>NW_021703777.1:38603165-38749539 GCF_005190385.1 Monodon monoceros
TTTATTTCCATTACTCTAGGAGGTGGGTCAGAAAGGATCTTGCTGTGATTTATGTCATAGAGTGTTTTGCCTATGTTTTCCTCTAAGAGTTTGATAGTTTCTGGCCTTACATTTAGGTCTTTAATCCATTTTGAGCTTATTTTTGTGTATGGTGTTAGGGAGTGATCTAATCTCATACTTTTACATGTACCTGTCCAGTTTTCCCAACACCATTTATTGAAGAGGCTGTCCTTTCTCCACTGTACATTCCTGCCACCTTTATCAAAGATAAGGTGTCCATATGTGCGTGGGTTTATCCCTGGGCTTTCTATCCTGTTCCATTGATCTATCTTTCTGTTTTTGTGCCAGTACCATACTGTCTTGATTACTGTAGCTTTGTAGTATAGTCTGAAGTCAGGGAGCCTGATTCCTCCAGCTCCTTTTTTCGTTCTCAAGATTGCTTTGGCTATTCGGGGTCTTTTGTGTTTCCATACAAATTGCATAATTTTTTGTTCTAGTTCTGTGAAAAATGCCAGTGGTAGTTTGATAGGGATTGCATTGAATCTGTAGATTGCTTTGGGTAGTAGAGTCATTTTCACAATGTTGATTCTTTCAATCCAAGAACATGGTATATCTCTCCTTCAATTTGTATCATCTTTAATTCCTTTCATCTGTGTCTTATAATTTTCTGCATACAGGTCTTTTGTCTCCTTAGGTAGGTGTATTCCTAGATATTTTATTCTTTTTGTTGCAATGGTAAATGGGAGTGTTTTCTTGATTTCACTTTCAGATTTTTCATTGTTAGTGTATAGGAATGCCAGAGATTTCTGTCCATTACTTTTGTATCCTGCTACTTTCCCAAATTCATTGATTAGCTCTAGTAGTTTTCTGGTAGCATCTTTAGGATTCTCTATGTATAGTATCCTGTCACCTGCTAACAGTGACAGCTTTACTTCTTCTTTTCTGATTTGGATTCCTTTTATTTCCTTTTCTTCTCTGATTGCTGTGGCTAAAACTTCCAAAACTATGTTGAATAGGAGTGGTGAGAGTGGGCAACCTTGTCTTGTTCCTGATCTTAGTGGAAATGCTTTCAGTTTTTCACCATTGAGGATGATGTTTGCTGTGGGCTTGTCATATATGGCCTTTATTATGTTGAGGAAAGTTCCCTCTATGCCTACTTTCTGCAGGGTTTTTATCATAAATGGGTGTTGAATTTTGTTGAAAGCTTTCTCTGCATCTATTGAGATGATCATATGGTTTTTCTCCTTCAATTTGTTAATATGGTTTATCACATTGATAGATTTGCGTATATTGAAGAATCCTTGCATTCCTGGAATAAACCCCACTTGATCATGGTGTATGATCCTTTTAATGTGCTGTTGGATTCTGTTTGCTAGTATTTTGTTGAGGATTTTTGCATCTATGTTCATCAGTGATATTGGCCTGTAGTTTTCTTTCTTTGTGACATCATTGTCTGGTTTTGGTATCAAGGTGATGGTGGCCTCGTAGAAGGAATTTGGGAGTGTTCCTCCCTCTGCTATATTTTGGAAGAGTTTGAGAAGGATAGGTGTTAGCTCTTCTCTAAACGTTTGATAGAATTCACCTATGAAGCCATCTGGTCCTGGGCTTTTTTTTGTTGGAAGATTTTTAATCACAGTTTCAATTTCAGTGCTTGTGATTGGTCTGTTCATATTTTCTATTTCTTCCTGGTTCAGTCTTGGCAGGTTGTGCATTTCTAAGAATTTGTCCCTTTCTTCCAGATTGTCCATTTTATTGGCATAGAGTTGCTTGTAGTAATCTCTCATGATTTTTTTTATTTCTGCAGTGTCAGTTGTTACTTCCCCTTTTTCATTTCTAATTCTATTGATTTGAGTCTTCTCCCTTTTTTTCTTGATGAGTCTGGCTAGTGGTTTATCTATTTTGTTTATCTTCTCAAAGAACCAGCTTTTAGTTTTATTGATCTTTGCTATTGTTTCCTTCATTTCTTTTTCATTTATTTCTGATCTGATTTTTATGATTTCTTTCCTTCTGCTAGCTTTGGGGTTTTTTTGTTCTTCTTTCTCTAATTGCTTGAGGTGCAAGGTTAGGTTGTTTATTCGAGATGTTTCCTGCTTCTTAAGGTGGGCTTGTATTGCTATAAACTTCCCCCTTAGAACTGCTTTTGCTGCATCCCATAGGTTTTGGGTCGTTGTGTCTCCATTGTCATTTGTTTCTAGGTATTTTTTGATTTCCTCTTTGATTTCTTCAGTGATCACTTCATTATTAAGTAGTGTATTGTTTAGTCTCCATGTGTTTGTATTTTTTACAGATCTTTTCCTGTAATTGATATCTAGTCTCATGGCGTTGTGGTCAGAAAAGATACTTGATACAATTTCAATTTTCTTAAATTTACCAAGACTTGATTTGTGACCCAAGATATGATCTATCCTGGAGAATGTTCCATGAGCACTTGAGAAAAATGTGTATTCTGTTGTTTTTGGATGGAGTGACCTATAAATATCAATTAAGTCCATCTTGTTTAATGTATCATTTAAAGCTTGTGTTTCCTTATTTATTTTCATTTTGGATGATCTGTCCATGGGTGAAAGTGGGGTGTTAAAGTCCCCTACTATGAATGTGTTACCGTCGATCTCCCCTTTTATGGCTGTTAGTATTTGCCTTATGTATTGAGGTGCTCCTATGTTGGGTGCATAAATATTTACAATTGTTATATCTTCTTCTTGGATCGATCCCTTGATCATTATGTAGTGTCCTTCTTTGTCTCTTGTAATAGTCCTTATTTTAAAGTCTATTTTGTCTGATATGAGAATTGCTACTCCAGCTTTCTTTTGGTTTCCATTTGCATGGAATATCTTTTTCCATCCCCTTATTTTCAGTCTGTATGTGTCTCTAGGTCTGAAGTGGGTCTCTTGTAGACAGCATATATAAGGGTCTTGTTTTTGTATCCATTCAGCCAATCTATGTCTTTTGGTGGGAGCATTTAGTCCATTTACATTTAAGGTAATTATCGATATGTATGTTCCTATTCCCATTTTCTATATTGTTTTGGGTTCGTTATTATAGGTCTTTTCCTTCTCTTGTGTTCCTTGTCTAGAGAAGTTCCTTTAGCATTTGTTGTAAAGCTGGTTTGGTGGTGCTGAACTCTCTCAGCTTTTGCTTGTCTGTAAAGGTTTTAATTTCTCCATCAAATCTGAATGAGATCCTTGCTGGGTAGAGTAGTCTTGGTTGCAGGTTTTTCTCCTTCATCACTTTCAGTATGTCCTGTCACTCCCTTCTGGCTTGTAGGGTTTCTGCTGAGAGATCAGCTGTTAACCTTATGGGGATTCCCTTGTGTGTTATTTGTTGTTTTTCCCTTGCTGCTTTTAATATGCTTTCTTTATATTTAATTTTTGACAGTTTGATTAATATGTGTCTTGGTGTATTTCTCCTTGTATTTATCCTGTATGGGACTCTCTGTGCTTCCTGGACTTGATTAACTATTTCCTTTCCCATATTAGGGAAGTTTTCAACTATAATCTCTTCAAATATTTTCTCAGTCCCTTTCTTTTTCTCTTCTTCTTCTGGAACCCCTATAATTCGAATGTTGGTGCGTTTAATGTTGTCCCAGAGGTCTCTGAGACTGTCCTCAGTTCTTTTCATTCTTTTTTCTTTATTCTGCTCTGCAGTAGTTATTTCTACTATTTTATCTTCCAGGTCACTTATCCGTTCTTCTGCCTCAGTTATTCTGTTATTGATCCCATCTAGAGTACTTTTAATTTCATTTATTGCGTTGTTCATCATTGCTTGTTTCATCTTTATTTCTTCTAGGTCCTTGTTAACTGTTTCTTGCATTTTGTCCATTCTACTTCCAAGATTTCGGATCATCCTTACTATCATTATTCTGAATTCTTTTTCAGGTAGACTGCCTATTTCCTCTTCATTTGTTAGGTCTGGTGCATTTTTATCTTGCTCCTTCATCTGCTGTGTGTTTTTCTGTCTTCTCATTTTGCTTATCTTACTGTGTTTGGGGTCTCCTTTTTGCAGGCTGCACGTTCGTAGTTCCCGTTGTTTTTGATGTCTGTCTCCAGTGGCTAAGGTTGTTTCAGTGGGTTGTGTAGGCTTCCTGGTGGAGGGGACTAGTGCCTGTGTTGTGGTGGATGAGGCTGGATCTTGTCTCTTTAGTGGGCAGGTTCACGTCTGGTGGTGTGTTTTGGGGTGTCTGTGGCCTTATTATGATTTTAGGCAGCCTCTCTGCTAATGGGTGGGGTTGTGTTCCTGTTTTGCTAGTTGTTTGGCATAGGTTGTCCAGCACTGTGGCTTGCTGGTCGTTGAGTGGAGCTGGGTGCTGGTGTTAAGATGGAGGTCTCTGGGAGATTTCCGCCGTTTAATATTATGTGGAGCTGGGAGGTCTCTTGTTGACCAGTGTCCTGAAGTTGGCTCTCCTACCTCAGAGGCAGAGCCCTGACTCCTGGCTGGAGCACCAAGAGCCTTTCGTCCACACGGCTGCTAGTGTTGGAGGGTCTCCTGCAGAGGCAGGGGGGATGGCTGTGGCTCACTGTGGGGACAAGGACACCGGCAGCAGAAGTTCTGGGAAGTACCTAGCTTCATTTTTTTTCACCTCACTCTTCCTTCCCTGGGATTGTGCCCTCAATAAAGCATTAACGCTAAGGTTTGCCTTATGCTTATCTTTACTAGGAACCCAGGCAAAGGCACTAGTGTCTGCTAAAAATGATCAAGGTCTGGTCTTAAAATAATCTGGTAGCTTTCTCATGGCTGAATAATATTCCATTGTATGTATATACCACATCCTCTTTATCCCATTCAGCTCTTGATGGGTACTTAAGGTAATTCTGTGATGTGCTAGAGGTGCTAGCTAACACTGCAATGGCAATCATGTTGCCATATATAAGTGTATCAAATTAACATGCTGTACACCTTAAACTTACACAACGTTATATGTCAAATATACTTTAATAAAAAATAATAGTCTGGTTTAGTTCATTATTAGATATATTTTTACTAGTTTCTTGATCTGTCACATACACACACACACACACACACACATATACATACACAACCAAAACGCAAACTAACAAACAACAAAACAAGACAAACATCTCCACACAAAAAAAGAGTCTGGATTTAATAAATCTTACTTTGTGTACCATATGATTATACTAATTCCTTTTGAGGGTTCAAGATGGCCCCATCTCAAACAGTGGAGATTAGGAAAAACTATAAGCATATGTAAATGATCACAAAAATAACTTTAATATGTGTTCATTTAAGCCTTCAAAAATTTCTAGGCAATGAATGAAATGGTTTGTCAAAATTTTTCATTCTGTTATTAAAGCCACTAATAGTGGTGACAAGAACTTTACTGTGGGATTAGATGAGGAAGATAGATCACTCCAAAAGTTAAATTTTAGAAAATTATTGCTGTTATTCTAATCATTACTTGTTTTTCCTGGGCCATGAGGCTGTCCCATGAGCAGCCTGAGGAACTCACAGATGGGAGGGACATACATTACCATAGATATAGTTATTCAAAATAATTTTCATTAGGAAAAAAAATCTCATTTTGAAAGACAAGGCAAGGCAATCAACTATCATTCTGTAGCACACAGCCAGCAAGGTGTACAGCCTGAAAGAGGCCACACACTGCTGCCAGGCTACCTAAGACGGGCTCTGTTCCCTCTTACTGCCCTCTGGTCCTGAAAACCATTAATCCTATTAATTGCATATCAAAAGACTGGTAGCAATTCTACAAATGAGTAAACACAGAGATAAAAGTGTAATCAGACTAGTCCAGCAAATTGGATTCAGGTCTTCATTGAACAATCCTGTTTCAATTCAGCAATTTTATTATCACTGTTACTGGAACAAATCACTTTATTAAGCAGATGGAGCTTTTGTGGAGAAATTTCTTCTTGTGGCCAACATTATGAAGCTCTCTAACATAAAAACAGCACTTATACTTGCAAGGGATTTCTTTAGGCAATTCAACTAATGGCTTGTGACAAGTAGGACTTGAAATGTTCATTCAAGCCTTCCATTTTGCAATGCAGCTGTATTTTTTTCATTCTAAGGGAAAAAAGCACTCTTTTGATGCTTTTAGTGGAATTAATATTTTCAGTAAGGAGTTTGCTGACAAGAGGCTCTCTCTCTCCCGCTCTCTCTCTCTGTACATCCCTCCACTCTCTCTCCCTCTCTGCCTCCCTCCCTCCCTTTTCCTCTCCCTTCCTCATTCTCTTCCTCCTACTCTCCCTCCTTCTCTGAAGGGCAGTGGAGCTTGAGGAAGGAGATCATCACAGAATATGACAGTATTTATTTGGATTTAATTGAGGCAGATCATTCCATAGAAAATTTTGCATAAGGACCTTTAAAATGTTAGAACAACTCATCCTACTGCTAGGCTAGAAAATAAACAAACTGGAAATGGTCAATCATGAGCTTGTTTTTAAATTCCCTTCCTAGGCAAGTAGGGTCCTGAGGAGTCAAGACCAGGGGCAGTAGTTGAGTCTGGCTCATTAGCTGCTGCAGGGCATAGAACTGAGGGAATCAAAGTCAGAATCCTGGGGAAAAAGCAGGCTCAGGACTCATCGCCGCAGGTTTAAAATGCCGTCCGGTAGAAGTTTCTGTGATAATGGAAGTGTTCTCCATCTGAGCTGCCCAATATAGTAGCCAACAGCCACTGTGGCTGTTGATCTCTTGAGATGTGGCTCATGTGACTGAAATTTCAATCTCATTTAATGTTAGTTAATTTAAAGTTTGATAGCCATATGTGGCTAGTGGCTGTTACACATCTAAAGCCTGAGGACAATGAGGTCTGAGCAGTAAAGTGAAAACTTCCTCCAAAGAGAAAATAAGGTTTGGCAAGACATAGTGAAACATTTAAAAGAATGAGAAAAGGTTGAAAGAATCAGTAGAAACTGGAAAACATTCCCATATGAAACATTGACATTTGGTCATTAAGGAAGATGTACTTCTCTGAATATTAAATATAGCCCTAGGAGACCACAACCCCTCCCATATTATCTTAGGTCTTAATAAACTGAATATTCCTGAAAATGCTGTTCACAAAACAAAGTAAAATCTGGTCAACCATGGACAGTGACCCAATACAAGTTGCTGGAAACTTTATATAAATGATCAAAAGGGGTTCTTTTTGGTAAGTCGATAAATTTGGTAAATTATGAATTGAATGTTTTGCAAGTTGATTTTTCAGTGAATTAGCCATTCTGCAAATTGCTATCAGTGAATATGACAGCTGTTCTCATCTCTCTGTCCTCCTCCACACACTCCAGTATGCTCAGGCTGGAACAGTCCCTCAGGTAGAGGAGAGCCTGTCTCATCCCATCCTTCTTTGCCTGGGAAACTCCTACACATCACCAAGATGCAAGTAAATGTCACTTCCTCTAGAAGTCCTCTCAGACTTCTTCACCCCATGCCCACAGGCAGAGTTAACTGCTAATTTCTGTGGATGTCTGGAGGGATTAGCAATTGTGAGGATGATGTAACTCTGGAACTTTTGGTGATATTTCTGCCCAATGAGGGAGAATCTGCTGGAGAACAGTGTGAACCGGGGAGCTGAGTGGAGAGATGGAAAAAAGGGACAGGTTGTTTGTGACATTTTAACACCTGGATCTTGCTATGCCTATTCAGCCTTGCACTTTCTAGTTACTTTCTAGTTACAGGAGACTCAGAAAGTACTACTTCATAGGGCTGTGGAGGACTTCCTGAGACATTAATAATTGTTAGCTCTTGTGATTACCTTTCCCGGCATTTGATGTGGGGCTTCTACCCCTTGATGTGCTCAAGGTGGACCCTGTCTCATAAAGAGGGCACAGAACAGGGTAGAACATCCTCCAGTGGTGGATTCACCAGCTCTGAGCCGCCTGGTGTTGTTACAAAGGGAAGACAAGTTGCTCCACCCAGGCTGATGCTGAATAGCCTTGAGGCAGAATTTGCCCTTGGATGGAAGGAGCTGTTAAAATGTCCAGATGAAAGAAGAGGCATGCAGCTAGACTGCATTTCTCTGGAAGACTTAATGGGAATTAAAAAGAGGAAGGTGAAAGAACCTGCCTACATTTGAAAGCACTGTTATTGTTCTTATTTCTTATATTTGGACTTCTGTCATTGCCAATACCTTCACTACTTTCCAAATTTTGTCATGGGATGGTAGCAATGCCTTAGAACACACCAACTGAGATGCCTTTCCCAAAGACGTCTCAGGGATAATTTTCCCAGAGATACCTTGTCATTGTAAAAGATACCCTGCCTCGGGATCTCTCTATCTGGTTTCAAAGTCCAGATCTCCTTCCTCTTAGGGAAGATGTTTAATTTCTTTCTTTCATCTATAAAATGGGGTGGTGATCATACTACCTTACGGAGTTGTGTGAAGATTAAATGAAGAAATACAAGAGAAGAAGCTGCAAAAGCATTATATGTGATTATGTTATTAGTCCCAGTTTCTTATAGTTCTAGCAAATAGAGTTTCTGTTAAACTTATTGTGTACAGGCTCGACACCGCATACATAGCCACTGTACCGATTGTTCACTGAGAACAGCTACTCAGAGGTCATCCATGGGAACCTTCCCATGGAAGTTTCAGATAGACGTAAGGGAGGAAAGAATATTGGTCTTTAGTAATTTGCACTGGAATGTGAATGTCAGATAGATTTCTCTCACTCTTACCAGGAATTTTTATTTTTTAAAAATTGAGATATAATTGACATATACCATTATATTAGTTTCAGTCATAAATGATTCATCATAATGATTCAATATTTGTATATATTGTGAAATGATCACCACAATAAGTCTACTGACATCCATCACCACACATAGTTATAAATTTTTTTCTTGTGATAAGAACTTTTAAGATCTACTCTCTTATCAACCTTCAAATCTACCAGACAGTATTATTAACTATAGTCCCCATGCTGTACATTACATCCCCAGGACATATAACTGGAAGTTTGTACCTTTTGACTCCTTTCATCCATTTCACCCAATCCCCCACCTCCCAGCTCTGGCAACTACCAATCTGTTCTCTGTATCTATGAGTTTGACTTTTTTTTTTTTTTAGATTGCACATACAAGTGAGATCATATGGTGCTTACGTTTCTCTGTCTGCTTATTTCACTTAGCACAGTGCCCTCAAGGTCCATCCATGTTGTCACAAATGGCAAGATTTCTTTCTTTTTTATGGCTGGACAATATTCCATTGTGTGTATATACACCACGTTTTCTTTCTCCATTTATCCATTGATGAACAGTTAGGTTGTTTCCATGGCATGGCTGTTGTAAATAATGCTGCAATGAATATGGGGGTGCAGATATCTTTTTGAGTTAATGTTTATGTTTTCTTGGGATAAATACCCAGAAGTGGAATTGCCGGGTCATATGATAGTTCCATCTTTATTTTTTGAGGAACCTCTATATGTTTTCCATAGTGGCTCTAGAAATACTTGGTTTGGGTGAATACTAAGTGTGGCCAATGATGTGAATGCTATACTGAGTTGTAATTTATTTATAGCAATTGTTCACTCATTCATTCATTCAATTCACGTGTGTGTGTGTGTGTGTGTGTGTGTGTGTGTGTATGTGGACAAGGGGATGGAGGGAGCATTGTAGGAAACAGGACACTTTGACTTGGCTTTCAAATAATTTAACTTTCAGTTTTGAAAACCCTCCAAGTATTGTGTGAGGCAGACATCCTCAGTCCATCTCTAAGTCTCACCCCATCCTGGAAGATGGGGTCAGGGATGATGTGAAGCTGAAAAGTGCCTTCTGTACAGATTAGAAAGAAAGAAAGAAAGAAAAATGCCACTATAGTTTTTACTTTGTTAAAATGGCTGTGCCCCAAAAGCCCATGGTAATGTCCCTGACCTGCATTACTTTCAAGCAGCTTCAGTGAGTCAGCCCCCTCGCTGGCCTAGAGGGGAACCCCTGATGCTGGGATCTGCAATCTGAGAAGTCTTGGTGGTGGTGAGGCAGGCAGCTGCCTCTTCAACTTGCCCTTTTACCTTCTGGCTTATTCCCTGAGCAACTGAGAGCTTGTTCCCTGCTGGGTGGCCAAGGACTGCTTTCTCAACGAATTGTTCAACATTTGTTAGTGCCAACAGTGTATCAAATCCGCTGCTTAGCTGCATTTAGGAACATTACAGCTGAAAATAGCAGTATTGACTGAGAGTAAGGTGACATCAAAAGAATTCATCCATTCATTCATTCAACAAAGTTTTATTAAAAAAATACTCTGTGCCAGGCGTTGATCTCCAGGCTATTTATCGTCTCCTATGTGCAGTAAGTGCTTTTTCATTTTGATGAAAAGAACACTTTTTTTTTTATCATCCTCAGACTTTTTATGTGATTTGTTCTTTGTCATAAGTGCAAACTAAAACCTTTCATTTCTTTCCCCCTACATATCCCCTGCCAAAATTTCCCCAACAGTCCAAAAACCTAAATTTTCTTCTGTCGGTTCTTTTTCCACAAGTACATTAGGTTCATTATAGCTCTGCATTCAGTAAAGGGGTAAGAAATTAAAGCAATTCGCACGACTAGAGGAGCTTTTAAAAACTCTACTGTTTGGGTATGGTCATGTAATTTCCAGGTTTTCACAAAGGAAATGGAATTAAAATGAAGGTCATCGTTAAATTGAAAGAAAATTAACTCCTTTTGCACCTCATCAGGGACTAATTAACGAGACTCTCACGAGTACTGAACAGTACTATAGATTAGGGGCTCCTGTCAGCACAAACACTTAGATTGGAATCTGTAAAATGCCCGCTTTCCCAGCGATGGACCGGCAGCAGCGCTGGGCTTGCCAAGTCTCTGTTATTGAGGATTTATTTAAAGATACTTTTTAAAGCATTTCCTCCTTTACAATGAAGACTTTTTTGTGTGTATTTCAGTAGACATTTAAAATCCCAGCCCTAATCTTTTTGAAGTCTTTCCCTCCTTAAAATGACTTGGCTTGAGAGCCCGTTGGCATTGCAATCTCTGATTATGGAAGGAAAAGCTGTGAGGAAAAACAGTTAAATAGAAATGAGTTGCCACTGAGGATAAACACTTTTCTCTCACTTGGGGTGAGTAATGGATTTAGGGATGGGTGGGCATGAAACCTGGGAGAAAGGACAGTTTCTCATTACCTCTGGCTCTTGTCCCTTTTTTGGAGTAACTGGGGACTTGGAAAAGTAGGAAGTTTTCCTGGGAATCTGAAATTTAACATCCCAATTTTTTCCTCATTTTTTTCTTTTTGCCTTCTGTGTCATTACTTTTATGTGTTTGTATTCTTGTGCGTAATTTTTAATTTTCCTTGTTTGCTGCCCTTTGTTTTAGGATTCCAAAACAAAACTCTAAAGTTACTGTGATCTAAAGTTTGACATCTGTATTCCACTGAAATTTTGGAGAAATTCTAATATATATATATATATGTATGTATATACCCACACACACACATATATATATATATATATATATATATATATATATACACACACAACACTGTGACAGTAGCTGAGGTTTAAAGGGTTTTTGCCTTTTCCCTCTAGTAGTAGCTCTGACCCATCCACAGCCTTTTTGCCCCCAGTTGTATTGAGGTATAATTGACATATAACATCGTGTAAGTTTAAGGTGTACAACACGTTGATTTGATATATGTATATATTGTGAAATGATTACCACAATAAAGTTAGTTAACACATTCATTATCTCACATAATAATAATTATTTTTTGTGGTGAGAACATGTAAGATTTACTCTCTCAGCAAATTTCAAGTAAATAATATTTGTTTCTATGAGCTCCACATTTTTAGATTCAACATGTAAGTGAGATCATACACTGTTTGTCTTTCTCTGACTTATTTCACTCAGCATAATGCCCCCCAGGTTCATCTATGTTGTTGCAAATGGCAGGATTTCCTTCTTTTTTATAGCTGAATAATATTCCATTGTCTACATATACCACATCTTCATCCATTCATCTGTTGTTGGACACTTAGATTGTTTCCATGTTTTGGCTATTGTGAATAATGCTGCAACTAACATGAAGGGGTGCAGATTTCTCTTCAAGCTCCTGATTTCATTTCCTTCAGATACATACCCAGAAGTGGAAATTCTGGACCATATGGTAGTCCTATTTTTAATTTTTTGAAGAGCCTCCATACTGTTCTCCATAGTGGCTGTACTAATTTACATTCCCACCAACAGTGCACAAGGATTCCCTTTGCTCCATATACTCATCAGCACTTGTTATCTCTTGTCTTTTTGATAATAGGCCTTCTAACACATATGAGGTGATACTTCACTGTGGTTTTGATTTGCATTTCCCTGATGATGGGTGACATTGAACACCTTTACATGTGCCTGTTGGCCATTGTATGTCTTCTTTGGGAAAACTTTTGTTCAGGTCCTCTGCCCATCTGCAGTCAGCAGATTTGATTTTGCTATTGAGTTGTACATCCATAACCTGTAAAACTGTCCCTCTCATGGACTGAAGCCAGGTACATGACAGCAAGATGGCTAACCAGTTAGCAAATGTGGTAAGGCTTTGCCCTCTTTGTGATATTCTGAGTTCAGGAAACACCTCTGAATCAAAGCACTGTAGGTAAGATTCCTATTTCTTTTTAAAACTCTTCCCATCCATGCAACTTTCCACATCATTATTAGGGAAAGTCTGGAAGATGAGGGGAGCCACAACATGAAATGCTGGGTAGCGACATGAAAGAAGTCTAGGGAATATTTGCCCAGCCTGAGTCTGCAGAATGACTGGCAGCAGGTGGGGAATGGTGGTAAGGATGTGGGGTGAGCACAGTCTCCATTTGAAGGCTGTGGCACACCTGGATTAGCCTGGCGATAATATGAGTGGAGACTAGGAGAGCTCATTTTCTTAAGCAAGAAATGACCGTACTCAGTAATAGAACAAATGGAGGGATTGAAGGAGAAGGAGTGAAAGATAGTGCCTATGATTTCCGCTTTGGAGCCAGTGATGTGCAATAAAAGAGAAGAAACAGTTAACCAACAAGTCATTTATTAAGCATCCACTCTGCATTTAATATTGTGCTTAGGGCATCAGGGGGTGCAAAAGATATGGAAAACCTGTTTTCTGCCATAAGACAACCATGATGTAGTTTGAGATAGTGGAGCAGTCCCTGCACAGGGAAGTATAAATTAATAATAACAATAATACTAACAATTTCTCTTTATTGGGGTTAACTGTGGGATGGGTCCATTGCTAAGCACTTTCTATTTCTTTTGGTCAAATTCTCATACAGACCTATGATAGTAACACTATGTAAAATTAAAAATTGATAAAGTAACAATAACTAAGTTTCACTGAATACTAAGATGCCAGGGAGCCATGTTGAGCTTCATAGGATGCTTGTCCCTTTGTGACTGGCACTATAGTTGCCCATAAATTTCAGAGGAGAAAATGAGGCTTTGAGACAAGTTCCTTGTCTAAGTCACATGGCTAATAGCTTCTAATAAGGGCTGGGGACAAACCTAGATCTGCCTAATTCTAAGGCCAAAGTTGTTAATATACAGCACAATGCTAAATAATCTAGATCAGAAAGAAATGCCCCTTTACTCCTAAAATACATTTAAGATTTTTTTCAAGGTAATGCAGAAGGTCTAGCAGAACGAGCATTCACATGAAATTGCCTTATTCTTATGGTCAAGTCTTATTCATGAGAGCTTCATACCTTCCATTTCCTGTATTCACTCTGTTGACCCACAAAGGACTTTATTATTTCTAAATGGGTCCAAGTGATTGCTGGGAAGCTTTGCATTTACACATGCTCTCTACAAAAATGCTATAAAGACTCCCCATTTGCCATAAAGTGTGGGCTGTGCTGTTGAAAGTGAAGTATTGTCAAGATAAATCAGGAGAAAAAAATCCAGAACTGAATGCTGTGTTGGGGAGTTTCTTAAAGAGCCTGTGCTTCAGAGAGATTTCCTTGGAATGTTTTAAGGAAACATAACTTGTTTAAAGGGATTCAGCCACCCTTTGCACTCTTAAGCATCAAATGCTCCCAGCTGGCGAGAAGGGGGTAACAAAGCGGTGGTCGTCCCATTTCAGATCGATAGGCTCTGTGGGTGTCAGAGATTTCCTTTTGTGTATGGCATGGAGTAAACTTTCAAGAGAGTTAATATAAAGCCTTACATTCTCATTCTGTATCTAGATGGCCGATTTTGGATAAATAGTCCCATGGGCAAAAGATTCTTGTGCCCATTTAGTTCAGATCTCTTCCAACAGCTCCATTCAGTTTTGGGGGTTTCCAATTCATTTTCAAATTGTTTAATTCCAAAGGCAGATCTTTTAAAGTCACCCTCCCATCTACTTTCTTCCTCACAAGCAAACTGTGCTACAAAAGCAGAGGCTTCCTCTGGCCCTGTTTACTTAGAGCGCAAACCGTATTCAAGCCAGCTATGTCAGATTAAATGAAGAAAGGAGAGAGCACCCAAAGCCTTAAACTGCACATAAAAGGCAGCCGCTGGCAACCAATCTGTTCAACTTCCAACTATTTGCACTTTATGAATAAAGGTCAATCTGTTATTGGCACCCAAATGTTAATGTTCTTATGAGGGTTTAAGCTGCTTTAACAGCTGAATAAGTGAGAGTGAGCTATAGGGCCACACCTAATCATTCAGGCCCAGCTGGGACAGGGGGAGCTTCTCAAAAAGGCAAGAGATGCAGAGAGTACGGGTGTAGGGGGCTGGACGAGGGGAAAGGGGCATGCATTTCGTGAGGGGGCAGTGAGAAGTAAAAGATGAAATAACTTATATAATATATACAGGAAACTCAAGAAGAAATGTGCCTGTGCCTTTTTTCTTTCTGTCTGTTCTGCATGCTGCTTGCTGTCTATAGCAGCTACCCCTGCCCCAGACCTTTGCAGTTTATAGCATTAATTATCTTCTAATATGTATTTGATTTTTCTCTTTGCAAAACAATACCTGCACGTATTTAATAGCCCCTCCCAGCAGAGTTCTCTGGGTGAACGGTAGAGAGTGCAGCTAGTCGGCAAACCTCTGACCGGCCCTATGGTTAGAGTAGCCTCCTTACTCTTCAGACTACAGGGACACAGTCACACTCAGGGAGTGCAGCTTCCAGGGGAAAGAATGACAGTAGATGCATGACAATGCCCCATCCCCCCCCAAAAAAAACAAGAAAGGAAAGAAAGAAAAAGGCTTGGTATCCTGCATCTAGGCAGAAGACAAGTATATATGAGTCAAATGCCACTTTATTGTATTGATACCTCCAAATTATTCCATGCAGATGGAGGCAGTGCGTGACTGGAAGACAGATTTGTTTTGTCCCCTGTATGTGTGAGGCAAACAACCTCAAAAATTTCTGGCTCTGTTCCTACCTAAATGTCCCATACCCTCCCTAGGCCTCAGTTTCCTCCTCTGTAAAATGATAGTTTCCTTTAAAATCCCGTTCAACTCTGCTGTCCTTTCTTAGCGATTTTCTTCAACTACCTAGTGAGGATATGTTATTGTGAAGTAAAACGAAGTTGTTTATTTGCGAAAACCTTTAAAAAACTAAAACTTCATGCTCAAGTAAGGCGTCATCGTTACAAATAGGACTTTTGTGAAAAATGTAGGATATCCTCAAGGCTGGGCTTTGGGAGGGACTGAGGACTGTTGCTTATCCTCACCCGTTGTAGTGTGAGCAGAAGCAAGCTGCTCATGTCCTTCATATTTGTGGACAGTTGCCCCACTTGGTCCATCCTGCTCCAATACTAACCATCTGTTCGTGTGCAACTCAGATATACCAAGTGGAAATGACTGTCCTTCCATCTTTATTCTGTGACTTCACACGTTCCTTGATGGATTATCATTGTTTCTGTACTTTTCTGTCTCCTCTACAGGACGACAGACTCTAAAGTCTGGAACTCTGTCATAGTTCCCTTTATACTGCTTGTAGTTCCTGGTGTGGTCCATAACGTGCAGTAGTTGGGCAATCTCTTTGCTGAACAGAATTCAAATGATACTTGCTTTCTTTGCCTTTTTAAAATAAACTGATTTAGTTTTCAAATAGTTAACAAATTCAAATGCTATAAATGCCAGAACTTACATATTTAAAAAAATTATTTATTTATTTGGTTGCATTGGGTCTTAGTTGTGGCAGGTGGGCTCCTTCGTTGTGGCCTGCTGGCTCCTTAGTTGTGGCATGCAAACTCTTAGTTGTGGCATGCATGTGGGGTCTAGTTCCTGGACCAGGGATCGAATCTGGGCACCCTGCATTGGGAGTGCGGAGTCTTAACCACTGCACCACTAGGGAAGTCCCCACAACTTACATATTAACTCACAAAAAGTAATTCTCCTTCCTGCTCCCTTCTCCCTGTCCTCAGATTCCTGACCAGGAAGCAACTGTTACGGGTTTCTTGTACTATTCTTTTCTTTTCTTTTTAAAACCTCCTTCAAAGTCATGGAAAGTAAAATTAAGAACGTATCTCAAAGTGGTTGGAAAGCCAAGGAAGGAAAAGTATCACAAAATACAAAGAATCATTCTTAGGAGACAGTGCTTCTCCAGTGCAAACAACAGTTGCCCGAATCAGGGAATCCAGGTTCTAGGAGAGTGAAAGGATGTTATTAATGAGCTGTGTCTTGTTGGGCAAGACCTTTAACTTCGTTGGGCCCTTTGGATTCATGTCCACCCAACCTCCCATCTCTACAGTTCTCTGATTCTTATCTAAACAAGCGTGGTTTCACAAAATCAGAGAATCAGTGTTTGAGAAAATGAATTCCATATTAGCATTTTCAATCAGAAATTTAACTTTCAAGCTGGTGAAGCAGCTTTGCCAAATCAATCTATTTAGAAAATTAAAAATAAAATTAGGCACATTTATTGAAAATTAAAGTGAGCTGGAATCGAACATTTCTAACTGGCGCCAGAAGAGAAATGTCCCAGCTAGATCTTTGTGCCAACAAGGCTAATGGGGCCAATCCTGAGCGCTATGCATTTCTTCCGGAGCTAGGATTTTCATTCTTGCCTCCTTAGATGGGCTTTGAGATGAGGGTGAGGGCAGGGAGGACAGTGGAGTCTATATCTTTGTGTCCAGTCTTTTATGTATATATGTGTTGGATTAGCCAGGGTCCTGACAGGAAGCAGATCTCACACTCAAACTGGGTAATTAGAAGAGAGGGTAATAATGGGCTGTTTACAAAGGGCTGGGCAGGGTTTTTGAAAATTAAAAAGGATAATCCAGTACTCTGAAGTTAGCAGGGGAAAACACTTATCACTCACCTGTTGGCCTGAAGGGGTCAGGAGGGGTAATTCTGGAGAAGACAGCTGTATGGAAAGAGCTTCCTAAAAAGAATTTCCACCTGCAGCATCCACTTGTCCTTTCTTGCCTGGGTATATGCAGCTTATCCTTCAGGTTTCCCAGACGTCTGCTATGCTGGGAAGACCTTCCCTGAGTTCACCAGTCTGGGCTGAGTGTACACATTGGTTGCCATGAAAGAATCATGTGACTATTTCTATCATAGCATTTATCACACTCATTTGTAATTGCCTCTTTACTTTTCTGTCTCCTACATATCTGTGTACTACTTGAGAGCATAGATTCTATCTTATTGGGCTTGTTTCCTTGGTATCCAGTCAAGTGTTTATAGAATGACAGGAAGGAAGGGAATGACAGCACTGTCACATCATTATTGTTCAGGGGCCTGGACTATAATTGCAGGCAATTCTCTAAGTGCCTGGAGGGGCAGAAGAATCCTAGATGTAGGTTTACTTGATGCAGTGATCACGAATTGGGAACATACTTTGCTAACTCATCTGCGAAAAATATGAAAACCTCCAGCCAATAGCTATTGAGTTTACATGATACCCATTATTGAGGCTGCATGAGAGGAAAACCAAGAATTAGAAGATTCAAGTTTTGCTCTAAATCTAATGTCTAAGAATTAACCCTAAGGCGACTACTAGCGAACTGTGAAAGAAAGTATGCTCATGATTTTCTTTTTAAAGATTTATTTATTATTTATTTATTTAATTTAATCTTGGCTGTGTCAGGTCTTAGTTTTGGCATGCGGGATCTTCGCTGAGCCACGCAGGATCTTTCGTTGTGGTGTGCGGCCTTCTCTCTAGTTGTGGTGTGTGGGTTTTCTCTCTCTAGTTGTGGCCTGCTGGCTCTGTAGTTGTGGTGTGGGTTCCAGAGAGTGTGGGCTCTGTAGTTTGTAGCATGCGGGCTTAGTTGAGGCATGTGAGCTCAGTAGTTGTGGCGTGCGGGCTTAGTTGCCCCATGGCATGTGGGATCTTAGTTCCCTGACCAGGGATTGAACCCACGTCCCCTGCATTGTAAAGTGGATTCTTTGCCACTGGACCACCAGGGAAGTCCCGCTCATGATTTTCATCACAGCAGTGTTTACAAAAGAAAAAAACTAAAGGCAACCTAAAGTCCATCATTCAGAATTTATTAATTAAATTATGATACCTACATACAATGAAATATATGTAGCCATGAAACATGATGAGGTAGACACATGGGAAGATGCCTATGATATGTTGTGTGAAAAAGCATTACCTACTTATATGATCAGTATGATCACATTTTTATAAGTAATATCCCCAGTTCTGTGAATTTGGGCAAGTTACTTAACCTCTCCAAGCCTCGCTTTCCTCATTTGTAAGTTACACCTACTTAAAGGAGTTGTTCTAAGGAGTAAATGCAAATATCCAAGATATCAAGGATAGTACTTGGTTCATTGTAAGAAGTTAATAACTCTTATTATAATCACTATTAATATTATCTATCTATATGAAAAAAGATATACGGAAGGATGTTTGCAAAATATTTCTGGTAATTATTGGTATGTATTTTACTTCTTCTTTGTACATTTCTGTATTATTTGAATTTTTTTTCAATAATGTATCAATTTTGCGACAACATTAAAGTTATTAGAAAAAGAAGACTTTTGTTTTAATTCTTCTTCTGCCACTTACTCTGTGTATTTGGGGAAGTAAGTGGAGACCCCTGAGCCTTATTTTCCTCACTTATAAAATAAAAAGAACTATTCCTTTATTTTCTAACTCAGAAGACTTTACAACAGATCCAAAGAGTTATCGGGTTTGTCTGTGTTCTTGGAAAACAGCAAAGTACTGTATTAGATATTATTATTATTGTTATCATTTGTATTAACTTCATTGGGATTACACTTACTTGGAATTTTTTTTCCTACTTCTCCTCTTGGATGTTTTGAAGGAGACAAGTAGCCATTATGAAATGAGGCCTTATGAAGCCCATAAATCATGGATTTGCTTGTAACATCACTGATCTGCTACCATCCTCATGATGAACTGAGAAGTCCTAGCCACCAAATTATTGACAGTGCAAACTATTTTATGAGCTTACCTTTGCCCTGGTTTATTTTCACTGGTTGTGGAGATCACTCTCTTCCTTTTTGGGCCCAAGCCTCTCCCCTTTCTGTGTGGGTTTGTCTGTTGCCACGCTTGCTGCTCACTTGAGCTATTAACTTAAGAGTGAGAGGTGAGCCAGTCAGCACACGTTTGGTGACTCCGTGAAGGGAACGTATGGATTTGGGAGGTGAGTCACTGCGTCGGTTCACGAGGTGGAACTGGCGTTGGGAGTCACCGGGGATTTGATCATATTTACCGTCGTTTCTGACGCATCATCTCCTTCCCCTTCACCTCATGAAAGATGTAGACGCCTTCAGGGAGGAGGTCCAACTCGAGCTTGACAGTATTCTGGGAACACAAGGAGGAACCTGTAGTCAAAATCTGCACATCTGAAGGAGGTCTTTGTGCACAGAAGCTGTCCTGCCTGTAACCGTCCCCAGTCACCAGATTAGCGCCAGTTTATTTTCCAGTAAAGACACCAGTGGTTGGGGAGGGGGTTGGAGTTAGCAGCAGGGAACACAAAGGGAAAGGCGCACTTAGCACTAACCAAACGAGCGCCAAAGGAGCATCCGCCCAACGCGTGTCTGCTGAGGTGCCCGCTGCTGCCCTCAAAACAGCGCTCAAGCACATGTGCTTGAATATTTGTGGAACAGGGTTATGAATATTCCTTTTTCGTGATACCTTCAAAATGTGATTAATTTTTTTTGAGGGGAGGGAGCAGAAGGGGTCCTGCAACTGAGAGAGAGCGTTTTTTTGTTGTTTGTTTTTTTAAAGATGAGGAACATATTTCTAGTGAGAAATGATGAATGAGTTTGAGTGTCTTTTGCTGCCTAGGCACCCCCTCCCCCGTCCTGGGATTTTGACCACAGGTTTCAGTACATATTGGGCTGCTGGTGTGCTCAGGATTTAAGGCCTCCCTGAGAACCAGAAAAGGAACATTTACTCTCCCCCTTCCCACTCTTTGGAAGGTTGCAGTCCAAGCTTCTAAAAGTCATTTCCATTTTCAAAAGCGGGGCTGGTGAAACACTTTGGAAACTTTCCCTGCACCCTCCAGCCCCCCACCCCGCCCCACTCCATCTTCTTGTTCGAGAAATGCAAATTTAAAGCCAATCCTATTTTATGTTAAAAAGTGAAAAACATTTCAATGTATTCTTGTCTTGTATGACTGGCTGAGAGCCTCTAAATCCCCACCATTTACCAAATTAAACTAATTGAAAGTGCTTCCAAAAGTCACATCTGTAGGCTGACGTTTGTCCCTGCCTTTCACTTTCGGCTCGGGGAACTGTTCTCCATTCCATTGATCCCTGAATAGTCATGCCTGTCAGGAAGCCACATCAGCCATTATCATTCTAATTTTACTGCCTTTCTTGGTCCCTAATCTAATTTGCAATGATGCTTAAGCATTTCGCAAGGCCATAGCACTTTCTTCAGAATTTCAACAAGAGCATTAAACCCCCAATTTACATTAATGAAGTGCACATTTAATTAGGGAAGAGGGTAAATGGAGAGCTCTACAGGGGCAGTTTGTGTGATATGATAGGCACTCTAGAAGGGAAGGAGACAGATCTGACCAAAGATGTGCCGTATTTCGGAAGGCTGCATTTCTTTCCTTCACCCCCTAGCTTCCTTCCAGCCTCATCTTCCTTCTCCTCACCCTTCCATCAACAAACTCTACCTCTCTAAAATTTGCTCCACAGCCACGACAATAAAATTATGAAAGTAGACTTGTCAACAAGGGAGCACCAGGCAAAGAACTATGTAGGAGGATCATGTGGTTTTCAGTTCCCCTGCTGCCCCCCAAAGGGGAGATTAACTTGTTCTTTTAAATAATGAGAAACATAGGAAATGATCTCCAGTCTCCTGTTTAATGAATGCATTAAGTACACAGGCCGAGCGGCACAGTGGTACTACAGAAACTTGGCTTTATGTGGCGAGAGGGGTGGGTGAGGGGGAGGGGTGGGGATGAATTTCTGGTCATAGATCCATACAATGAATTCATTACCACATATTACCCGAGACGCAGTGATGTCACGCCTTGAAGTCTCTGCCATAGGTTCCGCTGGGCCAAGGCTTCTGACGCAGGGGTGGTGGGGTGTGTGTGCACCTGCGTTCCCTTGCATATTTATCACCAGACAAAAAAATTTTCCTTCTTTTAGTGTAGCCTTTTGAATGTGAATTTCACTATGCATGCTTCTCTCTTGTTGCAGGACTATCTATTTTCTTTTTTAATCTGTAATTCATGGGGTGCAAAGGTGAGAATGAAACTTACAGATGAATTTTAATTTTGGAATCTTGATAGTCTTTCTTCAAGTTCTCTGTCTCCTCTATTATGGAATAATAACAATGATGGCAATGATGATGGTAATAATAATAGCAATGCACTCAGAAATATAGTGATGTGAATAGAACAAGAGCAGCTCAGTAATTCAATGCTGTTTTATGCTTAACATTTTTGCAAAGATTGATATTTTGCAGCTAAAAATAAAAACATTTGTTCAGAGTAGGGTTCCGTTTGTGTTTCTCTCGGGCATATAAGTTACAGTGCATGGAAAAAAGTATGTATTCTACTAATTCAGCAGCACCAGCTAGACAGTGATGTTTGGTCAAGTACAATGTCTCTCTTTCCAGTGCCTTATTAAGATACTTGATTTAAAGTCACACATCTTTAGAAACAAGTACCATTTTCAAGCACAGACAGGATGAGTATTTAACTAAGGATCATAGCTGTAAATAAGCAGGAAATCGCCTCCCTTCCAAACACATAGTCTATGGTCATTGCTCCCATGGCTGTGCCCTCACTATGACTGAGTGGCAGGAAAGGAAATCCTGAAAATAATCCCTTACTTGGATTTTGGACTTGAGCAAAGAAAACAAAAGAGGGTACTACAGGGCTTCCCTGGTGGCGCAGTGTTTGAGAGTCCGCCTGCCGATGCAGGGGACACGGGTTCGTACCCCGGTCCGGGAAGATCCCACATGCCGCGGAGCGGCTGGGCCCGTGAGCCATGGCTGCTGAGCCTGTGCGTCCGGAGCCTGTGCTCCGCAACGGGAGAGGCCACAGCAGTGAGAGGCCCGCGTACCGCAAAAAACAAAAAAAACAAAAAAAAGAGGGTAGTACAGGGACAGGGAAAACAATGGAATATTGAGGAAAAGAGGAAGAGATAAATAACATGAGGGCATTACGTAGTGAGCAGGAGTTTGGAAAAACATGAAATTTTAATAAAAAGATTAAGGAGTGTGGTAAGAATAGCACTTTTACAATCTGGATGTGAGCAGCTCTGGGTAAGATGTGTGATGTGGGGCAAGGTACTTTCATATTTGACTTTCTAATTCTCAAAATGTAGATAATAATCATACTTCATAAAGTTTTTCTGAAGATTAAATGAGATGCTTCACACAAAGTGCTTAGGATGGTGCCTGGCATCTAATAAGCACTCCATAAATGAAATTAAAGAGAGAATATAGTCAGCATGCAATAAATGTTACTAGAGAGGAAAGGAAAGATAGATAAATGAATGGAACCCTAACAAGGACTGAGAAAGTTATGCAAGAGAATACATACTTAAAGGTAGGAGTGACTAGAGAAAGGAAGAACAAATCACATTTGGTAACCAATACTGTAAGTGTGGGACCTTGTGTCTTTTCTTTGGATGTGTCCAACAGAGAAAGAGGAGGCTGTTAAAAACCATGTCAAAGAGGGAGAAAATAAAATAGGTCGATGAGACATTTAAAAATCTGCATTCTAGACTATTACTATCTTTCCCAATAGCCATCTCAGTGGAGCCTGATGTTTTTTAAAATGCAGCTGGGGAAGTTCTGCCTATGTCTGAAATCAGAAGTGTCTTTGTTTTCCATGTGAAACAAAATTGTATCTCTCCAAAAACCACAGTGCCTGCCCCTTTCTCCTCCTCTTTCTCCCCCACTGATGGTGACATTTCAGTTAACATCCCTTTCCCCAGAACTCAGTCCTCTTCCCAGAGACAACCACTGCAAGGTGTTTTAGACCCTTCCAGAGAAAGTTATGCATATACATGAGATCCAGTTTAAAATTTCACCCTTCTTTAATCTCTTTGGTTGTGCCCAAGTCTAGAATACAGTCATGTAAAATGTCAAAGCATTCAGCTCTTTTTCTCTAGTTACAGAAATAATACCTAATCATTATTAAAAAGTTAAGAACAACACAGGACTCGATGAAGTCAGTCTAACTCTTACGACATTTATGGTCCACAAACTAAGTGTGTCTATGGGGAGGATGCAGAGACAGTTTAGTTGCTGTGGACTGGTACAGATGGTGCTGGATACTTGGAGGACACCCTCCACCCCAAGTCTTCAGTTCTGGCCACCCAAACCCACCCAGTGGGGTGGAAAGACAAATTGTGTAAGAGAAGGTAGGCTAAGAATCAGCACATATTGTTTTTGCAGTGGGCACAGAGCTTGCTGGGGCACCAGTGGCCTCGTGGCTTCCTGGAGCCAAGGCTGACTCCGTTCATTGCTCAGGAAAGGCCTTCCCCCAGGAGTTTGATCTACAATTACAACATTCATTCCTCATCTGAAAGGTGAAAGGGCTGCTGTATCCTGGTGGGGACTGACTCCTAATGAAATGGGTGATGGTTTTGTATTTGTGTATTTGCACAGCAGATGGACTGTGACTCTTTCTCAAGCAAAAGAAACCTGGTGCAGGGGCTGAAGGATATACAGCCAAGACTTGCTCTGAGGACTGTAAGACTGTTCATAGAGTGGTCTAAACCTGGCCCTCATAGAGCCCACTCCGTTTCTACCAATGAACGCCAACAAGGATTGCGATGACCTGGACTTGGAAGCCTACTCAACCTATAGCACACGTGTAAAAATAGGCGAACACAGGGGAAAAAAGTTGACTTTTAATCAAGATTTCTAACAATGTACTCAAAGCCTATCAGAATAAGTTTGGTTGATTTTTCATGTAATTATACAATTTTCCGGATCCTCCTTTAATCCAGTTTAATTAGGAAAAGGAAGACTGCAAATAGAATACTGTGCTAAGCAATTTTCCTGGTAGAGTTTGGCTAAGAATATCTAAGGCATATTTGCCTTTTCTCTAAGTATACTGCCTGATGGTTTGTGAAAATTAGGAACTTGAGCTCCTCAGTAAAAATCTTAAACTGGTAACTTTGTGGACATGAACCTGTGTATAAAACAGGCAAGGGGAGGAACAGAAAAGATGACAAAATTTTAAGCAGTATAGTTTTTAATTGCAGTATAGTTGCTTTACACTGTTGTGTTAGTTTCTACTGTACAGCAAAGTGAATCAGCCATACGTATACATGTATCCCCTCTTTTTTGGATTTCCTTCCCATTTAGGTCGCCACAGAGCACTGAGTAGAGTTCCATGTGCTCTACAGTAGGTTCTCGTTAGTTACCTATTTTATACATAGTAGTGTATATATGTCAATCCTAATCTCCCGATTCATCCCACCCCCACTTCCCCTTTGGTATCCGTACGTTTGTTCTGTACATCTGTGTCTCTATTTCTGCTTTGCAAATAAGTTCATCTATACAATTTTTCTAGATTCCACATATATGCGTTAATATACGATGTTTGTTTTTCTATTTCTGACTTACTTCACTCTGTATGACCGTCTCTAGGTCCATCTATGTCTCTGCAAATGGCACAATTTCGTTCCTTTTTATGTCTGAGTAATATTCCATTGTATATATGTATTATATATATATATTTTTAACATCTTTATTGGAGTATACTTGCTTTAAAATGGTGTGTTAGTTTCTGCGTTATAACAAAGTGAATCAGCTATACATATACATATATCCCCATATCTCCTCCGTCTTGCATCTCCCTCCCACCCTCCCTATCCCACCCCTCTAGGTGGTCACAAAGTACCCAGCTGATCTCCCTGTGCTATGCGACTGCCTCCCACTAGCTATCTATCTTACATTTGGTAGTATATATAAGTGCATGCCACTCTCTCACTTCGTCCCAGCTTACCCTTCCCCCTCCCCGTGTCCTCAAGTCCATTCTCTACATCTGCGTCTTTATTCCTGTCCTGCCCCTAGGTTTTTCATAACAATTTTTTTGTTTTTTGTATTCCATATATATATGTTAGCATACGGTATTTGTTTTCCTCTTTCTGACTTACTTCACTCCGTATGACAGAATCTAGGTTCATCCACCACATTACAAATAACTCAATTTCATTTCTTTTTATGGCTGAGTAATATTCCATTGTATATATGTGCCGCAACTTCTTTATGCATTCATCTGTCAGTGGACACTTAGGTTGCTTCCATGTCCCGGCTATTGTAAATAGAGCTGCAATGAACATGGTGCTACATGACTCTTTTTGAATTATGGTTTTCTCAGGATATATGCCCAGTAGTGGGATTGCTGGGTCATATGGTAGTCCTATTTTTAGTTTTATAAGGAACCTCCATACAGTTCTCCATAGTGGATGTATCAATTTACATTCCCACCAACAGTGTATGAAGGTTGCCTTTTCTTCACACCCTCTCCAGCATTTATAGTTTGTAGATTTTTTGATGATGGCCATTCTCACCAGTGGGAGGTGATACCTCATTGTAGTTTTTTTTGTTTTTTTTTTTTGCGGTACGCAGGCCTCTCACTGTTGTGGCCTCTCCCGTTGCGGAGCACAGGCTCCAGATGCGCAGGCTCAGCGGCCATGGCTCACGGGCCCAGCTGCTCTGCGGCATGTGGGATCTTCCCGGACCGGGGCACGAACCCGTGTTCCCTGAATCGGCAGGTGGACTCTTAACCACTGCCACACCAGGGAAGCCCCTCATTGTAGTTTTGATTTGCATTTCTCTAATGATTAGTGATGTTGAGTATTCTTTCATGTGTTTGTTGGCAATCTGTATATCTTCTTTGGAGAAATGTCTATTTAGGTCTTCTGCCCATTTTGGATTGGGTTGTTTGTTTTTTTGGTATTGAGCTGCATGAGCTGCTTGTAAATTTTGGAGATTAATTCTTTGTCAGTTGCTTCATTTGCAAATATTTCTCCCATTCTGAGAGTTGTCTTTTCATCTTGTTTATGGTTTCCTTTGCTGTGCAAAAGCATTTAAGTTTCATTAGGTCCCATCTGTTTATTTTTGTTTTTATCTCCATTTTTCTAACACGTGGGTCAAAAAGGATCTTGCTGTGATTTATGTCATGGAGTGCTCTGCCTGTGTTTTCCTGTAAGAGTTTTATAGTGTGTGGACTTACATTTAGGTCTTTAATCCATTTTGAGTTTATTTTTGTGTATGGTGTTAGGGAGTGTTCTAATTTCATTCTTTTACATGTAGCTGTCCAGTTTTTCCAGCACCACTTATTGAACAGGCTGTCTTTTCTCCATTGTATATGCTTGCCTCCTTTATCAAAAATAAGGTGATCATATGTGCGTGGGTTTACCTCAGGGCTTTATATCCTGTTCCATTGATCTATATTTGTGTTTTTGTGCCAGTATCACACTGTGTTGATTACTGTAGCTTTGTAGTATAGTCTGAAGTCCAGTAGCCTGATTCCTCCAGCTCTGTTTTTCTTTCTCAAGATTACTTTGGCTATTCAGGATATTTTGTGTTTCCATACAGATTGTGAAATTTTTTGTTCTAGTTTTGTGAAAAATGCCATTGGTAGTTTGATAGGGATTGAATTGAATCTGTAGATCGCTTTGGGTAATATACTCATTTTCAAAATGTTGATTCTTCCAGTCCAAGAACATGGTATATCTCTCTATCTGTTTGGATCATCTTTAATTTCTTTCATCAGTGTCTTATAGTTTTCTGCATACAGGTATTTTGTCTCCTTAGGTAGGTTTATTTCTAGGTATTTTATTCTTTTTTTGCAATGGTAAATGTGAGTGTTTCCTTAATTTCTCTTCCATAGTTTTTATTATTAGTGTACAGGAATACAAGAGATTTCTGTGCCTTAATTTTGTATCCTGCTACTTTACCAAATTCATTGATTAACTCTAGGAGTTTTCTGGTAGCATCTTTAAGATTCTCTATGTATAGTATCATGTCATCTGCAAACAGTGACAGCTTTACTTCTTTTCTGATTTGGATTCCTTTTATGTCTTTTTCTTCTCTGACTGCTGTGGCTAAAACTGCCAAAGCAATGTTGAATAATAGTGGTGAGAGTGGGCATCCTTGTCTTGTTCCTGATCTTAGTGGAAATGGTTTCAGTTTTTCACCATTGAGGACAATGTTGGCTGTGGGTTTGTCATATATGGCCTTTATTATGTTGAGGTAAGTTCCATCTGTGCCTACATTCTCGAGGGTTTATATCATAAATGGGTGTTGAATTTGTTGAAAGCTTTTTCTGCATCTTTTGAGGTGATCATATGGTTTTTATTCTTCAGTTTGTTAATATGGTGTATCACATTGATTGATTTGCGTATATTGAAGAATCCTTGCATTCCTGGGATAAACTCCACTTTATCATGGTGTATGATCCTTTTATGTGCTTTTAGATTCTGCTTGCTAGTATTCTGTTGAGGATTTTTGCATCTATGCTCATCAGTGATACTGGCCTGTAGTTTTCTTTTTTTGTGACATCTTTGTCTGGTTTTGGTATCAGGATGATGGTGGCATCATAGAATGAGTTTGGGAGTGTTCCTCCCTTTGCTATATTTTGGAAGAGTTTGAGAAGGATAGGATATCAAACATGCATTCTCTGCATGTTTGATAGAATTCGCCTGTGAAGCCATCTGGTCCTGGGCTTCTGTTTGTTGGAAGATTTTTAATCACGGTCTCAATTTCAGTGGTTGTGATTGGTCTGTTCATATTTTGTATTTCTTCCTGGTTCAGTCTCAGAAGGTTGTGCTTTTCTAAGAATGTGTCCATTTCTTCCAGGTTTTCCATTTTATTGGCATATAGTTGCTTGTAGTAATCTCTCATGATCCTTTGTATTTCTGCAGTGTCAGTTGGTAGTTCTCCATTTTCTTTTCTACTTCTACTGATTTCAGTCTTCTCCGTTTTTTTCTTGATGAGTTTGGCTAATGGTTTATCAATTTTGTTTATCTTCTCAAAGAACCAGATTTTAATTTTATTGATTTTTGCTATTGTTTCCTTCATTTCTTTTTCATTTATTTCTGATATGATCTCTATGATTTCTTTCCTTCTGCTAACTTTGGGGTTCTTTTGTTCTTCTTTCTCTAATTGCTTTAGGTGTAAGGTTAGGTTGTTTATTTGAGATGTTTCTTGTTTCTTGAGGTAGAATTGTATGGCTATAAACTTCCCTCTTAGAACTTCTTTTGCTGCATCCCATAGGTTTTGGATCATCGTGTTTTCATTGGCATTTGTTTGTAGGTATTTTTAGATTTCCTCTCTGATTTCTTTAGTGATCTCTTGGTTACTCAGTAGTGTATTGTTTAGCCTCCATGTGTTTGTATTTTTTTACAGATTTTTTCCTATAATTGATATCTAGTCTCATTGTGTTGTGGTCGGAAAAGATACTTGATATGATTTCAATTTTCTTAAATTTACCAAGGCTTGATTTATGACCCAAGATATAATCTCTCCCAGAGAATGTTCTATGAGGACTTCAGAAGAAACTGTATTCTGTTGTTTTTGAATGGAATGTCCTATAAATATCAATTAATTCCATCTTGTTTAATGTATCATTTAAAGCTTGTGTTTCCTTATTTATTTTCATTTTGGATGATCTGTGCATTGGTGAAAGTGGGATGTTCAAGTACCCTACTATGATTGTGTAACTGTCGATTTCCCCTTTTATGGCTGTTAGCATTTGCCTTATGTACTGATGTGCTCCTATGTTGGGTGCATAAATATTTACAATTGTTATATTTTCTTCTTGGATTGATCCCTTGATCATTATGTAGTGTCCTTCTTTGTCTCTTGTAATAGTTTTTATTTTAAAGTCTATTTTGTCTGATATGAGAATTGCTACTCCAGCTTTCTTTTGATTTCCATTTGCATGGAATATGTTTTCGATCCCCTAACTTTCAGTCTGTATGTGTCCCTAGGTCTGAAGTGGGTCTCTTGTAGACAGCATATATATGGGTCTTGTCTTTGTATCCATTCAACCAGTCTACGTCTTTTGGTTAGAGCATTTAATCCATTACATTTAAGGTAATTATCGATGTGTATGTTTCTATTACCATTTTCTTAATTGTTTTGGGTTTGTTTTTGTAGGTCTTTTCCTTCTGTTGTGTTTCCTGCCTAGAGAAGTTCCTTTAACATCTGTTGTAAAGCTGGTGTGGTGGTGCTGAATTCTCTTAGCTTTTGCTTGTCTGTAAAGGTTTTAATTCCCCGTTGAATCTGAATGAGTTCCTTGCTGGGTGGAGTAATCTTGGTGTGGGTTTTTCCCTTTCATTAATTTAAATATGTCCTGCCACTTCCTTCTGGCTTGCAGAGTTTCTGCTGAAAGATCAGCTGTTAACCGTATGGAGATTCCCTTGTATGTTACGTGTTGTTTTTCCCTTGCTGCTTTTAATATTTTTTCTTTGTACTTAATTTTTGATAGTTTGATTCATATGTGTCTTGGCATGTTTCTCCTTGGATTTATCCTGTATGGGACTCTCTGCACTTCCTGGACTTGATTAACTATTTCCTTTCCCATATTAGGGAAGTTTTCAACTATAATCTCTTCAAATATTTTCTCAGTCCCTTTCTTTTTCTCTTCTTTTGGGATACCTATAATTCGAACGTTGGTGTGTTTAATGTTGTCCCAGAGGTCTCTGAGACTGTCCTCAATTCTTTTCATTCTTTTATCTTTATTCTGCTCTGCAGTAGTTATTCCACTATTTTATCTTCCAGGTCACTTATCTGTTCTTCTGCCTCAGTTATTCTACTATTGATTCCTTCTAGAGAATTTTTAATTTCATTTATTGTGTTGTTCATCACTGTTTGTTTGCTTTTTAGTTCTTCTAGTTTCTTATTAAACATTTCTTTTTTTTTCTCCATTCTGTTTCCAAGATTTTGGATAATCTTTACTGTCAGTACTCTGAATTCTTTTGCAGGTAGGCTACGTATATCATCTTCATTTGTTTGGCCATGTGGGTTTTTACGTTGCTCCTTCATCTGCTGTGTGTTTCTCTGTTTTCTCATTTTGCTTAACATACTGTGTTTGGGGTCTCCTTTTTTCAGGCTGCAGGTTCGTAGATCCCATTGTTTTTGGTGTCTGTCTCCAGTGGCTAAGGTTGTTTCAGTGGGTAGAGTAGGCTTCCTGGTGGTGGGGACTAGTGCCTGTGTTCTGGTGAATGAGGGTGGATCTTGATTTTCTCGTGGGCAGGTCTGCCTCCGGTGGTATTTTGGGGTGTCTGTGACCTTTTTATGATTTTAGGCAGCCTCTCTGCTAATGGGTGGGGTTATGCTCCTGTGTTGCTAATTGTTTGGCATAGGGTGTCCAGCACTGTAACTTGCTGGTCGTTGAGTGGAACTGGGTCTTAGCATTGAGGTGGAGATGTCTGGGTTAGCTTTCACCGTTTGATATTACGTGGAGCCGGGAGGTCTCTGGTGGACCCATGTCCTGAACTTGGCTCTCCCACCTCAGAGGCACAGGCCTGACGCCCTGCCAGAGCACCAAGACCCTGTCAGCCACATGGCTCAGTAGAAAAGGGAGCAAAAAATGACTGAAAGAAAGAATAAAATAAAATAAAGTTATTAAAATAAAAAATAATTATTAAAAATAAATTTTAAAAATTAAAAAGTAATAAAAAGGGAAAGGAAGAAAGAAAGTAGACAGCAACCAAACCAAAAAATAAATGCACCAATGATAACAAGTGCTAAAAACTATCTATACTAGATAAAAAACAAAAACAAAAAACCCGACAGACAAACTCTAGGACAAATGGTAAAAGCAAAGCTATACAGACAAAATCACACAAAGAAGCATACACATACACACTGACAAAAAGGGAAAAAGGAACAAAATGTATATATCTTTGCTCCCAAAGTCCACTGCCTCAATTTTGGGATGATCCGTTTTGTATTCAGGTAGTTCACAGAAGGAGGATACATCAAGTTGATTGTGGAGATTTAATCTGCTGCTCCTGAGGCTGCTGGAGAAATTTCCCTTTCTCTTCTTTGTTCGCACAGTTCCTGGGATTCAGCTTTGGATTTGGCCCCGCCTCTGCGTGTAGGTCGCCTGAGGGCGTCTGTTCTTCACTCAGACAGGACAGGGTTAAAGGAGCAGCTGATTCGGGGGCTCTGGCTCACTCAGGCTGGGGGGAAGGAGGGGTGCGGACTGCAGGGCGAGCCTGTGGCAGCACAGGACAGCATGATGTTACAATAGCCTGAGGCGGCTGTGTGTTCTCCTGGGGAAGTTGTCCCTGGTTCACAGGATGCTGGCAGTGGCGGGCTGCACAGGCTCCCAGGAGGGGAGGTGTGGATAGTGACCTGTGCTTGCTCACAGGCTTCTTGGTGGCTGCAGCAGCAGCCTTAGTGTCCCATGCCCGTTTCTGGGGTCCGCACTGATAGCCGCGGCTTGCGCCCATCTCTGGAGCTCGCTTAGGTGGTGCTCTGAATCCCCTCTCCTCGTGCACCCCGAAACAATGTCTCTTGCCTCTTAGGCAGGTCCAGACCTTTTCCCGGACTCCCTCCGGCTAGCTGTGGCATACTAGCCCCTTCAGGCTGTGTTCACGAAGCCAGCCCCAGTCCTCTCCCTAGGATCCGACCTCCGAAGCCCGAGCCTCAGCTCCCAGACCCCGCCCGCCCCGTGGGTGAGCTGACAAGCTTCTCGGGCTGGTGAGTGCTGGTCGGCACTGCTCCTCTATGCAGAAATCTCACCGCTTTGCCCTCTGCACCCCTGTTGCTGCGCTCTCCTCTGTGGCTCTGAAGCATCCCCCCCCTACCCCCGTCTCCGCTAGTGAAGGGGCTGCCTAGTGTGTGGAAACTTTTCCTCCTTCACAGCTCCCTCCCACTGGTGCAGGTCCCGTCCCTATTCTTTTGTCTCTGTTTTTTCTTTTTCCTTTTGCCCTACCCAGGTAATTGAGAAGTTTCTTGCCATTTGGGAAGTCTGAGGTCTTCTGCCAGCGTTCAGTAGGTGTTTTGTAGGAGTTGTTCCACATGTAGATGTATTTCTCATGTATTTGTGGGGAGGAAGATGATCTCCACGTCTTACTCTTCCGCCATCGTGAAGGTCTCCCCTCACATCTTCTTTATCCATTCATCTGTCGTTGGGCATTTAAGTTGCTTCCATGTCCTGGCTATTGTAAATAGTGCTGCAATGAACATTGGGTTCCATGTGTATTTTTGAATTATAGTTTTCTCTGGGTGTGTGCCCAGTAGTGGGATTGCTGGGTTATATGGTAATTCTATTTTTAGTTTCTTAAGGAACCTCCATACTGTTCTCCATAGTGGCTGTATCAATTTACATTCCCACCAACAGTGTAAGGGGGTTCCCTTTTCTCCACACCCTCTCTGGCATCTATTGTTTGTAGATTTTTCGGTGAGGGCCATTCTGACTGGTGTGAGATGATACGTCATTGTGTGTTTTTTTTTGTCATTGTGGTTTTGATTTGTATTTCTCTAATAATTAGTGATGTTGAGCAGCTTTTCATGTGTTTGTTGGCCATTTGTATTTCTTCTTTGGAGTAATGTCTATTTAGGTCTTCTGCCCATTTTTGGATTGGGTTGTTTATTTTTTTAATATTGAGCTGCATGAGCTGTTTATATATCTTGGAGATTAATCCTTTGTCCATTGATTTGTTTACAAATATTTTCTCCTATTCTGAGGGTTGTCTTTTAGTCTTGTTTATAGTTTCCTTTGCTGTGCAAAAGCTTTTAAGTTTCATTAGGTCCCATTTGTTTATTTTTGTCTTTATTTTCATTACTCTAGGCAGTGGATGGAAAAAGACCTTGCTGTGATTTATGTCAGAGAGTGTTCTGCTTATATTTTCCCCTAAGAGTTTTACAGTCTCTGGTCTTACATTTAGGTCTTTAATCCATTTGGAGTTTGTTTTCGTGTATGGTGTTAGGGAGTGTTCTAATTTCATTATTTTACATGTAGCTGTTCAGTTTTCGCAGCACCACTTAATGAATAGGCTGTCTTTTCTCCATTGTATATCCTTGACCCCTTTGTCATAGACTAGTTGACCATAGGTGTGTGGGTTTATCTCTGGGCTTTCTATCCTGTTCCATTGATCTATGTTTCTGTTTTTGTGCCAGTACCATATTGTCTTGATTACTGTAGATTTGTGCTATAGTCTGAAGTCAGGGAGTCTGATTCCTCCAGCTCTGCTTTTTTCCCCTTAAGATTCCTTTGGCTATTTGGGGCCTTTTGTGTCTCCATACAAATTTTAAGATTTTTTCTCCTAGTTCTGTAAAAAATGCCATTGGTAATTTGATAGTGATTGTACTGGATCTGTAGATTGCTTTGTGTAGTATAGTCATTTTCACAGTATTGATTCTTCCAATCCAAGAACATGGTATATCTCTCCATCTGTTTGTGTCATCTTTGATTTCTTTCATCAGTGTCTTATAGTTTTCTGAGTACAGGTCTTTTACCTCTTTAGGTAGGTTTATTCCTAGATATTTTATCCTCTTTGTTGAAATGGTGAATGGGATTGCTTCCTTAATTTCTCTTTCTGTTCTTTCATTGTTAGTGTATAGGAATGCAAGAGATTTCCGTGCATTAATTCTGTATCCTGCAGCTTTACCAAATTCATTGATTAGCTGTAGTCGTTTTCTAGTGGCATCTTTAGGATTCTCTATGTATAGTATCATGTCATCTGCAGACAGTGACAGTTTTACTGCTTCTTTTCCAATTTGTATTCCTTTTATTTCTTTTTCTTTTCTGCCGTCGCTAGGACTTCCAAAACTATGTTGAATAATAGTGGCGAGAATGGACATCCTTGTCTCATTCCTGATCTTAGAGGAAATGCTTTCAGTTTTTCACCATTGAGAATGATGTTTGCTATGAGTTTGTCATATATGGCCTTTATTATGTTGAGGTAGGTTCCCTCTATGCCCACTTTCTGGAGAGTTTTTATCATAAATGGATATTGAATTTTGTCAATAGCTTTTTCGGCATCTATTGCGATGATCATATGGTTTTTATTATTCAATTTGTTACTGTGGTGTATTGCATTCATTGATTTGCATATATTGAAGAATCTTTGCATCCCTGGGATGAATCCCACTTGATCATGGTGTATGATCCTTTTAAAGTGTTGTTGGATTCTGTTTGCTAGTATTTTGTTGAGGATTTTTGCATGTATATTCATCAGTGATATTGGTCTATAATTTTGTTTTTTTGTAGTATCTTTGTCTGGTTTTGGTATCAGGGTGATGGTGGCCTCATAGAAGGAGTTTGGGAGTGTTCCTTCCTCTGCAGTTTTTTGGAAGAATTTGAGAAGGATGGGTGTTAGCTCTTCTCTAAATGTTTGGTAGAATTCACCTGTGAAGCCATCTAGTCCTGGACTTTTGTTTGTTGGAAGATTTTTAATCACAGTTTAAATTTCATTACTTGTGATTGGTCTGCTTATATTTCCTATTTCTTCCTGGTTCAGTCTCAGAAGGTTATACCTTTCTAAGAATGTGTTCATTTCTTTCAGGTTGTCTATTTTATTGGCATAGAGTTGCCTGTTGTAGTCTCTTAGGATGCTTTGTATTTCTGCAGTGTGCGTTGGAACTTCTCCTTTTTCATTTCTAATTTTATTGATTTGGGTCCTCTCCCTCTTTTTCTTGATGACTCTGGCTAAAGGTTTATCAATTTTGTTTATCTTCTCAAAGAACCAGCTTTTAGTTTTATTGATCTTTGCCATTGTTTTCTTTGTTCTGTTTCATTTATTTCTGCTTTGATCTTTATGATTTCTTTCCTTCTACTGACTTTGGGGTTTGTTTGTTCCACTCTCTCTAGTTCCTTTAAGTGTAAGGTTAGATTTTTTATTTGAGCTTTTTCTTGTTTCTTGAGGTAGGATTGTATTGCTATAAACTTCCCTCTGAGAACTTTTGCTGCATCCCATAGGTTTTGGATCATCGTGTTTTCATTGTCATTTGTCTCTAGGTAGTTTTTGATTTCCTCTTTGACTTCTTCAGTGACCTCTTGTTTATTTTTTAACGTTTGTTTAGCCTCCATGTGTTTGTGGGGTGTTTTTGTTTTTTTGCGGTACATTTTACTGAGGCTCGATTTGTGACCCAAGATGTGATTTATGCTGGAGAATGTTCCATGTGCACTTCAGAAGAAAGTGTAATCTGCTGCTTTCAGGTGGGATGTCCTATAAATATCAATTAAATCTATCTGGTCTATCGTGTCATTTAAAGCTTGTGTTTCCATATTAATTTTTTGTCTGGATGATCTGTCCATTTGTGTAAGTCAGTTGTTAAAGTCCCCCACTATTACTGTGTTACTGTCGATTTCCTCTTGTATAGCTGTTAGCGTTTGCCTTATGTTTTGAGATGCTTCTATTGTGGGTGCATATATATTTATAATTGTTATATCTTCTTCTTGGATTGATCCTTGATCATTATGCAGTGTCCTTCCTTGTCTGTTGTAACAGTCTTTATTTTAAAGTCTATTTTATCTGATATGAGTATTACTACTACAGCTTTCTTTTGATTTCCATTTGCATGGAATATCTTTCTCCATCTCCTCACTTTCAGTCTGAATGTGTCCCTAGGTCTGAAGTGGGTCTCTTATAGACTATATATATATGTATATATATATATATATATATATATGGGTCTTGTTTTTGTATCCATTCAGCGAGCCTGTGTCTTTTGGTTCGAGCATTTAATCCATTCACATTTAAGGTAATTATCAATATGTACGTTCTTATTAACATTTTCTTAATTGTTTTGGGTTTGTTTTTGTAGATCCTTTTCTTCTCTTGTGTTTCCCACTTAGAGAAGTCCCTTTAGCATTTGTTGTAGAGCTGGTTTCGTGGTGCTAAATTCTCTTAGCTTTTGCTTGTCTGTAAAGCTGTTGATTTCTCCGTCAAATCTGACTGAGATCCTTGCCGGGTAGATCGATATTTTTTGTAGGTTCTCCCTTTTCACCACTTTAAATATATCGTGCCACTCCCTTGTGGCTTGTAGAGTTTCTGCTGAGAAATCAGCTGTTAACCTTATGGGGGTTCCCTTGTATATTATTTGTCATTTTTTCCTTGTTGCTTTAAATAATTTTTCTTTGTCTTTAATTTTTGTTTGATTACTATGTGTCTTGGCGTGTTTCTCCTTGGCTTTATCCTGCCTGGGACTGTCTGTGCTTCCTGGACCTGGGTGGCTATTTCCTTTCCCATGTTAGGGAAGTTTTCGACTATAATCTCTTCAAATATTTTCTCTGGTCCTTTCTCTCTGTCTTCTCCTTCTGGGACTCCTATAATGCAAACGTTGGTGTGTTTAATGTTGTCCCATAGGTGGTTATTTTTTGTTTGTTTGTTTGTTTGGCGGTACGCGGGCCTCTCACTGCTGTGGCCTCTCCCGTTGCAGAGCACAGGCTCTGGACGCGCAGGCTCAGCGGCCATGGCTCACGGGCCCAGCCGCTCCGCAGCATGTGGGATCTTTCCGGACCGGGGCACGAACCCGTGTCCCCTGCATCAGCAGGCGGACTCTCAACCACTGCACCACCAGGGAAGCCCCCCCATAGGTGTTTTAGGCTGTCTTCATTTCTTTTCATTCTTCTTCTCTGTATCCTGTTCCGTGGCACTGATTTCCAACATCCTGACTTCTAGGTCACTTATCTGTTCTTCTGCCTCAGTTATTCTGCTATTGATTCCTTCTAGTGTATTCTTCATTTCAGTCATTGTATTGTTCATCTCTGTTTGTTTGTTCTTTAATTCTTGTAGGTCTTTGTTAAACATTTCTTACATCTTCTCGATCTTTGCCTCCATTCTTTTTCCAAGGTCTTGGATCATCTTCACTATCATTATTCTGAATTCTTTTTCTGGAAGGTTGCCTATCTCTGCTTCATTTAGTTGTTTTTCTGGGGTTTTATCTTGTTCCTGCATCTGGTACATTGTCCTCTGCCTTTCCATTTTTTCTGTCTTTTTGTGAATGTGGTTTTTCTTCCACAGGCTGTAGGATTGTAGTTCTTCTTTCTTCTGCCGTCAGCCCTCTGGGGTGCATGTATCTTTTTGAATTATGGTCTTCTCCAGGTGTATGCCCAGGAGTGGGATTGCTGGGTCATATGTTAGTTCTATTTTTAGTTTTTTACGGAATCTCCATACTCTTCTCCATAGTGGCTGTGTCAGTTTACATTCCCACCAACAGTGTAAGGGCATTCCCTTTTCTCCACACCCTCTCCAGCATTTATTGTTTGTAGATTTTTTGTTGATGGCCATTCTGACCAGTGTGAGGTGATACCTCATTGTAGTTTCGATTTTCATTTCTCTAATAATTAGTGATGTTGAGGTCTTTTCATGTGTTTGTTGGCCATTTGTATTTCTTCTTTGGAGTAATGTCTATTTAGGTCTTCTGCCCATTTTTTGATTGGGTTGTTGTTTTGATATTGAACTGCATGAGCTGTTTGTATATTTTGGAGATTAATCCTTTGTCAGTTTCTTCATTGGCAAATATTTTCTCCCATTTTAAGGGTTGTCTTTTCATCTTGTTTATGGTTCCCTTTTCTGTGCAAAAGGTTTTAAGTTTAATTAGGTCTCATTTGTTTATTTTTATTTTTATTTTCATTACTGTAGGAGGTGGGTCAAAAAAGATCTTGCCACAATTTATGTCAGCGAGTGTTCTGCCTGTGTTTTCCTCTAAGAGTTTTATAGTGTCCGGTCTTACATTTAGGTCTTTAAACCATTTTGAGTTTATTTTTGTGTATGGTGTTAGGGAGTGTTCTAATTTCATTATTTTGCCTGTAGCTGTCCAGGTTTCACACAGGCATGTTTTTAACATGGTATGCTTAAGAAGAAAAGCCATGTTACTCAGCTCTCTCAAAGCTCTTGAAAATTGGCCAGATTCCAGTCTTTTGGGAAACCACCACCACAACTATAACAGCACCAACAACTTTTCAGTGTCCCCTATAGCTTCAGATAGGTGGTATTTTCCATTCTCCATAGATGGAGTAACTGGGGGGCACTGAGAGATTCAGCAGTTGTCTGAAATCTCCCAACAAACTGAAAATGGAGCCCCAGATGACAGCCAAGTTTCCTGCCCTGATAGTGAAGAGAGTGACCTAAAAAATAGGATTAGATTTGAAAGAGCATATATACTTTCCAGGGGCTTATCTTAACTGTGTCTCCTCTCTGACTGTCTTTGAGTTTACCCATCATAAATAATAGCATGACCTCTTCCTCAAGTTATTCAAAAATGCATTTGTTCTCCATAATAGAGAATCTCCAGCCAAATTATATTCTAATGTATCATAGACTTGAACCCAGGGACCATTATTGCATTGCTGACTAGGTGGCTTCTGAGTACATTATTATTCTGCTAAGGTTTGTGTCAGCTTTGTGAAGAGGCAGATTACCCAGCTTGTCTCCAATACTCTTATGTTTATGGACTTTTTGGGGGGATGGGAAAAAATAAAAAGGGGAACAAGAATGAGTACTTGGGTATAATCTGCTCTTGTGACTGGATAAGTGTTAGCAGTCCTATGAGCCTTCATTCATGCATGAATAGATATAGTTGTGCTGAAAGTGGGTATGTCTCTGACACAGGAGTCCCTAACCTCTGGGCCATGGACCAGTACCCAGTCCGCAACCTGTTAGGAACAAGGCCACACAGCAGGAGGTGAGTGGCGGGCGAGCAGGCAAAGCTTCATCTGCCTTTCCCTATCACTCGCGTTACTGCCTGAACCATCCCACTTCCCTCCCCCTGTCTGTGGAAAAATTGTCTTCCACAAAACTGGTCCCTGCTGCCTAAATGTTGGGGACCGCCGTTCTGACAGAACTGTATGTTTCCAGTTGGGGAAGGTGTTGTAGGGTGTAGAAGGGCCAAAGAAACGCAAGGGGGTATTTTAAATACCCGAGGTAAAAGACCTATACTCTGAAAACTATAAGACATTCATGAAGGAAATTTAAGATACAAAGAAATGGAAAGATAGCCTATGCTCTTGGATTGGAAGAATTATTATTGTTAAAATGACCATACTATACCCAAAGCAATCTACAGATTTAATGCAATACTTATCAACATACCCATGACATTTTTCACAGAATTAGAACAAATAATCCTGAAATTTATATGGAACAACAAAAGACCCCAAACTACCAAAGCAGTTCTGAGAAAAAAAAGAACAAAACGGGTGGTATCACCCTCCCTCACTTCAGACTATACTGCAAAGCTACAGTAATTAAAGGAGCATGGTGTTGGCACAAAAAGAGACACATGGATCAATGGAACTGAACAGAGAGCCCAGAAATAAACCCGCCCACTTGTGGTCAATTAACCTATGACAAAGCAGACAAGAATATACGGTGGAGAAAAGATAGTCTCTTCAATAAGTGGTGCTGGGAAAACTGGAGAGCTACACTTAAAAGAATGAGAGGAGAAGACTTTCTCACACCATATACAAAAATAAACTCAAAATGGATTAAAGACCTAAATGTAAGACACCAAACCATAAAATTCCTAGAAGAAAACATAGGCAGAGCATTCTTTGACATAAATCATAACAATATTTTTTTGGATTTATCTCCTAAGTCAAAGGAAATAAAAGCAAAAATAAACAAATGGGACCTAATTAAACTTGGAAGCTTTTGCACAGCGAAGGAAACCGTCGGCAAAATGAAAAGACAACCTATGGAGTGGGAGAAAATATTTGCAAATTATACGACCAATAAATGGCTAATATCCAAAATATATAAATAGCTCATACAACTCAACATCAAAAAAACCCCAAACAACCTGATTAAAAATTGGGCAGAAGACCTAAATAAACATTTTTCCAAAGAAGACATACGGATGGCCAACAGACACATGAAAAGATGCTCAACATGGCTAATTATCAGAGAAATGCAAATCAAAATCACAGTGATATATCACCTCACACCTGTCAGAATGACTGTTGTCAAAAAGACCACAAATGACAAATGTTGGCAACACTGTGGAAAAGGGGAACCCTGTACACTGTTGGTGGGAATGTAAATTGGGGTAGGCACTGTGGAAAACAGTATGGAGTTTCCTCAAAAGACTAAAAATAGAACTACCATGTGACCCAGCAATTCTACTCCTAGGTATATATCTGGAAAAAATGAAAATACTAATTGGAAGAGGAACATGCACCCCAATGTTCACAGCAGTGTTACTTATAATTGCCAAGATATAGAAGCAACCTAAGTGTCCATCAATAGATGAATGGATAAGGAAGATGTGGTATAGATACATAATGGAATATTAACCACAAAAAAGAATGGAATTCTGCCATTTGCAGCAGTGTGGATGGACCTAGAGAATATAATGCTTGGAGAAATAAGTCAAACAGAGAAAGACAAATACCGTATGATATCACTTACATGTGGAATCTAAAAAAACCCACATGAATAGAGATGGACATATGTAGCAAAACAGAAACAGACTCACAGATATAGAAAACAAACTAGTGGTTATCAGTGGGGAGAGGGAAGGGGGAGGGGCAAAGTAGGGTTATGGAATTAAGAGATACAAACTACTATGTATAAAACTGATAAGCAGCAAGGATATATTGTACAGCACAGGAAATTACAGCCATTATTTTGTAATAATTTATAATGGAGCATAATCTGTTAAAATACTGAACCCTATGCTGTACATCTGAAACTAATATAATATTGTAAGTCAACTATACTTCAATTTAAATAAATAAATAAATACATAAATAAATTCTGAATTTCCAAGTTTCCCCTGGCCTGAAGGAGTTGTCAGTTATCTACCCAGTGACTTGGACATAGAGAGGAGTCCACAATGCTTGATATTCCAGACCCTTTTTTATATGGAGAAAACAAACACTAAAAATTATTCTTCCATTTTAATGTGAAAGTCTGGATTCAAGATTCCTAGAAGAGGCAATCCAAGGAAAGCACAAAATGACTTACTGGTGAGAAATATCTTCTTCCACTAGAACTGGCTGAAGCCAGTCAGTAAGTGAAGCCAACAAATGAAGTAGTGAATGATGCATTGTAGTTACCCATGCTATGCTAAATCACCTATCACCATAGCATCTGGATCCTTCGCCAGTGAATCTGCATTAGCCAGACCCCAGACACTGAATTACTAATGTAATGCATTAAATGGTCCCCTAGTGGCTGCACAGAGGGAGTGTTCCTTCCCAAATACCCTCTTAGTGTCAAGGAGGACTAAGAAAGGGGTGGGGATGGCAGATGGAATCCAATTTGCTATTGGACAGAAGCCTCACATAATCCCTTGCCAGCTTGGCAATGCCATCATTTGGGATCCATGAGTCCTCAGGCATAGGTCCTAGAGCAGTTTTCATCCATGGGGAGGAAACTTGGTAGGCCTAGGGAAAATGTTTTTCTTTACCTGGAGGCCAGAGTGACTGGATTGGGTATTTACAATGCCTGAGTTTTCTAGATTACCCCTCAGTCCTGCCTAGTAGTCCATTTTGGCTGTGTAGACCCTGCCTGTATGAAACTAAGAGGAAAATCTGCTTCCCCACCAATGCTGTTCTTGCCAACTTCTCTCTTCCCATGTGAATTTGGCCCCTTGGGGCCTTGTGTATTCATGGCAAGGTGAATGTCACTTTGATAGGGAGAATGTGATGTCCTTGTCCAATAACTTTGGAAACATCCCTGTGCCAACTTCCCTGTGGAAAGCAATAGTTTATTACCGACCAATTAGGAAGGATGAGCGTTGTATCTTCACGAAGGATGATAGATGGTTAGAAGAAGTAACTGGGAGGAGAAAAAGAAAAGGCATAAACTGTTTCTTTTCTTTTTGTTTCTTCTTTGCCAAGTTGAAGGTTCATGTTGCAAAGGCAGGGCAGTGGGCAGATCACCCGGCTGGGTGATTGGAGACATTCATTTGAATCTCTTCCTGACGTGAGCTTGCCGGGTGACTGAACTAGCTCCCTAACCATTCTGGGTTTCCTCCTAGGGAACATTGGAGGGTTGACTTCATGTGTCTAGAAAGTTCCTCCAAGGTCAGTTATTTGATCATCTATCTAAGCCTTTTCTGTCTCATGGCTCTCACACCTGGAGGGACATGTTCATTTGATCACTTCAGTTATTCATTTGTTCAAACGACAACAGGTGTTAAATCCTTTCCCTTCAGTTGCAGCTTCTTGAAAGTGGTCCACAGTCATTGCCTTAATCTTCTTTTTTTTAAAAAAAAATTTTATTGGAGTGTAGCTGCTTTACCGTGTTGTGTTAGTTTCTACTGTACAGCAAAGTGAATCAGCTATATGTATACATATATCCCTTCTTTTTTAGATTTCCTTCCCATTTAGGTCACCACAGAGCACTGAGTAGAGTTCCCTGTGCTATACAGTAGGTTCTCATTAGTTATCTATTTTATATATAGTATCAATAGTGTATATATTTCAATCCCCATCTCCCAGTTCATCCCACCCCCCCTTCCCCCTGGTATCCATATGTTTGTTTTCTATGTCTGTGTCTCTATTTCTGCTTTGTAAATAAGATAGTCTATACCATTTTTTTCAGATTCCACATATATGTGTTAATATATGATATTTGTTTTTCTCTTTCTGACTTTCTTCACCCTGTATGACAGTCTCTAGGATCCATATATACAATGGAATTTTACTCAGCCATAAAAATGAATGAAATTGGGTCATTTGTAGAGATGTGGAGGGACCTAGAGACTGCCTTAATCTTCTTAAGGCTTTTGGAGGCGTTAGCTTTTCACAGTGGCTACCCTGCCTCTGCGAAGCTCCTGAATCTGCTCTCCACCAGCCAATGTCTTTTTCTCATCCTTTCTCAACTTCCTCTGACCCTGGCACATTTGACATGGTTGACCACATCCTCCTTCAAGAAACTGCTTCCTTGCTTTGGCTCCTCTGTGATGCCCATGATACCACTCCTTTCCTTCTTCTCTCATTGCTTTGCCTCAGACTCCTTCAGTGCTTCTCCTCTGTAATCCATTCTTGGAGCTTTCCTCTTGTTTCTTGTCATGATTTCCTCAGCAGTCTCACATCTTTCACTGTCTTCAGTTCCTATCTTAATGCAGCTGACTCTCACATCTATGACTCTGCTCTAGAATCATCCAGTCAGCCATGGCCTAGATATTCCATTTGGATATTTCACCAAACACCCCCAGTCAACAGGTCTGGACCATGTTTATTTTCTTGCTTCTGAAACCAGCTGCTGTAAATGACATCTGATTCCTCTAAAAAGTGCCAGCTTCTTTTAATGCCCAGATCAGAATGCTCGGTCTTTAATTGTTTTGGCTCCATTACTCTAGCACATCTAAAAAGTTACTAAATCCTGCAGATTCCACCAGCCAATTGACACTCATATGTCCCCTTCTCTCCATTTATACTTCCCCCTCAGTTCCTTTTCATTTAGTCAGCCAGAAAATATTAACTGATTCCTAGGTGAAAGGGACTGCATTACATGCTGTGAGAGAGAGAAAATGTAGAAGATATGACATTTCCCCTTTAAGAGTAAGAATCTAGGAGAGGTTTCATAAATTAACTCCAAAGAAAGGTAGATATGACCTAGCACTGGGCATATTTGATGAATATTGGCTGAATCAACAAGTAAATAATTTTTGGTAGAACTTCTTGGAAAAGAAAGAAAGGTAGAAAGGGCTAGGTGGCAGAAGAGAAAAAAATACAGTAGATGGGAGTTTGTAATAGCTACAAAATACATTTTTGTTAAATTTAATTTGTCCCAAATTCTGTCTATTTTTATATTCCCAAATAGTCTAAATATAAATTTTTTTGGTCTGAACTACATTTGTAGTTCTCATTTCTTCCATCATTCTGCGTGCTTCAGGCAAGTCAGGTATTTATCTCATGTCCCACTTTCAGCATCTGTAGTCTCCGGCAGCTCTCCACGTAGTTGAAGTCTTATTTTCAGGAGTTTTGTGTGTCGTTATAGGAGCATCATACCTTTGCCTGGCCAGGGGAACTGCTGGATACTCTCAGATCAACATCAGTTTATTTCATTCCCATTTATTCTCAGCTAAGTACTCTATATGATCAACAAACAGTTTACACACCTGTTCTGTGGTCTGGTGGTATAGGTTGGGTGTAGACTGTTGAATGGGACCTGCTCCCACCCTCAAGATTCTCATATTCTAGTAAAAGAGTTAGACAAGTAAATGAATAATTTTAATTCAGTATGGCACCATGCTACAATAACTCTGATAGTGAACATTTATTGAGAACTAAATATGTCTAATGTACTGTTCTAGATTTCTTACATATAGTAACTCACTTAATCCTCACTGTACTATAGGAGATCATTATTGTGATTTTCCCGTTTTACAGAAAAAGAAGCTGAGGTATAATTGTGGAAGGGTCAAGAGTCAAAAGCAGGCAGCCTAACTCCTGAGCCCACACTCAACCACTACTGTAGACAGCCTTCTTGTGTTCTGGTAGCACATAACAAAGCAGGATTGGTAATTTCAATAAAGAAGACTAGTTTCATGGTGTTTTAACTGTCTTGAGAAAAATGAGTAGGGTTTTAACAGAGAAAGAAAGAAAGGATGGCACTACTTGCCAATGAAAGTCTTGAAGGGCCCGCTGTTTAGAAGATCCGGTAAGTAGCTCAGATATTTTTGTGGAAGATGAGTCTGGCAAGGGCTAAGGATGGAACACTCACATTTAAAGAATGGAGGAAGAGGAGCAATAATGGAGAACCTGTTATCACAGGTTATCAAATAAATAACCTTCAGTAGATTATAGGGTTTTTTTGTTTGTTTTTTTCTGCAGTACGTGGGCCTCTCACTGTTGTGGCCTCTCCCGTTGCGGAGCACAGGCTCTGGATGTGCAAGCTCAGTGGCCACGGCTCACGGGCCCAGCCGCTCCATGGCATGTGGGATCTTCCCGGACTGGGGCACGAACCCGTGTCCCCTGCATTGGCAGGCGAACTCTCAAACACTGTGCCACCAGCGAAGCCCAGTAGATTGTAGCTTTGACATTGAGGTGGAAAGGGCACCCGGTAGATTCTTGGGCCTCTTGGGGTACCTGCTTGCTCTGTTGCCACCGAATTGTATTGGGCAAATTACTGGTTATATCTGGAATTGCTTCTTTTATGTCAATAATGAAATGATTAAATAAGTCTCTTCAAATTAACATTTTAAGATGCTTGGATCTCCTTTTAACTCACAGAAATAACCAGCGTTAGACAGCTGATGGCCACTCTTTAATCTTTTGTCCTCCATGACATGGGGAAGTGATTTCTTACTCCACTTCAGCCTGATGATCCAAACAACTCACATCCTGTCAACCAAGAAAACATTTTAAGTTTTGTGCTCTAAATTTTCTTCATTTCAACAGAGGCCAATTTTTTATCACACCCTATCAAGGGTACATACTATCAACATGAATTAGGACTGCTGTTGTTAACTTTGGTTAGCTGACTGATGTAGTGTTTGTCAGTTTTCTCCACTGGAAAGTTACTCCTTTTACCCCCTTTCCATACTGTACATTTTGGAAAGAAGTCACTATGTGTAGCCTACATAAGGAGTGATAGTATGCCCTACTTCCTTAAGGGTGGATTATCTATGTAATTTATTTGGAATTCTGCAGTGGAGATTTGTCTCTCTCCCATTTATTAATTTATTTAGTCATTATTTATGTCACCATGGACTCATGGATGTTTGCTTACTAATTTGTGCTATAATTCAAGACTACTTTATTTGTTGTGTTCAATTTGTTCCAGTTTTGGCCATTGGGAGTTCTTTTGGTTGCTCCTAGGCTCCTTTATTTTGCCAGAAAAAATTGTAACTATTTAAATTTTGACTGGCCATATCTTAATGTAATCCTAACAACATTAACATTTTAAAAACGTATCTTCACCACTTTAGTAAGAAAAAGTTACCTGTCTTTCTTATCTATGCTGTGAAACAAAACACCCCAAAACTTAGTTGGCTTAAAACAACATGGCTTATTCTTTCTCATAATCCTGTAGGCTGGTTGGACTCAGCTGGGTAGTTCATCTGCTCGTGTGGTATCACCTGGGGTCATTCACATAGGTACTGTGCTCCTTCGACATATTCCCGTGTGTGTGTGTGAGTGAGAGAGCACTTTCTTACTTTCTGGCTCTACGAGATGTTCCAAGATCTTGTATGTTTCCTGTCCCAGTCCTAGAATCAGCCACCTCTCTCTAAGAAGCACTACTCTCTTTCATTGGAGAATGGTATTATCAATAGAAACCAAGATCTGGGCATTAGGTATGCTTGTTGCTACAGGGGTATCATTTCTTTTGGACCCTTTCAGCTGACATAGAAATTAATTTGATTTAAAGCACTGTAGTGGGTGGCATAGTGTCCCCTCAAAATTCATGTCCACCCACCAGAAACCTCGGAATATGATCTTACTTGGAAATAGGGTCTTTGCAGATGTAATTAAGATAAGAATGGGGATGATTGAATTAGATGCAATGAGAGTGTCCTTATAAGAGACAGAAAGGGACACACAGGAGCACAGAGAAGAAGACCATATGAGGAGATCAGGGATATTGCTACCACAAGCCAAGGATTCCTAGAAGCAAGGAAGGATTCTCCGCTAAAGACTTTGGAGTGAATGCAGCCCTACAAATACCTTGATTTTGGACTTCTGGACTCCAGAACTGTGAGAGAATACATTTCTGTTGTTTTAATTCATTGAGTTTGTGGTACTTTATTATGATAGCCCTAGAAAACTAACACAGGCAGGGTGAAGATAATGTCTCTGTCCTTCTCCAAGCCTGCATGCAGCAGAGAACTCTGTGTTGGGCAGCAGAAGAGAAGGAGGCAGAGGCGATGTGTTGGAAGTAATGTTGCAGTGTGCTTATAGACTAGGAAAGGCTGGTTGGTACCATTCTTCTTCCCTGAGAGTGCGGGGTCTAGGCTTCCCAAGGCCAGGCAAAGTGAACAGTGAGAAATTGCGTTGTTATGGTCTCTCTATGTACCTTCATACACTCTACTAGGTTCTGATTCTGAGTGGTGAGGGAGGTGGGAGAGTAACATTCACTGAGTGTCTACCACATGTTAGGTACTGTACCCGCACGATCTCATTTCATCCTAACAAGAACCCTGTTAGCGCCTGTATAGCAGGCACTATTATTACCCTATTTTACAGATGAGAAAATGGAGAGTCAGAGAAGTTAAGCAACTTGCCCAGAATTATACGTAGTTATATTGTGAAGCTGGAATCAAAACTCAAGTGGAGTCACCTTTAATTCCTATGATGCTCTTCCACTACACTACCCTGAGTTTCAACACTCTTTTTTTTTTGGTTTTAGCTTGACAATCACTCAATCAGAATTACTTTTCAAGTTTTTCCTTTAGGGGTGCTACTGTGCTTTCATCAGTGGATAGGATTTAAAATATTTTATTTTAAAAATAATACATATTAATTACTGAGAAAAATAAGTAAGTCACAAAGGTTCTAAGCAAACACTTTTAAACATACCACCCAGAGAGGATAAAACTTCATAAATACGAAATGTGATTTTATGTGATTAAACTATACATTTTGATTTGTATTCTGCTCTTTAAAATTTCTTTTCACTTAAAAAGCTCACGAATGTTTGACGTGCCTTTTTCCTTCCCTTTCGTTTTCATTACCTTTTGCCACCACTTTGGCTTGGATCTTTATTGACTTTTAAAGGACAGCCTCAAAATGCCTTCACTGGTCTTCCCATTGCTTTTCCTTGCTTGATTCATTCCATGTGACTTCTCTGATCAGACGAACAATGCAACACACACACACACACACACACACACACACACACACACACACAATCCCAAATCTGAGAAACACTATTCATGATCTGGCCCCATATGCTTTTTCAGCCCCATTTCTCATTTCCTTGTGTGCATATACCTTGGCCATATTGGATTATTTTCTGTGTATTGGATGTGCCATGTCCCCTGCTTTGTTTATGTTGTTTATTTTGTGAAGGGTATGTCCTTTCCTTCATCTCCACCCATAAAAACTCTTTCAGGTTCAGCTCAAAAGCTACCTTGTCAATCATCTCTCTCCTTGCTTTACTCTTACATTCTTTATCCAGAGGCAATATTATATGTCCTAGATTAAAAGTTCCTTAAGGGCTGTACTCTGCCTTCATCATCTTTGTATCTCCTGAGCATTACTTTCGTGTCTTTTTCAAAGTTTGCTTGAATACATGAGGTAGATAGATAGATGATATAGGTAGATGATACAGATTGATAGATAGATAGATAGATAAAGGGAGCATTGATGATGCATACAAAATTTACTTAATGCTGAAACTTCACAAAAAACAATAATACCATAACCCTAGCCCTCACTGCATTTTTAAGTGTAAGGTAATTAAGCAAGCCAAAGAGAATGCTAATACCACTCAGTTAAATTTTCTTGCAATTATTTCTGTCTTTAGATTTAAAAGAATCTGACTTGATTCTTAAGCTGGCATTAGGATGACTTGGATATTATGACATAATAATACCCAGAGAAAGCAGGAAAACAGAAATATTCATGTTGATTTAAATTTAAATATAAATTTATAATGACTGAAAATGTTGCAGTAGAAGATACAATAGAAGATGCAATAGAAGATAAAGGCATATTATGTCACTTTAATTTGACTTTTGAGAAAGATTGGGAGGTGACTGAGGAATTAAGAAACAGAATATAACCACAATAGACTCATGTCGTTTCGGGGAAAGCTTGTACCCAGCATGGAGCTGCACTGGATCTCAATTCAGAGAAGCTTAGGGCTCCTGTAGTGTTCCCTTTTCAAAGCCCTGTGCAAACATGAATGAAGTTAATCTAATTAACTTATTAGCTTTTTAAGCTAGTGGTACCAATTAGTCACCACATCAGACTCTGGCTCAGTCTCATCACACAGCGCTTAGCTATAAAGGGGCTTTCATCAGAACCCCCAGGAGTGCTCGCATGGCATTTGCGTGTGTTTTCCAGAGAACAGCAAAAAGAACCATGTGTGAGGCAATTACGGGAACCCTCTCTGGGAAAACCTTAATCACAGGGACCATTCTCTTCACCTCTTCCTAAAAAGGCAATCACATGTTAGGTTTCATTCGTGGAAGTATGAACCCTTTCCTTAACCTGAGTCTGGAGAGTGATTATAAATCTTAGACTTGAATTCCTGGATGCCCACAGCGGAGAAAGCCCCACCAGCAACAGGGAATCATGGAAGGTCTGGCAGTTTGGGTGGTATTTTTCTAAAGAGGGAGAAAAGGGGATTTGAGCAGAGTGCAATGAGAATAGTGATCCCAAAATACAGCCCTGAAGGAAGACTTCCAGAGAGACAATGGGGAGGGAATAAATAAAAAGAAAGTTATAAATTCATCTATTTGCTCTTCCCTGACCCTTGCTTTTACTCCTCTTCACTGCAACTACCCTGGGAAAGGCACAATACTTTCCCCTGTCACAATATTGAGAAAAATTGAAACGGGGAAGAAAGACCACCAGATGCTTTATTGTCTTAGACGTTTCCACATAATTAGCTGGGGATAAAGGGCCTCTGCATGGTTTCATTGCATTGAATGAACTTGGATATTGCTACACAGTAGTGTGTTTTATGATTCATGCTCTGTTATCCTGTGGCTTTTTGAAAACTGCCAGCTACTTCATCACTGCCGGCCAAGCCTGGGCCCACCACTTAAAATGCAGCAATGCAAAGTTAACTGTGCATGACAGATGTCCATGAAATTGTTTAACACACACATACACGCTCACACAGAGCACAAAGCTGGCTCTGGCCCTCTTACGAGTCCTGCTGTCTCAATGTCCTTATTAAACATAAATAAAAGTATAGGGCCAGAGAAGAAAGGAAAATTCATGAAACGACAGAAAAGAGAGCACATTTTAGACTCTGGTAACATCGGCTGCATTTTGAATTTCAAAAGGCCCTTGAAAAAGTTAAAAATGATGAAGTCATTAGAAGAGTAAAGGACTGTGGTACTTGGGGTTAGGTTAGGATATTGGGTATTTGAGGTCATCTTCTTTTCTCTCTGAACTGGTATCACCCAAGTACTACTCTGTCTCCTCTCTTTAGTCTCCAATCCTGTATGCCCTGGGGAGCAGTTTCTTAGTATGGCCCTTCATGTCTTTTACATCTCGATGTCCTCTGTCCTAACTCTCCCATCCTTTAAGTCCCATGTATCTTGTATTTTAACTTTCCTGCACATCCCCCTATTCAATATACCAGGTCCTTTCACTTTTCTTGGGCAGTTACTTGTTCTCCACTCTACTTCTGTACAACAATTTTTATATCGTGATATATATTGAATTGTGACATTTGATGTAAGTGCCTCTCTCTCTTACCAGATTTGAAGCTCTCTGAGTGCAGGCGTTGTGACTTACTCATGTATGTATATCAGAGCTCATTGTAGCAGCTGACATACAATAGATATTGAACCAACATCTAGTGGACAGCGAGGGTGAGTGGGAGCCAAGTACAGACATTACCAGAGGAGGTGGGTGAAATGCAGACTTTCAGGATTTTCCTTCAGTGAGGCTTCCTTCACCTTGATTTGTGTATGTTACTTTTTGGCAGTCACATGTTTCTCAGAAAACCCTGATGAATTAAGTTTCTAAGTAGAAATCACTCAGAGAGCGTAGGGGGTTCAAAGGTACAGGAAAATAGGACTGAGGTGGGTCGGGGTAGAGAAAGTCCCAACTCCAAACAATCCTGTTCCAGGGCAGACTGTGAAAGGACACCCTATTTTGGAGAGTGACATGCAGTGCTCATACGTTTTACCCTTTCTTTCTGAATCTTTCTTTCTAAATCACACTTAGCCCACCTTGGGGTTTGTCTTAGTCAGCTTGAGCTGTCCTAACAAAATACCACAGCAGAAGTTTATTTCTCACAGTTATGGAGGTTGTTAGCTCAAGATCAAGACATCAACAAGGTAGGTTTCGTTATGAGACCTCTTGGCTTGTAGGTGGCCGCCATCTTACTGTGTGCTCACATTATTTCTTTTTTGTGTGTGTGGAGAGACAGAGCTCATTCTCTGGTGTCTCTTCTTATAAGAACACTAATCCTATTGGATGAGGGCTCCACCCTTATGACCTCATTTAACCTTAATTCCTTCCTTAGAGGCCCCGTTTCCAAATACAGCCACACTGAGGATTAGGGCTTCAAAATATAAATGTGGCAGGGGGACACAAATATTCAGTCCATAACAGGGTACCTGTAGTAAAGTTGCTGTTAAAGTTTTTGGCTAATTAAATAAAGCTCCACATAGAATATCATGTATCAGCCAGGGATCGGCGGGGCATGAAGACTTCCTTCAGTATTTCTAAAGTTATACCTGATAGACTACATGTAGTCTGGCCTGACTCTATCTTGGCATTTCCCACCTTGTACCTTCTTTTCTTCCCCATTCCCAGGGCAGGATTCTCCTGCTACTCACAATTCCCTGCAGAGAAGCAAAAGCTGGCTCACTTTCAGAGAACAACTGTGACTCAGATCTTCATGTTTTCCACCTCTGTTCCTTACACCTCATTATCTCTCTCTTTTTTTTTTTGGTACGCGGGCCTTTCACTGTCGTGGCCTCTCCCGTTGTGGAGCACAGGCTCCGGACATGCAGGCTCAGCGGCCACGGCTCATGGGCCCAGCTGCTCCGCGGCATGTGGGATCTTCCCGGACCGGGGCACGAACCCGTGTCCCCTGCATCGGCAGGCAGACTCTCAACCACTGCACCACCAGGGAAGCCCCACCTCATTCTCTTGATCAAAATTTACCCATCCTTTGTTTCCTTCAGTTGGGAGCATCTGTTCCTCACTCATGTGATTATTGGTGGAAGTGGATGCTAAAACTTCATGTTTTAATGTACCCTAGGAGTTACAAATTTGCATTTTGTTATGTCCTTTTGGAGATAGTAGATTATAACTCTCTCTAGAGGAGGGACTCCAATCATGGAAATCTTAAGCACCAGAACAGGCCTGTGTATGAGTTCATTAGAGATGGGAGACAGAGGAGAACTGCCCCAGTAGGTGGCCTTCTCCTGTGTCCACACATGGGAATCTGCTCTTTTCTAAAACTCTTTGGCATTCACAACCAACAACAATCAAAAAAATGCCCTCATAGAAAAAGGCAAAGACGTACTCATGGTGCTGGAATAGAAACATGGGAAAATATAAGTATAGATATAATGGACTATAAAGAAGTTACCTTTCAGAATCTCTACTTCTTTGAAATAGAAAAACAAAGAACTCTGTAGAGATAAAATGGGAAAACTTCAGTGGAATTTTCGTCATGAGGATTTTGAGTTTTCATTCTCCATTTTCCCTCCCTCTTTTCCTTAACTTATGACATTAATGAGAAAGGCAACTTCCCCTCAGCTGGCTGGCAGCCAGCAGTCAGGCCCAATTCAATTGGTGGGACTCTGCGTGATGGGACGCGTAGCCCCAGCTCCCCTCCTTCCTGAAAGCTGGGTTTCAGCAAAGCTTTGCAAGGGGGTTTGGTCCTTTGTGCTGCAGCAGGCTAATCCACGGTTTACAAAGAGCCTCTTGATAAATCAGAACACTCCTGTACCCAAGAGCCTCAACTCAGACAGAAGGGGCTCATGGACAACCTCCCCCCAATTCCAAGAGCTTAATTTTATACTTTTGTTGACATGTTTCTTTATGTTTATATATTGTTGTTCTTTATGAGAGGTTAGTGTCTCCAAAAAGTGAATATGCTTCCTATATTGGCCTTTTAATCTGGAGTAGTATAATGTGCCTTGTAAAGACCTTCCTGGTATGTTTTTAAGATTGTGCACTGAAGGATTATTAATATTTGTATGTGATTAGAAATACCTGAGGATAAAAGAAAAAAAAAGCATCTGAACTCTTTAACTTTCACAATACCCACTCTCCCCCAACTTAATATATTCCTTATCATTATTAAAGGAATCAGTCTCTCTGGTTCCTTATAAAACCGTTTATCCCTCTGGAGAATCATGAAGTATCTTCCTGGAGTGCCCACTAAATCCTGGGGAGAGAAAAGAAGATGTGTGAGGGCTCCAGATGTGCGTGTGTGTGTTTGGGTATATGCTGCAAGTATGTGAGTTGTGTGGGTGTGTGAGTGTGTACTGTGTGTGCGAATCGTGCGTGGTTGTGGGTTGTGTGTATTTCGTGCATGCGTGTGTGGGCTGGGTGTGGGTGGGGACTGTGTGAGTGTGTGTCTGTGTGTCCATGTGGGGACTGTGGGTGGCCTGCTCGACATTTGGGTGGATGTTTCATTCCCACCCCTTTTACTATGACCCTGGTCAGACCACTTTTATGCCCCTGACAGCTTCATGAAGCACAAAACATGGAGCAATACATGGCATGAAATTGGCAACAAAGCCGAGCAAAAGGAGGAACAATTCTCTGGCAGGATGTGTTCACAATATGGCTGATTGGATCTGGAAGCAGATGCCAGCAGCGGGTATTGTCCTGGTGACTGAAAAGACATGACCCCTGAGAAACCGAAGACAAGGAGACTCTCCTCTCGAACCAAGGGGGAGGGGAGAAGAGGTGAAACCAATGAATAAATCAGGCCATGAAAACCGGGGAGAAAAGAAAATGCTAACGAGGGCTTTTTATGGGGAAAAGGGGGCAGTTCAGTATGCAATCGCTCCAGCTCCCCGCCTAGCTGAACACTTTCTCAGACAATGGCTTTTTAACAGATGGGAGACCCAGTGAAAGAAGCCAACTTTTGCGCAGTGGAGAATCCCTGTTTGTTTAGTCTGCTGCTGGGCAGGTGTCTGGAGAAAGGCGATCCAGCAGGTTAAGGGCTTCGATGCCAGTTTAATACAGAGCAGCCAGGATGTCAGAGGCGACTGGTTTTAATGGGGAGGACTGAGCTTCTTAGAATGGTTTGGGAAATTCTGCAGAAATGAGGCAGACTAGAGGCTGCCTTCTGATGTCCAATTCTCCCCCTTCCCCCTCCCCCTCGCTTGCTCCCTCACCTCTCTCTCACCAGCCCTGGGGGCCAAAAACCCTGTTGAAGAGCTCTCCGTCAAGGAAAGGATGAAGGAGGGATGGGAACACTGCAGAGTCTGCATTCTCAAACCAAACGTCCTATTTCCAAACACTTTTAAACCACGAGCTTGATTAGGTGGGTTTAAAAGTGCAATGTAGTCTTACTTTCATCAAACGGGTGCTCTGAAAATTTAAATGTACTAGAGAAGGCTTTGCATTGTCCAACATATTCTAAAGCTGTTTAGACTTGGTCACTGCCCCAAAAGATCTTGGCTTAGCTTCCAGTAGTGTCCAGGCTGGAGGAGTTTGAGGAAGATAAATCAGAGTTTTGCTGTGGAATCTGTGGATCCGCTCTTCCAGCTCTGCAGCCTTGCTCTTCCAGATTCTCAAGAAGGTGAGGTAACATTTGCAGAAGAAAAGCGGGGGTGTTCTGCTTTGTAGAGCGGAAGTGTTCAGAAGATTCTCCCTCGTTACAGAGCGTACATATCAGAGGCCAAAAGAATACCCAGGTAGGAACCTGGGGCTTGGTTTCTAACCTTAATTATACCGTGAAGAGCCACTAGTGTACATGTTCAAGGGCAAAATGAAAGACCTGGCTTACGTAGGTGGTGGGGATTTTGTTCCCTTCATCTGTGAGAAGTGAGTTGTGTAAAATGGGAGGACAACCCCACCGATCTCCTTACCCCTTAAATGGCCATTTTCAACCATTTTTTCCTAACTTCATAACAAAGGCATTGTCACGTGGGTCTGTATTTGCCTCACTCTGAGACATGGTTCACCAGCGTTGGAAGCTTCTAACTGAAGCGGCCCTGGTCACAGGCCTCCACAGGCAGGGCTTGGCCATTTGTAAGACAAAGGCCGTTTTGAAAAGACGGGAGAGAATGGTCATTGGAAATTGTAAAGGAAATAACAAACTTCTCATTACGTGTTAACAATAGAGTTTAATGCTTTATTTCTGTGCAGTCTTATGAAATCTATCTTATTTTATAAAAATCTGAAAAAAAGTTAGCTTCCTTTCGCATAAAGGTATCAGTTTGCTATTAATAGCTTTAAAACGTGTTGAATGCTTTTGACATGAAAATCACGTACCTCGTTATCATTATTATCAAAAACATTTAGTGAGCATCTCCTATGTACAAAGAGCTGTGTTTGAAGAGTTACAGGGCAGGGCCCTGTCCCAAGGACCTTTGATAGCCTGTCTCAATAAATACTTCATTCTTTCACTTCTTCCTTTGCGGTCGTTCAGATATCACAAAAAGAACATGACTCAGTGTGTTGGGGTAGTCAAACGGACACAAATACTGGGACATTTTGCTGCAATATTTTGTGCATCTCTAAATGCCATCCCTGAGTAGCAGCAATGATGATGACAAAATTACAGCTGTCATTTATTGGGAACATACAATGTCAAAGCACTGTGCTAAGCAGTTTAAATAATCACTAGATTCTCCCAGCCACTCCAGGAGATTTCTCTCGTATTAGTCCCACTTTATACATGGAGTCTGAGCTTAGAGGGTTTGAGAAACTTCTAGTCTTTTAGTAAGAGGCAGATCTTGAATTTAAGCTCACTCCTGACTTCAAAGCCATATTTCTAATCATTTTGCCCTGTTGTTTAGTTCTGCATGATATAAAAAGAAGAATGTATTTATGTGTTTAAAACTTATTTGTTTGATATCTACAATGTGAAAAACAACGTGTGTCAAATTCACAGGCAAGGTTTTAATTAAGAAGCAAATTTCAGGACGGTCCTGTGCTGAAACACAAAGTGACCAGATCTTTATGTATTTTGTCAAATGTTGGAACCCCAGATGATGAGAGACAGAAACATCAGTAACTTTATCTGCCAGTTCACTTATCTATGTCTGCTTAGGAGATGCACAAAATTATTTAGGAAGATTCAAAATATGTGCTCTCACTGTCTCCTTTATCAACAAAACAGTGGCATAGAAGTCTACTTTATTCTTTGGTTATTCTTTTAACAACTACTCAAAAAGATTTAGAGTAAAGGTTATTAGTGGTTGAAATGATTATTGATATGCTGAAATCCTCCATGTAGACCCTGTCATCAAGCAGCAACCTGATTCTGCATGAAAAAAGGGGTTTTCAGTGGAGACGGGAAGTTTCAGGCAGTAGGCGTCATTCCTATTAAGTTCCTCAGTCAGCGGCCTCCCCGTGGTCCCTGCATCTCCCCTGACATTCAGATTCAGTGTCAACATGATTCAATTTGAATGAAAAAAATATTTAAGATTTTCAGAAGAAAACAGAAATGGCATCTCCTACTAACTCTATTAAATGTTTTTGTGGGATGTAGAGTTCTTAATCACTGTGAAGATGAGGGAATACAGAAAGGAAACTAGTGTTCTTGTCTAAATGTCAGTTGAAAGAAGAATGCTCAGGTCAAGTCTCTGTGTTTACCAAACAAAATTTGGAAATAGATGATTTTAAAATCCCATTTAATCTTGCTGGAGAGGGTGTGGAGAAAAGGGAGCCCTCCTACACTGTTGGTGGGAACGTAAATTGGTTCAGCCACTGTGGAGAACAGTATGGAGGTTCCTTAAAAAACTAAAAATAGGGCTACCATATAATCTAGCAATTCCACTCTGGGGCATATATCCAGAGAAAGCCATAATTCGAAAAAATACATGTACCCCAATGTTCGTTGCAGCACTATTTATTTTTTAAATGGGGTATAGTTGCTTTACAATGTTGTGTTAGTTTCTGCTGTACAATGAAGTGAATCAGCTATACATATACATATATCCCCTCCCTCTTGGACCTCCCTCCCACCCCACCCCCATCCCACCCATCTAGGTCACCAGAGAGCACTGAGCTGAGCTCCCTGTGCTGTACAGCAGGTTCCCATTAGCTGTCTGTTTTACACATGGTGGAGTATATATGTCAATCCCAATCTCCCATTTCATCCCACCCCCCTTTCCCCTCTCCATGTCCACACATCCTGCCAAGACATGGAAGCATCCCAAATGTCCATCAAAAGAGGAATGGATAAAGAAGATGTGGTACATATATACAATGGAATATTAGCCATTAAGAAAAGAACAAAATAATGCCATTTGCAGCAACATGGATGGATCTAGAGATTATCATAATAAATGAGGTAAGCCAGTCAGAGAAAGACAAATATCATATGGTATCACTCATCTGTGGAATCTAATTTGAAAAAATGGTACAAATGAACTTATTTACAAAACAGAAGATCAATGGAACAGGATAGAAAGCCCAGAGATAAACCCACGCACATATGGTCACCTTATCTTTGATAAAGGAGGCAGGAATGAACAGTGGAGAAAGGACAGCCTCTTCAATAAGTGGTGCTGGGAAAACTGGATAGGTAAAAGTATGAGATTAGATCACTCCCTAACACCATACACAAAAATAAGCTCAAAATGGATTAAAGACCTAAATGTAAGGCCAGAAACTATCAAACTCTTAGAGGAAAACATAGGCAGAACACTCTATGACATAAGTCACAGCAAGATCCTTTTTGACCCACCTCCTAGAGAAATGGAAATAAAAACAAAAATAAAAAAATGGGACCTAATGAAACTTCAAAGCTTTTGCACAGCAAAGGAAACCATAATCAAGACCAAAAGACAACCCTCAGAATGGGAGAAAATATTTGCAAATGAAGCAACTGACAAAGGATTAATCTCCAAAATTTACAAGCAGCTCATGCAGCTCAATAACAAAAAAACAAACAACCCAATCCAAAAATGGGCAGAAGACCTAAATAGACATTTCTCCAAAGAAGATATACAGATTGCCAACAAACACATGAAAGAATGCTCAACATCATTAACCATTAGCGAAATGCAAATCAAAACTACAATGAGATATCATCTCACACCAGTCAGAATGGCTATCATCAAAAAATCTAGAAACAATAAATGCTGGAGAGGGTGTGGAGAAACGGGAACACTCTTGCACTGCTGGTGGGAATGTGAATTGGTACAGCCACTATGGAGAACAGTATGGAGGTTCCTTAAAAAACTACAAATAGAACTACCGTATGACCCAGCAATCCCACTACTGGGCATATACCCTGAGAAAACCATAATTCAAAAAGAGTCATGTACCAAAATGTTCATTGCAGCTCTATTTACAATAACCCGGAGATGGAAACAACCTAAGTGTCCATCATCGGATGAATGGATAAAGAAGATATGGCACATATATACAATGGAATATTACTCAGCCATAAAAAGAAACGAAATTGAGCTATTTGTAATGAGGTGGATAGACGTAGAGTCTGTCATACAGAGTGAAGTAAGTCAGAAAGAGAAAGACAAATACCGTAGGCTAACACATATATATGGAATTTAAGAAAAAAAAATGTCATGTAGAACCTAGGGGTAAGACAGGAATAAAGACACAGACCTACTAGAGAATGGACTTAAGGATATGGGGAGGGGGAAGGGTAAGCTGTGACAAAGTGAGAGAGAGGGATGGACATATATACACTACCAAACGTAAGGTAGATAGCTAGTGGGAAGCAGCCGCATAGCACAGGGAGATCAGCTCGGTGCTTTGTGACCTCCTGGAGGGTTGGGATAGGGAGGGTGGGAGGGAGGGAGACGCAAGAGGGAAGAGATATGGAAACATATGTATATGTATAACTGATTCACTTTGTTATAAAGCAGAAACTAACACACCATTGTAAAGCAATTATACTCCAATAAAGATGTAAAAAAAACAAAACAGAAACAGACTTACAGTTATCAAAAGCAAACTTATGGATACCAAAGGTGAAATATAGGGGGGAGGAATAAATCAAAAACTTGGGATGAACATACACACACTACTATATATAGGATAGTTAGCCAACAAAGACCTACTGTATAGCACAGGGAACTCTACTAAATATTCTGTAATGACCTATATGAGAAAAGAATCTAAAAACGAATGAATATATGTATATGTATAACTGAATCACTTTGCTGTACATCTGAAACTAACACAACATTGTAAATGAACTACACTCCAATAAAATTAAAATTTAAAAAAATTAAAATTGTAATGCAAAAAAAAGTCTCATTTAATCAAAAATCAGTTTGGGAAAGAACCTGACCTCTACAACCTTAAGTCCATTCTGTTGTATGGCAGCGATTTGGACAGATGCTTTTGCTGGTGTTTTTTGAAGTAGTTATTAAATATTTGTTGAAGGAATGTATGAATGAACATCTTTTCTTCCACTAGTCTGATTGTACATTCCTTGAAAGCATAGACCAGCTTATTCCTCTTTTTGGTCTCAGCCTTTTGCTGCATACTACATGCTTAATACATTTTTATTGAATGAATACATTTGTTATCGCCATTTTACAGACAAGGAAACCAAGACAGAGAAAGGTTAAATAATTAGTCTTGTCACACGATTAACAAATGTTGGAGAGTCAGGATTTGGTTCCTGGTTTCAGAGCAGGAGTTCTTAGCCGTAATGATAATATGTAGCAGATTAAAAACATCCACAAATTCTTCAACATTCCTCTCACCTAGAGGTGAGATCTTTGCCTCTTTTTCCTTGAATCTGGGTCAGTTATGGGACTTCTTGGGTCAATAGAATATGGAGGAAATAATACTATCAACAGTTTTTGGGCCTAGGCTTTAAAAGATTGGCTGCTTTCACTTCTTGTCTCTTTAGGATATCTGAACTACCATGTAAAAAGTCTGACTACCCTGGCAGTCTCACAGAGGTGCTCCAGCTGAGATCCCAGCTGTGCTTGGCCTTCCAGCCATCCCCACTAAGACACCAGACACATGAGTGAAACCATCCAGTTTAGATCCTCTGCCAGCTGAGTACCACCAAGGGACCTCAGTCAATGCCATGTAGAACATAAGAAACTTCCAGCTGAGTTCTGAATTCCTGATCCATGGAATTGTGAGATACGAAAAACAACCAAAATAACAGTAATGACGATGACACCAGCAGCACCAGTACCACTAAGGCTGTAGTTTAAGCCACTAAGTTTGGCGTAGTTTATTATGTATAGCAATAGATAACTTGGAAGGAGGTATATATTTGAATGGAAAGATACAGAAATCTACAGACCTCAAGATGGAAGAATATCTGTCTGAGGAAAGAAAGAGATAAATAGAGTTACTATTGCTGTGGGAAGTTACTATAAACTTAGCCATATGGGTGACGTAGATCATGCTTTCTTGACACAGAGGCAAAACATGATGAAGATGAATGACTTATTCTGCTAAAAGTAGACTATGTGAATAAATCTGGACTCAATTTGCTAATAATTTAGTTGCTTTGGTGGTAGAGGATGTAACAGAGAACTACCCTTAACTTCAAGTTTCTACTTGGATGTCTAACAGGTGTCTCAAATTTAACATGTCTAACACCAACTCAAGGTTTTCACTTTTTCTTCCCCAAACTACTACTCCTTCAGTCTTACATATCTCAACAGATGACAATCATACTTTACAGTTTCTCAGGTTCAAAACTTGGAAGTTTTAAACTCTTCCCATATCCAATATTCAATCCAACTACGGTTTCATCTACCTTACCTTCAAATTCCAGCAGTTCTATGGGAAGGCAACAGGTTTTGTATGAAGAAAAATGAGGCCCATCGTCAATTATATTTGAAAAATTGATGAGGTTTTTTAATTGTAAGATAAAAAATTTAGGGCTACCACAGTTTAGGGTAATATGCTTTATGACTCAGACAATTTTTTTCCAAAAATTATTTGACCAGGATTAGTGTTACATGGAATAAACTTGGGGAAAACTGCTCTAGGCATTATATATCCTGTATTCAGTAAAGTATTTAATAGTCTGTATGACATTGTTGTGGACATGAAAGAGAAATGTGGGATGCGTGAGAATATTGTCAAGTGGGTTTACATCTGGTCAAACAAACATTTACAAAAAGTGGTAATGAGACCAATTTCAGCATAGAGAGGTTTTTTTATGCCATGCTTAATGCCTTTATCACCAGATTAAATGGCAATATGGAAGCTTAGCAAATTTGTGGATGCTCACAAAATTGAAAGAGCTGGCTAATACATTGGATAGATTCAAAACATTTTCTTTAGATTGAAATGTTGAATTGAAAGCATCAAGATGATACTGTGCAGGTATAAGTAGAAAAAAATCTACATACTTAGTTTTCAAGAGAAGTCTACTAATTAAACGTAAGATTGAGGTAGACTTGGCCTGACAGCAGTTTATGTGAAAAAGACAAGTTTATGTAGTTGCAAAAAATGCTTATGCAATATTAAATTGAATTTATAGAGAAGTCCAGACAAATAGACTTGATAAATAAATATGTGCATATCATAAACTTGCTCAAGGTATTTGCAGCAACACAGATGGATGTGGAGGGTATTATGTTAAATGAAATAAATCAGACAGAGAAAGAAAAATACTGTAAGTTTTCACTTATATGTGCAATCTAAAAAACAAAACAAATTAACAAATAAAACAGAAACAGACTCACAGATACAGAAAACAAACTAGTGGTTGCCAGAGGGGAGATGAACGAAATAGGTGAAGGGGCTTAAGAGGTACAGACTACCAGTTATAAAATGAATAAGTCACAGAGATGTACTACATGGCAGAGGAAATTAGTCAGTAATATCAAAATAACTTTGTATGGTGCATAATCTGTAAAGATATTGAATCATTATGTTGTATACCTGAAACTAATAAGTCAACTATACTTCAATAAAAAATTAAAAAAAAATTCTCAAGGCAAGGTTTTAGGCCGTTTGTTCATTTCAGAAGTCTCATCCCCTCTGCTCAGTCATGCTACTTTTTGTTTCTCTCTGGTCAGCAACCTCCCATTCCCAAGCCTTGACATTTTCTTTTACCTCAAGCCCTTTCCTCATGCATTCCTTATCTTCTTGTTACTTCTTTTCCTCTGTCTTAGTTAGGATACACTAACTACTGTAAATCCCCACAAATTTCTGTATTAATCAGTGTAGGTATTAGCTATAATATAAAAACTTCAAAATTTCAGATGATTAAAATAATATGAGATCACTTTTTACCCAGACAGTAATTTAATGCAAGTGTTCCTTGTTGGGTAGATCTCCTACCCTTATCTAGCTTCTGAACTCAATATCTCTAGCAAAATTCTAGAATTAATTATTGATCAGATGGTATATAAAAAGGACAAAGTACATTTATTCTAATATTTTTAGCATCCAGCAAAGGGACTGGCATTCATTCATTGATATAACAAGTACTTACTGAGTGCCAACTTTGTTTCAGCCATTGTTTTAGATTCTGGTAAAATGACAAGCAAGGCAGAAAATGTTACTGTTTTCATGGAGTTTATATTATGTGGGGAAGAGACAGATAATAGTCAGTGAATGAGATACTTTCTGATAATAATAGGGCTCTGAAGAAAATACAGCTGAGTGATGTAATAGAGATTGTGCATTTGGGAATTCTTCAGATTGGTAGACTTTGTTGAAAAGATGAAGCTTGAACTGAAACCTGTCAAGATGGAGCTGGCCGTACAGAGATCTGGTGAGAGGGTGTCTCAAGCAGAAGAAGGATTAGGCACAAAGGCTTCAAGCAGGAATGAGTTTGGTGAGTTCTGGGAATAGGAAAAGGATCGGAGATGAATTTGTAGAAGTAATGGGGGTTGAGGTCTTATAGGGCCATATAGGCTGTGCTAAGGAGTTTGGATTTTATTCTGAACTTGATTAGAAATAAACTGAGTGTTTTCGGCAGAGAATGGTATGACCTGATTTATGTTTTTCAAAGTTAACTCTGGCTGGTGCACAGGGACTAGGTTTTAAAGGGGGCTACAGCAGAAGCAGGGAGATCAGCAGAGGTAGGAGGCTGCAATAATGCAGGTAAGAGACTTGGTTGAGGATGGTAACAGTGGAAAATGCACTGAAGTGGACAAACGTGGGGTATTTTTTTAGAGTGAGTGTTGACAGGACTTGTTGACAGATTTGGATTCGGCGGTGAGCAGTTGGTGAGTGGTGGTGACATTTACTGAGGTGAGGAACAGTGGTACAAGTTAGGGTAGAGATGGGGGAATAAAGAGTCCTAATTTGAATATTCAACTCTGAGATACCAACTAAATATCCAAATGGAGATATCAAATATACGTATCTAAAATGTGGAAGAAAGATTAGAACTGAATGCATCAGATTTGCGGTCATTGGCCTATTTATAAGATGGCCACAGCATTCTGTAGCACCCATTCAAACAGGCAGAAAAGTCTTCCATGCCTTGTCTCTTTTCCAAGAAAGAAGGAAGTTTATCAGACTTATCTTCATGCTCATTGGCTAGAATTGCATCACATGACCCTAAGTCAGCTGTTGGCAAGGGTAATGGGATCACCATGTTTGGCTTGTCTTAAGCAGGACTGGCCCCTGGGCTGGGGATGGGGCCAGCCTTCCCCAACTTATAAGGCAACATGGAGAAAGTGTAGAGGTGTGGACAAAATCAAGGGAAGCAGGAAAGAGTGGATGGATATTAGGGAGGCAAGCAATATTCTAGCTAAAGCCCAATTCGGTTTTCTCATCATTAAACAGGCCAGTGTCTTACTTCATGGAATATGTGTGAGACAGTGGTGTGAAAGCCTTTTGTAAACTATAAAAACTATTTTACTACTTAAAATACTTAAGTTAGTCTGAATCAGATTATCCTTAACATTTCTCCATTTCTCCATTTTACTCAAGGGTTGCCAGTGCTCTGGTAATATTTGTTATTATGTTGTGGAAATATTTTTTCAAAACATTAGGAAATGAACACGAAAAATAAGTTTAGTTGCTCTTAGCACATTTTCTTTCCACCAATAGATTTACATATGTTTTCCTCTTATCATGCATTGCTAATGTTTTCTCCTTCTTTTTTATATTCACAGGCTCCTACACATGAAACATGGTATCATTTCAAAATTAGATATTTATGGAAATGAGATGTTCGTTAATAAAAGCCTGCAGAAGTCTCTGAGGCATTCATTTGCCCGTTGATAGCAACACGTAAGAAAGTGATGTACCTGAGGTGAGTTGTTGGCAAAGTTGAAATGATCATTTCACAATTTTTAAGGGCCTACAAGGTGGTAGGTCCTGACCTAGAATACAGGAATTACCAGTTCCAATTATAGGTTTAATGCACATTGTATTATTGTATTCTACTTGCTTTTAAACATCAAAACCATAAATTCATAGTAAAATAATGCAGTTTATCCAAAGATAATTTTGTTCCATTTTTCTGGGTCTATATTTCCCCCATTTTAAAAGGAGATAAACTTTGAAAGAAAAAATGAATCTGAGTAGAATAAAATTAACCAAAGTGTGGGGTGAATGTGGGGGGCTGGGAGTTATTTGTCGCAGAGGAGGATGGAGCTCTTGTATTTCTCTTGTACCATGTTTTTTAACTCTTTAACTCTTCACTGGTATGAGTCCTTTACAGAAAACTTCTTGGACTTTGTTGATGGTAAAGCAGGAATCACTGATTTTAGGCTGGTGACAGACTGACTTCTGTGGTCAAAGGCTGTTGGCATTGGGTTCCTGCCTGATACAAAAGGGCATCTTTTCCCCAATTTTTAAATAGATATTTCCTTTTATCACAAATGCTTTGGGGCAAGGCACATGGTTGTATTGTTTTGTTTTTAGCCATTTGTTCATTCTACAAATATTTATTGTGTGCTCACATGTGTTAGGCCCTATACTAAGGTTTTAAATAAAATAAATATGATCTTTCACTCTATAGGGCATATCCATTAGCAAGGAAGACAATCATTAAACTAATAATCAGATCTGCACCTAACATTTGTAGGGCCTGGGGCAAGAGGACACATGGATGCCATGAATCAAATATTTAAATTTAAAAGTGATAAGCTCTGCCCTTGGCCCAATTCACATTCCCTTCCAAAGCCTGGAAACTCACACCCTGGGGATGATCCTTGTGACCTGGAGGCTAAAGGAACCTTGCTCTCTCCCAGGTCAGTTCTGCCACCTGTGAGCCTGAGTAGCAACAGGGAACTTTTAGCATAGCGCAGGAAAGAAGGGGGCAGGGTCTTGGAGTCCAGGGTGGTGACTGAACTCACCTGGCACTGGAATAGGAAAGGACATTGTCCAGGTGTCCAGGGAACTGGACTGGGAGGTCCTGTTCCTCGTGCTTCACTTTTCATCCCCTTTTAGGCAGTTCTAAGCACCTCTCTATCAGAGAAGCGAGGGATGGCGTGTAGTCCTCTGGGAAATGCCGTCTGCTTTGGGTGTTCTTGGGGAGGACAACTTCAAACAAAGGGAGCCCTCACTATCCATTTCCCAGGGCAAAGGCTAAGGTTTTCTTCTTCTCCAACCATAGGCTCACTCGCTCTCAGCCTGGCATGCTTTGGTCTGCATGGTTCAGCTTGCTCAGAGCATCCTTCTTCCATAATTCACTCAAAAATAGACTGAACTCTCAACAGTCTTTCTTTGGAGACTGAAAAAGGAAAAAAAGGTATGTGCATTTTGATATATGTGACATGTGTGATTCTCTAAAGCAAGGGGCCTAGGACAGAATTCCTTCTGCCTGGGTTTAAGCAGGTTTGCCGGTCATTCTTACACATGCATGTGTAGTTACAAGCCATGATAAGGGCTATGAAGGAGGAGACAGAGGGCTGGGAGGGAGTCTACACAGGAACCCCAGCTGGAGAAGTGCTGCTTATTGGCTTAAGTCAGGGAAGACGCCCTGGAGGAAGTTACATATCAACTGAGACCAGAATGTAGGCAACATTGTTGCCTAATCTGAGCAATGTTCTCAACTTAACTAATGAATTTCAGGGAAAGTTAGAGAGACTACAACTTGGGTTTTTACAAAATGTAATCTTCATGTTTAGTTTCTTTTTATAAAAGTAATTGTTCATTACAAAAAGAATCAAGTAATATAGACATGTAAGATTAAAAAAATGAATATTTTCTGTAAGTCCACCTCTCTGTAAATTTAAAATCAATAGTGTGATTTAATTTTCTCCTAGATTTCTTCTCATACATACACAAATTTTTATATGTATGTATAAAACTAATCACTTATTATTTTATAATCACTGCTTTAAGGTGGGGTCTCTTTTCCATCTCCATGGTAACTGCCAGTTGACTAATCACCTACTTTCCAACTCGGCAGTGGATTGAACATGTCCAATGTGTATTCCTTCCTAGGAGGCAGATAAAATGTGGATAATTAACTGCACCTAAAGCCAAGATCCATATAGTTTTTGTGTCATCCCTCGTGAACCTGTCTTCTGGCCATGATGCAAAATCTAATAGGTTGGAAAAAAAATCTAATAGGTTGGAAATGATTGCAACTCAGTTATTATTCCCTTCCTTGATTTTCCATTATTATTATTGTTGATGTTATTATTATTATTAGTTTCCCTTCCCTTATTTTCAAATGATACCTAGGTTGCTTTGTTGTTCCCCTGTAAATGCCTGGGAACCCAGTCTTTTTTCCCTTTATATTTGTAAACACACTTCAGGCCAATTCTGCAAACTATGGGCCACACCAAATAATGAACTATCTCTTGGTCTTACTAGCTGTTGTTGCCTATGTTGGCCCCAGAACTGAATTTAGAAAGTCCTAAACCTACATTCAATTTTTGGCTTAGTCATTTACTGGTGGTGTGAACTTCGACAGGCACCTTCACACCTCAGTGTCCTGCTTGAAACACAGAATCAGCATTTGCTCTGTCCTCCCCTTAGGGGTATGGAAATATTACATTGAGATAAAGTGCGTGAAAAACTTTTGTAAACTGTAAAGTTTGCACCAATACTTTCTAGGATAAGCTACCACTTGACTGAGAGAGCACTGCTTCCCTCTGCTCTTCTTTTTTTTAAAAAATAAATTTATTTATTTTATTTATTTTTGGCTGTGTTGGGTCTTCATTGCTGCACGTGGCGGCGAGCAGGGGATATTCTTCGTTACGGTGCACGGGCTTCTCATTGCGGTGGCTTCCCTTGTTGCGGAGCACGGGCTCTAGGCACGCGGGCTTCAGTAGTTGCAGTGCATGGGGTCAGTAGTTGTGGCTTGCGGGCTCTAGAGTGCAGGCTCAGTAGTTGTGGCGCATGGGCTTAGTTGCTCCACAGCATGTGGGATTTTCCTGGACCAGGGATTGAACCCGTGTCCCCTGCATTAGCAGGCAGATTCTTAACCACTGCGCCACCAGGGAAGTCGCCTCTCTGCTCTTCTAATGACCATTCTCTAGGAAGCATGTCCTGAACCAAACAAGGCAGGGGATGGAAAAGTGTGCTCATTTTAATTCCTTCAACATCAAGATACTTGGTTTTCTTTTTATATACAAAAGTTTTATATATAATTTTGTATATAGCATCCTTTATTTTAGTATATGGCCTAAAACTTATAAATAACCATCAGACAAATATTCCCCAAATTCAAACATACTTTCTCTATGGAAATTCTGATGGTAAGATGAAGTCAACCTGCATTTTTAATCAGTAGGCAGCTGACTTTTTTTATGGTTTATATAGAATTATGGTCTATTATCTATAGTTTGTTGCAAATAATGCCTAGGCAAGGGTTTAGGTGATTCATTAGGTGGTAATTTAGATCCATGCATATTATTATTGTTAATTAACGATAATAAAAACAATCCAAATGTTGGCATAGGGAGAGGTGACATCAAGTTTGATAGACCTTCTTGAGAAGGTTCCAAACACCCCATAGATTTGGGGGTTTTGTTTGAGCAGCTTTGCTGAATACTCTCAGTCTCTGAAACTGAAGCAAAGATGGGTTATCGCTCACTTAATGTGTGGCCTCTTTCCTCCCACACCACCCTAACTGTAAATCACACAGTCTCACCCTCTACAGCCAGCATTTAATGTATCTGACTTTATTGCTTTCCATTTTATGAAAATTAATTACAGCTCACATTCTGACACTGAAATTAAAGAGTAAGCACTAAATCTTGTACACAACAATAGAGAATTAAGAGAGCATTCTTTATTATCAGAATAATGGGGTACTTGTTTTTCTTCTCTTAAGGCACTGGGCAGTGAGATAAAATCAGATTTAAACAGACATCATCCCTCCTTATGATATTTTAATTATAAAGCTCTGACTCTTTATGTTTTCTCCAGAGGGATATAGTTTTGTGATAGCACTGTAGGCTATGGAACTCTGTTCTTGCAGGCTGTCTTACTAGGAAATAAGGAGATGTAGGAAGTGAGACAACTAGTCTCTGCACCAATAGTGGACCAAATTCAGTGGATTCTATGAATGCCTCCAACAGAAAAAACATTTTGTAGAGAAAAGTATCAAAGAGCTTGAGATGTATACATGGTGTAAATGTGCTATTTTTGATAGCCTACCTTTGGACATAGGTTTTTCAAAGTCAGCGATCATGTAGAATATCCAACTTTATAGGCACTTTACAGAATGTATTTTCAAATATATCATTTCATTTAACACTCACATTAATCTAGTACAAAAGTTATTTTTGTTTTAATAGATCAAGCAAGCAACTGTGTTTAACTCATGTAATATCAATATATCTCAAGGGTTTCTAAATCTTTTTCTTTTTGCCATGGATCCATTAAAAAACACCCATATGATAAACTGTAATATATAAAATTGGGAGTGAAAACATAGAAGGGGTCAGATATCTGTTCACTTGGTCTTCTCCAGTCCTTAGCTACACTCTCTGAGGCACTTCTTTGGTGATCCATGGAGTATAGTTTAAAAATTCATAGTATAAAATTTAAAGTGTTTAATAAATGTTGTTGTAAACAGTGGCAACCTCAGGGGCAAATAATCAGAACATACTAGCTTCACAGCTAGCTTGAGGTTGTCATCATGTTGGGCTAAGCAACAGCCTAGCAGACTAGTTAGAAATTCAGCATGGAGATCTGGGGAGATGAGATAGCCATTGTGAGCCTTGATAAGCTCTCCCATATTCCTGGTGGTTTAGAAGGATGCATGCTTGTAAAAGGCTATACACATCCTCAAAAGAGACTGGAGAGGGCCTAGCTCTCTACTGGTCCCTGGCTCAAAGTGAGGTCTAGAGCACGCTCAGAGGAGATGTGAGAAGACGCAGCAAAAGGCAAAAGTAGCATAAACTAACTGAACTTTGAAGCATTCCCTAACTCATACATAGCTCCATTAATGAAGAGTGAAAACCTTACTGGCTTAAGGTGTTTAAGCTCAACTTTTGACCAGACATTGACTGATGACTAAGCTATTGCTGATTGATGGACAACCCTTAGAGGGACAGGCTTAAATATAAAAACAATTTTAAGCAACAACAAACTCAGCAGAGACATCAGCGGCTACACATTGCAGGGAAGACAGCTCTACAGTATTAGTTAAGTTACTAGTCAAACCATAACTCTCTGTGTGGAATCAGAATCTAGAGCAGCTACACGATCAAAAATGCCTTGTTTTCCCCAAAATAATTATGAGATGGGGCCAGAAACAGGAAAGTGTGACATATACAGAAGGGAAAAAAGCAGTCAATAGAAACCGTCTCTGAGAGCATCTAGGTGTTGGACTTAGTAAACAAAGGCCTCTAATTCATTATTGTAAATATGCTCAAAGAAGTAAACTATTCTTTTTTTTTTTTTAACATCTTTATTGGAGTATAATTGCTTTACAATGGTGTGTTAGTTTCTGCTTTATAACAAAGTGAATCAGTTATACATATACACATGTTCCCATATCTCGTCCCTCTTGCGTCCCCCTCCCTCCCACCCTCCCTATCCCACCCCTCTAGGTGGTCACAAAGCACCGAGCTGGTCTCCCTGTGCTATGCAGCTGCTTCCCACTAGCTATCTATTCTACGTTTGGTAGTGTATATATGTCCATGCCACTCTCTCACTTTGTCACAGCCTACCCTTCCCCCTCCCCACATCCTCAAGTCCATTCTCTAGTAGGTCTGCATCTCCATTCCTGTCTTACCCCTAGGTTCTTCATGACCTTTTTTTTCCCCTCAGATTCCATATATATGTGTTAGCATACGGTATTTGTTTTTCTCTTTCTGACTTACTTCACTCGGTATGACAGAATCTAGGTCCATCCACCTCACTACAAATAACTCAATTTCGTTTCTTTTTATGGCTGAGTAATATTCCATTGTATATATGTGCCATGTCTTCTTTATCCATTCAGCCGATGATGGACACTTAGGTTGCTTCCATTGCCTGGCTATTGCAAATAGAGCTGCAATGAACATTTTGGTACATGACTCTTTTTGAATTATGGTTTTCTCAGGGTACATGGCCAGGAGTGGGATTGCTGGGTTGTATGGTAGTTCTATTTGTAGTTTTTTAAGGAACCTCCATACTGTTCTCCATAATGGCTGTATCAATTTACATTCCCACCAGCAATACAAGAGTGTTCCCTAGTAGACTATTCTTAAAGAATTACAGGAAACACTTAGATCTACCTTTTTAGCAAATTTCAAGTATATACCGCAGTATTATTAACTATAGTAACCATGCTATATATTAGATCCCCAGAGCTTATTCATTTTATAGCTGAAAGTTTGTACCCTTTGACTAACATCTTCCCATTTCTCCTAGCCCTTAGTCCCTAGTAAAAAAAAAAAAGTTAATGTGTGAGGTGATGGATGTGTTAATTAACTTGATTGGATTAATCATTTCACAACGTATGCATATATCAAACCATAAAAGCCATCATATGTATACCTTAAATAAATAAGTTTCCATCTGGTTCTTTTAAAAATAATTTCTATCTCTTTATTGGTATTCTTTATTTGAGGAATCATTTTCATCATGCTTTTATATAATTCTTTTTTTTCCAGTTTTATTGAAGTATAATTGACAAATAAAAATTGTACCAAGTATGTTCTCTGATCCAATGGAATTAAATTAAAAATCAACAATGGAAAGAAATTTTGGAAGTCTATAAATCTATGGAAGTTAAGAAAGAAACACATCTAGGGCTTCCCTGGTGGCACAGTGGTTGAGAGTCCACCTGCCGATGCAGGGTACATGGGTTCGTGCCCCGGTCCGGGAAGATCCCACATGCCGCGAAGTGGCTGGACCCGTGAGCCCTGGCCACTGAGCCTGCGCACTGGAGCCTGTGCTCCGCAACGGGAGAGGCCACAACAGTGAGAGGCCCGCGTACCGCAAAAAAAAAAAAAAAAAGAAAGAAACATATCTAAATGACTCATCGGTGAAAGAAGAAATCACAAGGGAACTTAGAAAATAATTTGAGTTGACTGAAGATGGAAACACAACATATTAAAATTTATGGGATGTAACTAAAATGGTATTCAGAGGAAAATTTATCATTTTAAACACCTATATTAGTAAAGATGAAAGTCACAAATAAATAACCTAAGGAACTAGAAAAAGAAGAGCCAACTAAATCCAAAGCAAATTGAAGGAAGGAAATGGAACATACACAAGGAAATGGAAAACAGAAAAACAATAGAAGAAATCAAGGAAACCAAAAGTTGGTTCTTTGAAAAGATTTTTAAAAATTGCCAAACCTTTGTCTAGACTGAGCAAGCAGAAAAGAGAGAAGGTTCAAGGAAGTCAAGAATAAAAGAGGAGACATCACCAGTGCCCTCGCAGAAAGGAAAAGGATTAAAAGAGAGTCCTATGAGCAACTTTATACTGATATATTAGAAAACTTAGATGAAATGGTCAAATTCTTAGACAGACACAAACCAAAACTGACTCATGAAAAAATAGAAAATTTGAACAGACCTATAAAAAGTAAAGAAACTGAATTATATTAAAAATATTCCCACAAAGAAAAAGTCCAGGCCCAGATGGCTTCACAGTATAGACAATAAATAATACCAATCCTTCACAAAACTCTTCCAGAAAATAGAGAGAGAGGGAATACTTTCCAACTCATTCTATGAAGTTGGAATCACTCTAATGAAAGAATTCAGATACAAAAGACCACATATTGTGTGATTCTGTTTGTATGAAAAGCCCAAAAAGGCAGAGACAGAAGGCAGATTATTGGTTGCCTGGGGTTGGGAGTAGGAAAGGGGATTAACTACAAACTGGTACTGAGGATCTTTCTGAGATGATCAGAATGTTCTAAATCTGGATTTTGGTGATGGTTGTACAATTATATAAATTTACTAAAAATTATTGAGTTATATACTTAAAAGAAAAATAGAAGAGGAAAAAAGTAGGTATTAGGTGAAGATATGGAAGGGGGAAGAATGGAGAGCCACAGGGAACAGCATGTGCAAAGGCTCTGAGGTAAGAAGGTAGTATGATGAGTTTGAGACAGTAAAAGAAATTCAATATTGATGTGCTTAAAGTACAAGGGAGATTGAAAAAGTAAAGTAGGCCATATCATGGGCCTTGTAAGCCAACTTAAGAAGAGATGACTTTATCCCAATAACTGCAAGGATCCTTCAGTGGATGTGTATAGTTAGATTTTGCAGTATGATTTAGAGAAATAACATGATTATGATAATTATTTACATAAATATGTTAAAAACAATTAACTATAAAAGCTCAAACTCCAGATATATTGTGATTTTACAACTTCGGAAAGGAAGAGTCACATTTCTTTTTTTTTTTTTTAATTATTATTTTTTTTTGCGGTACGCGGGCCTCTCACTGTTGTGGCCTCTCCCATTGCGGAGCACAGGCTCCAGACGCACAGGCTCAGCGGCCATGGCTCACAGGCCCAGTCGCTCCGCGGCATGTGGGATCTTCCCGGACCGGGGCATGAACCCGTGTCCCCTGCATCGGCAGGCGGACTCTCAACCACTGCACCATCAGGGAAGCCCACATTTCTTTTCATTGTATGTGAATGAGAGAGTTCCAAAAAAAAAAAAATGGAATTAAGACTATAAGTTTCAGCTCATATTTTATTGTTATTAAAGAGAAATATAATCTCTGTTGGTTTAGCCATTGACTGTGGATCCAAAGCATAATTTTCACAAGAAGTAAAGTTAAATTCTTTACTGTACTGAAAAACTGAATTCCCAAATTTCAAAAAGGATTAAATATTTTAAAGAATGGACTGATTGGAAATACATGCTGATTCAACATTGGGGATAATGGCTGATAACTATGTCAAAAAAAAAAAGAATTACCATATACTTCTTTATATTTTATACCCAGCATGTCAGTAACAAATAAAGCAAATCAGAGCATGTTTGTCACATGAACACCTGGTTGAATTTGGATATTGCATATTTTAAACTTTTTTGTTTTTGAAGACTTAAAATTCTAAATAGCCTCTATAGATCTTTAAAAAGTTTGCTTTCAATACCTAGTCTTACTTTCATTGTGAATTTTTAAGTGTAAATTTCATTTCAATTTTAAATGAGAAAAGGAGATGGGCAGCATACCCAGAATTAGTGTAAGAGAGAGCTCTATATAAAAATATGAATTCTGACATCAAGATATGGAATTTACTGTCCTTCCTCCTCCTCAAACCCTGCCCCCACCCCCACCCCCAAAGCATTACTGTCACCTGACTGGTGGTTGTCAGATTTCACCTAAGTCAACTTTCATTCTCAATCCCATCTTGGCTTTTCTCTCACCTATGCCTTTGTCTCTAGAGTAAAGGCAACCAGGCTGAATAAAAGCAATAGGGTGATTGTGTGATGGGGACCAGTGGTTCCAGACACTGGGTTAAGAGACCACCAAATTGATTTCACTTGAGAGCAAATTCAGATCTGAACAGTTTTTCAGAGATGAAAAAGATCTATTGATTTTCGTCACAGTCAGTTTAAAACTGAAATGATCGCCATTTTAACCGTGTCGGACTTAACAAATCTATCGGAAATGAGTATCATTGACGCTGGAAGTTGTTTTTCTTTTGACTGAATTCTATATTGTACATCTGAGATGGAAAATAAAGTAATAAGACTGTTAAAAGCAGCTGGGAACTTCTGTAGTGGCTGTTACTTAGTAAATGAAGCAGGCCAGGGAGGAAGAACACTTCCTTCACGGAAGTGTCTACAATACCTGAGTCCCCCACTGATGGAAAGGAGTCACCTAACCCATGAGCAGATCTCCTATGAGGCTGAGCTCATTTTGTAAACACCTCAGCGCTTCCAGCTGTTTAGGGTCTGTGAAAAGAAAGAGCCCTCCCGGAGGCTGCAGAAGAGGCATCTCCGAGAATTGTAGGTTTTAGGGTTACTTTGCAGAATTTGGTTTGAAGCTTAATATTGAACTTTAAACAACCATGCAGAGTGAATACAGTTGACCCTTAAACAGCATGGGTTTGAACTGCATGAGTCCACTTACATTTAGATTTTTTTCCAATAAACACATATATTTACGGTAAATTTATTTTCTCTTCCTTATGATTTTTATAATAACATTTTCCCTTCTCTAGCTTAATTTATTTTAATAATACAATACATAATACATATGCATACAAAATGTGTCTTAATCGACTGTTTATGTTATAGGTAAGGCTTCCGGTCAATAGTAGGCTATTAATAGTTAAGTTTTAGGGGAGTCAAAAGTTATACATGGATTTTTGACTGTATGAGGGCCAGTGTCCCAAACACCTGCCTTGTTCAAGGGCCAACTGTACATATATATTAGACTATTTCTGGAAAGTGTAAGTAATATGATGTTTTTGAATGAACCTGTTTCATGCATAGAAATCACAAATCTGTATTAGTCCTTCCTGTTAGGAAATGCCAGAGTGAAAAAGACTTGTTATATCTTCCATTGGATGGTGTTCAAAATTGGCCATTCTTAGCCGAGCTACATGAGAAATCTTTTTTAGGTTGTTTCCGAGATTAAGTTTTCATAAAGTTAGTCTTTACTCCTAGAGAAAATATTTGTCATCTTGGTGTTTTGAAAGTAAACAAATAGAATGAACTTCTTTTCTTAAAATTTTGAACTCTATTTCCAGTAGTATCCCAATGATAAGCTCTTCTCATAATTTCCCCACACACATTTTATCCAAGTGATGAATCTGTTCTGTCAATTACAAACAGGTAATTTTTTTGTTTCTGTAAGCTCCCCTTTCTACGTATCCTTTTCTTCTTTTTAAATTATTGTCATTATTATCACCATCATATCTTCATCACTCTCTGTTTTTGAGTCCCTACTTTATAAAAGATATTTGTATATTTTGTGTGTGTATGTGTGTGTGCATATATGTGATACCTTAAAATACAGGTAAAATACTGCCATCACTGTGATCACTATATGGGTGATGGTTGCAGTGGTGGTGGGCAGAGACGAGGGAAATGAAACCTATCATAGTCCTTTCATCCATCAGACTCGGTTACCTGATTTATTTATATCTCACTTAATCTTCACAACAAAAATATGAGATGTGTATTATTATTATTCTCATTTCATCAGTGAAGAAATGGAGATTCAAGAGGTTCAGTAACTTGTTTGAGGTGACAGAGCTAGTAAGTGGATTGCCAGCAAGCCCTTTGGAATAGTAAACCTCTGCTCTTGCTCAAAACTGGGCTGTACCCAGGCATTCCTGCAAGGCAGTTTGAGTACAATGATGGTCAGGTCTTGTCATGCAAAGGACGCATCCACCTGGCAGGGTAGCGATGTTTACAGATCAGCATTGCTTCACATTTCAGGGCTTCATCAAAACAGTGTATTCATCACCAGGTTGTGGTTGAGTTCTCTCATGGAGAAAGTCTACAATTGAATTTTTTCAACCAAAAGTTGTAGTTTGAGCAGTCTGTAAACAGATCTGTTAACTGAAACAGCATAAATTAAGACAGAGCTTAACAGTTAAATTTATCCAGAAGTTACAAAAACATTCCCAGGAGTAAATTAACATGCCTTAGAAATGTCCAAGCCCATCCTCAAGTTCTTTATCAATGACTTAAAGGCACTCCTTGATCATTCAAACAGCACACTATATCTTATTTCTTCATGTACTACTTTCAGTTTATGGTTAGATTCTTGTTACTCTGGGTAAGTACAGAGCCTCTTGGAGTAATTTTCCTACATGAATAGAGTGAAGAGGGAAAAGTTCAAATTAGATTTTATAGAGAATGATGAGGTGAGGGTTAGGTCGTGCAAAACCAAACATTAAAACCAAGTGGATAGGGACTTCCCTGGTGTTCCAGCAGTTAAGACTCCGCACTCCCAATGCAGGGGCCCCTGGTTCGATCCCTGGTCAGGGAACTAGATCCTGCATGCCACAACTAAAGATCCAGCATGCGAAGATCCTGCGTGCCGCAACTAAGACCCAGCACAGCCAAATAAGTAAATAAATAAATATTTTAAAAATAAATAAAACCAAGTGGATAGCAGACCGGGGTGCCATGGCATGGTGAAAGATTCCAGGGAAGTTCATCTGGGTCTTCCTTGGATAAAAGTCTGGGTGGAATCCATGAGGCTCTGAATTTCAAGATTGAGTAAGTAAAATTATATGAGGTCTTCCAGACTGGGCCAGTCTTCCTTAGCCTGGCCATGCGTTAGTGTCACCTGTGGAATTTTTCACACATCCTGAATCTCATTGCAGCTTTACTGATTTGGGGTTTTGGAATATGTGTGTTTACAAAGCTGTCCCTTCAAAAAGTATTATGCAGAGAATAAAGGAAAGAGAGAAGAAAAAGGAAGAGACAAGGGAGGAGAATGGAGTACAAATACTAAACTAAAGAGGGTGACATGGTAACAGTGAGTAAACCTAGATAAAGGGCAGCAGTGCTATGCTGGAGCTGGTATGAATGGGCTCGTGATTCTATGCATCTCTTCCCACTCTGTCTGTAACTTCACATTGGTTGTTGGAAATTGACTGTGGTTAGAGTATTTACACTACAAAAGTCAGAAAATGCAACAAATCAGGGCTTCCTCTCTACTTCAAAGGCCTATTCAGCGCACCATTGGCTATATGGGTTCTCTCTGTAAAACTTACACCCTCTCTAAAGCCAAACCAAAACAAAAAGACCCCACTCTTCTCGTGATGCAACTGCAGCCTGTCTGGCATCCACAATTGGGATTTGGTAAGTACTGTACTTGACAGTAAGCTTCCTGAGGGCAGAGATCATGTCCAGCTATATCTTGACTATATACCCAGCATGTAGCTTGGTGCCAGATACATGGTGGACAATAAATATTTGTTGAATAAATGAAGAGTTTCTCATATTAAGACATTTTACACTACCTTAATTTGGGATGGGTGGCAGAGAAAAAGCAATGGAGGAAGATGAAAATACATAGTTAATATTCTGTACAAAACTTCCATTAGCTCCTGTGGGGAGAGGGTATTTAGCAAATGGAAAGCATAAGGTCCAAAATTAATCCCATTTTAACCTCAGGAAATGCATAGGGGAAGAAAATTCACATTACTGATTACACACTGCTACCTGACAGATAGAAATGAGATAATAAGTAGATATTGACTTCTGTTGAGGTGAACATCAAGATCTATTGACCTGAGAGGTAAATATTGACCGAGGTGAAGTCAAGGTCAATATTTGCCTCAAAGAACAGGAAATCTTAATGCTCACCAATATATAAAGGTTATATGTGAATTTTTACATACATTTCCGAGGCATAACATCATGAAAGCTATTTTCTCAAGCAATTCACAAAAGTCTGTTTTAAAAATTTAAGTTCTATCAAATGGTAACTTTAAAGAATAAGAATTTCCACTTCCTTCTCTGTTGTTAATATTTGCTGAGCCATTAGTTAAGAGGATTTGATATGGTCTGCTTCTGGTACAGCAAAGGTTAACAACAGTTTAACAGAACTCAAGCCATCCCTTAGGAGGGCACAAAGAGCATCTTACTGAATCATCATGGTTACCAGTGACATTTTCTCACAACTATCTTTGCCAATCATGAGTTAAAATCTTTCTTTCTGTAACAGCACATCGTAATCATAGTCCTTAGGCTTTAGGTTTGCAAGTGTATTCATCTAGTTATTAGTTCTAATTTGTTTCCTGGCTTCAAGGTGGACTCTATCAAAAGATGACCCAGGGCTGGTAAACCCTGGTCATCATGGATCTCCAAATGAAGTTATTCTGTTGACTCCAGTAGTGGGGAAGAAGGGATGAATCTTTGAAGGACTGGAACATTTTAATTGCTCTCCATTCCTGGGCTCCTTGGAGAAGCCCCCATCACTATTGCCAGAGACTTGAAACCATCTGGAAGCTAATGTCCAACAACTTCCAGTTCCCCCAGTAACAGAGTGTTCAGGCCAAGCCAGGAGGGAGCTTCTCTAAAAACTCAATGATCGCTCTTGCTGCCATGTTACTGCTCCCTACTGCTGCCTCTACTGGTGGAAGTTGTGCTTAATACTGAGGGATTTGAATGGAATCATCCTTACCAGGCCTCCTTTGTTATTCCGCTCTTGTTCCTTCTCAGCCTAACTTTCAGACCAAGAAACAAAACTGGAGGTCCCTCCAAGCAAAGAAAATGCCAGTGCATACCAACAACACACGCTTGGTGTCCCAGCTCCCTTTCAGTTCTCTTAAGCTCCTTGAGGGTAAAGACAATGGCGCATACCTCTTCACTCCTCCTACAGCACCTAAAGCAGCACTGAGGGGAATAGACTTTCAACAAAGAAGTGCTGAAGGGATCAAGTGAGTGAGCAAATGCAAAGGCCCTCCTTATTGTGTCCTTACTGATTCTCTCCTGCTACCTCAAGGCATTTGCAGAAATGTCAGGAGGACGGGATTAACAGCATCTATAGCCAATGCAAGGATTTAAAAATGCCCACCCCTGTCCCCTCCCTCACTGGCTAGACTCTAATATATGCATTGCCTGATTTTCATACATGCTGATTGCCTAGCGATTTCTTCTACAAGTGCCAAGGAGAAGAGTCACCCCTGGACTAAATGTAAAATCTTTATTCTCACCAATGTCTAAATCATTGTTTTCTCGCGGCCAAGATCCTGTGGCACACATTATTAATAGCTCTGGTCTCTCCACCACTTGACACAGCGCTCCAGCTGTCATTCTGCTCCCTGGCTCGTATGATTCTTGCACTGGTGAAGTGCCAGGCCTGGGCCTAGCCCATCAGTCACTGTCACCCACCACCCAGTGATGAATAGCCCGGCCGTCGCTGTGGCGAGGCCCGGGCTCTGATTCACACACGCCTGACTTTTACCAACTTCAGCACACCAGCTGAGGCCTATCCCAACTGAGGAAGGCCGCAGTGACCTGGAAATGGCACCGCCTCCGCTCCTCCCCCCTCCCTCTCCCCTCCCCCCTCAGATTAGTTAAAAATGAAACAAATCCTAATGTGATCATGTCACTAATTATGTATTTAATTCAGTTATAAGGAGCTAATGGCTCCCTCAGTGACAGCTTTTACTGCTAAAAGACAATTCATTCCTGAAACGGAGAAATCTAATTACACAAAATGCTTCATCCTAATCCTTTCAAAGAATAATCTTATTTGTAGACATTAACATCCCAGATGCTGCTGCTGTTTGTCCATTATGACAGTGTTTGTCCTGAATAATGTATAAATAGCTCTTTCTGGACAGTTGCATGTCACTAAATCAATACAGTTTGCTGCCTTCTGTTACATTAAGTCGGCCTGGGCAGGCTGGAGAAAATTAACCTTTTGTTTTCCTCCCCTCCCCCTTTCTCAAAGGGCGTTCAGAATTAGAAATGAGCAAAGGATCAAAGGGGACTGGGGTGGAATTGAAAGGGGACAGCAGGGAGAGAGGGAGTGAAGAGGGACAGGTATGAACGAAGCTGCAAACAGCAAAGGAAGGACTATCAGGTGTAGAAATGCCGTGAGATGAACCACAAATGATGAGTGAGAGAAAATGGCAAACTTTTAGGAAGATTATTTTGAAATTACTCCAGATGTGGACCCAGACCAAGCATCATATGTGGTGATCCTTGGTCTCACACTTCTTAATTTTAAATGATGCTTTCTTTGAAATGGTGCTTTGATGCATATAGACAGCTCATGGCGAGTGGGGTAGGCAACTAATGTTAAGGGAAAATGATAGCTGCTTGAATCAGTTGACTGAGACATCCTTGCTCAGACCACCATTTATATGGAAAGCATTCAGGGCAGTGCATAATAACAACAACTTATACATGTGTAATTTATGGCTTAACAAAGGATTTATACAGAGATAATTTCATTTGATTTACACAACCTTGAGAGGGAGGCATCAGGGTTCTCATTCCAAAGGTGAGAAAATAGAAGCTAAATGACTTGTCCAAGGTGACGTAACTGCCACTCTGTCTTCCAGCTCTTGGTTCCGAGTGGAGTCTTTCCATCATTCCACAAGTGACCCTCTGCAAATGCCACACCTCTGAGTATTCGGGAAGCTCTCCTAGCAAGGGTGTTTAATATTTCGTTTTAGGGCACCCAACAATGCATGTGCATGTACACACGACACCCCTTCCCATACACACATTCCTTTCTATGTAAAACATAGATAGGTGGGTTTTAATATGTAATTATTCAAAGATTGTAAGAGTGTGCAAATATAATTTAATTTCTAAATACTATGAGTTCTCTTCTGAAGATTAGATAACAGACTGATGAAATTTTTCTCTGAAGAGCCAGATAGTAAATATTTTACGCTCTAAGTACCATTGTCTCATGGTCACCACTGCTCAATTCTTCCATCATAGAACAAAAGCAGCCGTAGACACTGAGCAGACTGGTGGGTGTGGAAGCGGTGGCAGGCTGGATTTGGCCTTTGGGCTGTAGTTTGCAGACCCTTGGATTAGAGAATATTAAAAAAAATTTAACCTGAGTAGTTTCACTTGAGTTGTAAATTTTACCTTTGTTTCCTTCACATGATTACTTGCTCCCAGTCACTGCTTTGTTTTTAATATTGTCTCAGAAGAATACAGATATCTGCCTTCATATAAACTCCATAAAGAGAGAGTCCTGCAAATAGAAGCAAAATTGACAAAGTGGATGAGAATGCTTTATACTCTCCTTGCCTTTGCTTGATTTCTATCTAGTTCGCTCTGATTGCTCTTGGGAATATGGGCCAGAATTCAGTTTCATTGCTACACTGTTGGCTGGTTCTTGTTTATGTTCATGTTTTGTTTTAGTGCAGGGGTAGGATGAGGGGCGAGGGACACAGTGCAGCTATTGGGATTAGGTTCCACTGTTTGAAAGCTCCCACTCAAAGCTTGCGTTAATGCATTTCAGCAAAGAAAATACATCACTATAAGGCAGAACTGTAAGGCAGACCTGCTTTAAAAAGGGCTTTAGCTCGGTGAACCACTAGAATGCTGTGCTGGGGTGGAGTGTCATCTTTAAGATGGTCTAAGGACAATACCCTATCGAGGTTTCAGGGTAGAAATGAAAGGTAAGGAAACAAGTTCAAATAAAAGATATAGACATGTATGCTCGTTGATGTGCTTCTCAAGCTCACACCACACAGTGAATGACATCAGAGCCTTACTACAAATGCATCTTCATTATCCACAGCCTGCTGCAGAGACCTGCTTAGAGGCCCGCAGCTAGCATGTACTGGTGGATGCGGGGAGCTATTTTGGATAAGCACTTCAATCGGCAGTGGAAAAGCAAAATATTGTCTAAAGTTGATTTTGAGAGCAAAAAATCAAATAAGAGGCCCAGAGAAATGACAGAAAAATAAAGCATCGAAGGCTGCCTTTGATGAAATTAAACGGAGCACACTGGAGGTGCATGGATTGTACAGCATTTGAAGGGTCCTTGTGGAAGTGTTCAGAACATTCTTTGCTTTATCTTTTAGCCTAGCTCTTTATCTTGTGTTATATTCCTTTACTGCTTTGCTGAAGTACGATTTTTCTTGCCTTCTTCCTATTTCCCCAAAAGTATATGTGAGATAATCTATTTGGAAAGTAAGCCTACACATGGCATTATAAGGTTCACTCTTGGGAAAGGATTCAGTGTTGAATTCTTAGATTAGCTTCTTCCTGGGAAAGCTTTGCTTTTGTGTATCTTTTGAATGTGAGTTGTCGGGTTTCTTTGGAGTGAAGCCTTTAGCATCTCAGAAGTTATTATTAAGTCCTTGACTTTGTAACTTCTACATTTGTCAGACTTTCAAAAATGGTTAAGGCTCAGTCAAACTGACCATATTAGTAATTCCATTACTACTTGGGATATGAGATTTTAAAAGTAAATAATAATCTATTCTGTAGAAACAGGCAGGGCTTCTCCAACGGAATCAGGATTTACTGTGAAAGGAAGTACTATAGGATGAGATGCAGAGCAGAAAGTCTTATTTCTGGAAAGTAATTTATTTGGGGGGTGGCCCTTTAAAGCATCAGGGCCAGCGTCACTGAAGAGGGCTCAGATTAGCTGATCTGGTTGATTGGGCCTTAATCCATCACTGCTTGAACCCCCTCAAATGTGTTATCACCAGGGATTTGTCTGGCTACATATGATTTCACACATCTGTCATCTAAATCACAGATCCAAATGCAAGGTCCAGCACTAGAAAACGTCACAGGCATTTGTGAAAATCCTTGGAGGAACTTGGGACCATAAATCAATGGATGGATTACAGTTCAATAGTATAACCTTCTCATTTATGATGAAAAGATGTTGTCCACATGAATGCTTAGGTATTATGGTGATGAAACTATAAACAGGTATTTGAGAGTAAATCTCTCTGGTTCTTCCTTAGACCAGTCTCTAACTACTAGCTCTAAGATAAGAACCTTTTAAATTAAGACCAAACTGAAAAAAATAAGCTGTATGAAAGCTTACTGGGGATTAGCTTTGTGAATGGGCCAGACAAGTTTTGTTTTTGTTCTTTTTAGATGGAATAGTAGTAGTAGTAGTAGTGGTAGTAGGAACAAATATTTCTCTGATGTTTGCTATAACTGTGCACTCTGCTAAGCACTTCTTACGTATAATCTCAGGAAACAGTGTCAGAGAGATGAATCCATGCCCAGTGTGCACAGCTATGCCTTCAATGCAAAGAGCCAGGAATTGAACCTAAGTCTTCCTGACTGCAACTTTGTGCCTCATCACAAGGAAAGGAAAGTCCACATCAGACTTTTCTTGATTTCAGAAGCAAAGTGAGAGGGTCAGAATTTTAAAAATATGTCCCATAAAGTGAGAGGCTTGTCAAGTCAAATATTCTATTTGTTGGTCTAAGCATTGCAGAAAACATCTGTGGGAAGAGAGTCACTGAGAGTGCTTTCGGCTATGACCAGCTCTCCCACTTGCCCACTGAGCATGCCTGGCACTAACATGCCACAAATACTGATGTAATGGGTTAAAAGCCAGTGGGCCTAGAGTGAGGCTGCATGTCCTTAGAGCCATCTTGGAAGAGATGCCTTGGATGGTAGAGATTTTTACAAATTCCCAAGGAGATCATATTTGATCATCACATTGGAAAGCAAAGCAAAATAATAAAACAAAACAACACAAAACAAGAACGACCCACTTCATGAGCCTGAAATTGTTGCATTACGGGAATCAGTCTGGCATCACCCTGATGGCAGGGTCTAAAAGTACTGTTCAGCTGTCTATTGGGAAGAGGGGCCTTTATGAAGGAATTTTAATGCTTAGTTAATTTCCTTGGGAACAGGAAGATTCATCCCTTCCATACCTCCCATAATTGGGCATTTACCTTTTTTTTTTTCTGATTGAGACTGAAGTGTGACAGAGTGAGGAAACTTTCACTGTTTGGTGTTTTTCATAGAAGGAAAATTTTATAGACCTTCATTCTTTCATTTCTTGAAAATAACTTTCCATGAGAGTCTATCTTTGTAGTCAATGAAAATTTCTTTGAATGATTTCTCTTCTCAAATTGAAATACAAACTTAGAAATAATACTTGAAGATGATATTTTTTCCTTTGATTTTGTCATTTAAAGGCTTTTTATTGAATTAAAATAATGAACATTTGTTGAGTCTTTATAATGCTCTTGGAACCATGCTAAGTGTTTTATCTGCATGATCTTACTTTTGTTTCTCACAATAGCTATGATGTAGCTATATTATCATCCCATGTTAAAGATAAGGAAACTGAGGCACCAACTGGATACGTAGCTTGTACAAGGCTATTTTCCTAATTAGTGGCAGAGCATTTGAGCTCAAATCTGGCTGACTTCAAAGCCCTTTCTCTTAGTCACCTTTTTTTGCCTCAATCTGAGAAAATTAATGCCTACAAAAAGTGTGAATGTTGAAAGCAATTGTAGACCTTGTGGATGTTGTATAGCTGAGAGAAACCTTAGAGATCACTTCTTATCTTTATTTTACTAGTAGATAAATCAAGATAGGAGATTACGACTATATCAATTGATGTTAAATGCCTGTGTCAATCCGGTCAATTAATCTAGTGATGTTAATTGTTTGGTATCAAACAGAAAAATAATGTTGATTAAACCAACTTTTCACTGTTCAATTGGTTATTCTGACATAAAATGAACTCAACTTAAAAAAATTATTTTATTGAAATGTAGTTGATTTACAATGCTGTGTTAATTTCCGCTGTACAAAATAGTGATTCAGTTATATATATATATATATATATATATATATATATATATATATTCTTTTAAAATGAACTCAACTTTAGACAAGGCATCAAGATCACAAATACATTGTAAAACTGATGATTCAAACTGTTTTGGATTTCTACTGTATGCAATATAATGCTTATTTATGCTACTGAAAGTGAAAAACAATTCTCTTCACTTTACCCCTTTAATTCAAAGTCTACACAGTGTCCAATAGCTTGACAATTTTGTTGTAACTGAATTGAGTATAGAGACAGCCAAAGTCTGTTTCACCCTTGAGGGCTGCAAGATTTCCTTTGGACCTGGGCAAACGTCTCTATTTTCCCTCTAGCTATCTTTGAGTAGTCATGCTTGCTCACATAATAAGTTCTCTAACTCTTTGGTCAACTCAAATGAGTTTGAGTCTCTCATCATAGAACTAAGAGGTTGAGCAGACTGGAGACGTTCATCTCCTGTGTTGATAGATCAGTCCTAGAATCAGTCCTCCTGTGTTTTACTTCTCTCGGAAAGGCTCTTAGAATCCTACACACTCATGATAAAGTAAAATCAGATCAGCTCCTCCTTTCCTGCATCCCTCCTCTCCCCCAGAACATTACTGTCATTGGGACTGATTTAAGAGACAGGGTACATGCATCTCGGTGTCCAGATCTTGCATTGACCTGACAGTGCCCGCATCTATGAAAAGCATTGCTTAATCTAGACACTGAGGCAGTTTGATATAGAGGCTATTGACAGGGAATCAACTTGAAAGCCCCAACACGCCTTTTCTGGAGTCACTTTTCATATTGCAAGTGCAATTCACACGTATTTGCCCTGTGGCACCGTCAGGCATTATGAGAGAGCCAGGAAACCTGGAGCTCAGACATTATGGGAAAATAAAAGGAAATTATTTTATGTTGTTCAATAATGTTACATCATTATCTTTGTGATGGGCTAATTCATATACTCTACAGAAGACTATTTATGAATTAATGGCTTGGGATTCCAAATTTAAGTTAAAAAAATATGTAACTTAAGCTGATGGATTCAATTTGCAATTCAAATGAATATTTTGTACATTTGCCCAGAGTCTTTAAGTCAATAGGCTTAAATAAGTAAACAAAAACTTCTCCAATCATTTTAATAACTTTCTCTTGGCTATAATACTCCGAGCCAACTATGACCGGAAGTGACATCAGCAACATAGCTATACTTTCTATTAGGCCAAGGTGTTCTTTGAGCTAAAATGTGCCATCTGTATTTATCTTTTTGATGACTTTTTCACCATGTAAAATATTTCCAGGGAAGTTTTTGTTTAGTTTTCTTTTCTCTTTAACCCTGTTAATTTTACTTTTTGCAAATAATATTTTAGGTTGAACTCATTTATTTGCTCTGACAAAATCATTGTTTTCATTTTTACAAAGGACTAAGAAGGTGAATATCAGGGGGAAACACAGGATTAGATTCAGGATAAAGATAGGAGCACCAAATTTTAGTTATCACTGTGTTGAGGGAATTGGGATAGCTCAAGCTGGTCCTTCAACTTAAAAAAATCTGGAACTCAAAAGAAAATCATGAAACATCTATTCCAACTATTCCTGCCCAGTCCCTCATGGCAGACTCAAGATCAGGATTCTTGAGACCAGTAGCATGTTACATTATCATTTAAAATTTCATATCATAGCTTATAGGATGTTAGAACTGGAAGGGAACATGTATTTCAAACTTCATCTGCTAGAGATAAGTAACCTCTGGTCCGGAAAGGTTAAATTAGTAGCCTGAAGTGTACAGCTTATAATGGAGCTTAGCTCATGTCTATTTCCATGGATGGCTTGGCCTTGGGATGTTGACCTGTTTATTCGCCTTGGATTTGCCCTTTAAATCTATTCATTCATTCATTCATTTATTCATCCAGCACCTACTATGTACCATGCTATGTGTAAAGCTCGAGGATACAGAAGAAAACAGGCAAAATCCCTGACTTTATTGAATTGATATTCTAGGGAGAGAAGATAGAAAATACATAAGTAAATAAATAAAATAATTTTAAGTAGTGATTAGTATTCTGAAGGAAAAATAAAGTAGGGTAAGATGTTAGAAAGTGATAGGCCGAAAGGAGGCACCATTTTGATAGGATGGTCAGAGAAAGCTTAACTTGATCAGAGGTCATTTGAGTAAAGACCTGAAGAAGTCAGGGACAAGAGCTATCCAGGTATTTAGGGGGAAAGTGCTCTAAGCAGAGGGAACAAGTGCAAAGGCCCTGAGGCAGGGTGTGCTCATCCACTGGTTCTCTAGAACCTCTTTTTGGGCAGACTCTGATTCGGTTTCTATATAGCCACCATGCTACCTGCAAGCCAGTGTTTTCCTGGGAGGAGCTGGAGCAGGACCAAATTTTGGAGTCAGATCCAATATTTAGTTAGATGATGTTGGGCAGATGGGCCTGATTGTGTGTCAGTAGGAGGGAGAGGAAGAGAAAAAAAATGCCGTTTGGGGTTGGATATCTCTTCTGGCTACCAGTGATAAGAAGTTCACCTGAAAATCTTTCCACTAAATAATATTAAACTTCAATACTGTGATAAAGGATCTTTATTTAATTAATTTGTTTTCAATTGATTCCAAAATAGTGCATTAGCTTTTTAAGGGTCCCCTGGGTCCATGAGGCCCAGGGCACATTGATAACTATCTTCGTGCTCCCAACACCCAATGTGTACTTGAGGGGTAGGGACAGGCTTCGTCTAGAGCCAAGCCTCCTCAAACAGGAGAGGAATGCCATAAGGACTTGGGGCTTATCCCATTAGGAAAAAAGAAGGGATTGAGGGGAAAGAGGGAAAAGGTGGATCCCCAGTTAATCCAGGGGACTGAAAATATTCTTCCATCTCGTGACATCTAGAAAAAAATGGAAATTAAACTATTGAGTGACTAGAGTTAAAACAGGGTATCCTAATTTGTAATTCGTACTGAGTGATACTTTTTAAAATATAGTTTAAAATTATGCTATGGACTGAACTGTGTTCGTACGTTGAAGCCCTAACACCAGCCGCCCCGCCCACTGCCATTGTGAGTGTATCTGGAGACAGAGTCTTTTGGAGGTAATTAAGGTTAAATGAGGTCATAAGAGTGGGGCCTTAATCTGATAGGACTGTGGCCTCATAAAAAAAGGGAGATCTTTCTCTCCTTCTCTCTTTCTCTGCCATGTGAGGGCACAGGGAGAAGGCAACTGTGTGCAAGTCAGGAAGAGAGCTCTCTCCAGAACACAACCCTGCTGGTACCTTGATTTAGAATTTCCAGCCTCCAGAACTGTAAGGAATAAATTTCTGTTGTTTAAACCACCAAGACTATGGTGTTTTGTTATGGCAGCCCAAGCAGACTAAGGCAAATTCGTATCTGGATGGCTACCCTGTGATACAAATTGATTTTCATACCAAATGCTAAAGTATACTAATCTGGATCCCAAGGGACTCTTGGTCACCTGGCAATTTAGGGACACCTTTCCAAACTCCATGGCCTTCTGTGTCCTCACATCCACAAAATAAATCATGTTTGGAGACAGGAACTAAGGATTTGGCTAGGCTTGGCTCTGCCATTTTAGTTTCTCATTAGCTTTACTCACCACTGTCACTAATCAGCTGAATAAACTCAGGCAAGCCACTTGACCTCTCTGTTTCACAGTTCCCCCATCGTACGAGGACCGGATGCCATCGGGTCTGTGAAAGTACTAAACATTCTGAAGTTTTAAATGAAAGTGAAAACATTCTCGTTCAATAGAAAACCATTCTCTTCATTGTAATTGAAGGGCCGCTGATTTTGAAGCCAGGGCTTCTGAACTGTTCAGAGGTGGTAACAACCAGCATTTGCGTGGTTCATTCAGCCATTCCCACACCTCATCCCACTGATTCTTCAAGATGGAACCTTGACAAGGACACTTAAGAGGCCTTGTGAAGAGAGGCTCCCTCATTCAGCAAAGGTGGTCAGAACATGCTTCTAGTTGCCTTGTCCCTGCCCTGTGTGCAAGTTAGAGCCTCCTGTGAGGTCGGGCAGCAAGCCTCATCAGGCATCCATGGCCTGCCACCCCTCCATCATTGTCAATAAGCGAGATGGAGAGACCTGTACATCATTTCATTTACTATTGCAATGATTACATAGCTCATTGCCTTCCCATTGTTTCAGAGGTAGATTTAATTAACTTCCAATTAATCATAGAGGGTGATATTTAATGCTTAGCCCAGCACTGAGCACAGTGTCACAGACCAAAGAATATATTCTGAAGGCTTCAGTAATCAAGAGGTCATGGAAGATAGATGTTCTTCACTGAAGGAGAGGGAAGATAAATCTGTGTGTCCAGACCACTCTGGCTAACTGTTTTGAGATAATTGTTTTGCATCCAAATGATAACTTTCCATAAGGCACAACCATGCATAGCACAGGAGAGATAGATGGAGGGAGAGAGAGATAATAGGGTTACAATATGGAGAATTCACTTGGCTGTAATTCCCATCTGATGCCAACCAGACTGAGGTCACCAGGGAATTCTGCTTAGATTTGCAAGAGTGCAAGTGCTATAGTGGGGGTCTAACTTAGGACCTTATGCTGAAGAGACGCTCTATAAATCTTTGTCCAGTGAATGAGAAAGGAGGCCCACAGATCTTGGTTAGGTTGGCTTTTTGCTTTCAATAATCACGAGGGCTTACTGACATTTTGCTCACAGTGTGATACCAAGTATTTCTCTCTCTGTTTCTTGAAAAGATGTAAGACTTGCATGTCTGAGCAATGGAAACCTGATGTCCTTGGGTCTGGCAGTGTGGTGGTCACTCTCGATGCTGTGTCCCCAAAAGGATGTAGATCCCTGAGCTACAGCCCAGGCAACTAAAATGTTTTTAATGAAATAGATCAGAACCTCTGAGGAAAAGATTCTAGAAGTTTCCTGAACACTCTGTGAGAAACTCTGTTTTGACTCAGAGCAAAAACATACTTGGGGAGATCAATCATACTTCTTGTATTTACATTTACATTCAGGTAATGGTATGGTAACAAATGATAATACAGATTATAGCCCTTTATTCTTTCTTCACCCATCTATATGTCTATTCATAATTATGTGCTAAACATTTTTATATCAATAAAATGGTCATTTATATATTATTTCAAACAATGTCTAGAACATTAAAATCTCAGGATAAAAGGAGTAATTCAAACTGAACTGTTATTTCTATATTATTTCAAACAATGTTTAGAACATTAAAATCTCAGGGTAAAAGGAGTAATTCAAACTGAACTGTAAAGTCATTGTTGACAGGCTTTGACCAGGAGTGATAACAAAATTTTTAGAAAGTATATGCTTATCATTAGAGTACTTGTTATAAGTAATAAAGCCCTTGTTATAATATAAAAAGTTGTCTGGGTGTGTGTATATTTTCTGGAGAAAGTGTCTATAGCTCTAAATGTGGATTTGTGACATTGAAAGGTTAAGAACCCCAGTGCTCCAGCATTTTACCCCCAAGAGGTTAATATATCTGTGCCAATTGACATGAAATAAGGAACTATTAACCAATTCCATAGACTTACACAATCCCTGTTCTCAGAAAAGTAAGATGTGGCATTATGTCTGGCATCTACAACTTTATTTAGATAAATTATTTCTGCAGTTATCTATTCAGAATAAGATTTCAGATTAGGATACACATGACCCAGGCCTTGGAGATGCTATTTGCTTTAAGTCCTAGGAGAGCTGCATCTGACAAATAGCATACTTAGTGGCTGAATATGCTTGTGATTGTTACTGGAGTGTATGTGTGTGTGTGTGTGTGTGTGTGTGTGTGTGTGTGTGTATGTATGTGCTGGTATGTGTGCATGCACACCGCAGGACTCAAAGCTCTAGAAATAACTTGACAGAGAGATTGAAGCATGGGGAAGTCCACCTGGTCCACTTTACTTCACATACCGGGAGTCAAATGCAAAATGAGAGGCACATGCCTTGCTTTATGATGGAGACACCCCGCTTCACTTTGCAGTGAACAAATTGGAGATGGAACAAGAATGAACTCTTGTATTATCTACCTGCCCTTCCAGTCAAGAGGTTTACATCTGAGTAGGGCCATGAGATTATAGTCATGACCCAGTATAAAAGAATGAGAGACATTTGCCACTCTTGTTTCAATTCTGGTCATAAAAATGCGTTAAGTTTGGCGTGAGTTTCTGTTCTTGTTGAAAGTGTCATCATAGGAAAGCAGAATCGGGAGAAGCCCCCAGAGGATTCCCTGGGATAGATCACAACATGTGCCTGGTTTGCTCTCTTACTAGGGGCTTGAATGATTTCTCCCATCGATCTTGGGAGGCCACTAGAATATACTTATTTGGGCATAAAAATAAAGATTCCCTTTCAGGACAAACTACTTAAGCAAAGAAGCTATAGGATATGGGCTGTGTGAATATAATCCAACCATTTGAGTAATTCTACCCAAGGGAAATCACAGCAGAAACCTCTGTGTATCATGTAATCTATCAGGGCAAACAGTACAATGTACCAAGCTGGTCTGCTAGCCCTCAGGCTGTTTTCTAGGCACTTCTTTCCTCCCTTAGGAGCCAGTGCTTCCTGATGCTCCAGGCCTCTTCACACTTTTAATGCAGACCTTGGTGCAGATTTTCCCTCTTTAGATATCACTTTTCTCAGTTTCTTCTTCCTATCAAAATCATCCAGTTCTCCATCTCATTTCCTTCAGGCCCATGCATTTTTCAAGCTGCATACATTCTGATAATTTAATCCCTGTGGAGGTGCATATGTGTGCTAATGGTTTGATGTCTCTTAACATATTTGCATTTGGCAGTCTTTTCAGAGAAACCCTGTTTTAGCTCGAAGGAATAAATCTAATGTTAGTAAATCTCGGTCGCAGGGGCTGAGATATTTGGAAGTGGGATGGAGGAAGAATGGAGAAACTAAATCATATTGGTTATGCAGCTGTGTGGTTTATTATACATATATCCGATTTTTAACTGGTGATCAAGGAGGAATAATTCCCTCTCAAACTCCCCATTTATATTTATCTCTAAATAAAAATGGGAATTTTCAAGGCTACTCATCCTAAAGTCACTTTCATCTGCTCCTGATAACGTGGAGTTGGGCTTTGTAATCTTTCCTTGATATTGAGTTAATTCAAAACATGTTTACTGAGTGTTTGCTGTGTCCCAGACCTGGTGATTGGTGCTGGGATACAAAGGCACAATCTCTGACTTTAGATTAGTGTTGGAGATGGACAAGCAAGCAGGCAATTTCAATACAGGTGATATGCCCTGTGATGGAGTACTGCAGAGAGGCACCTAAGCTGTGTAAGGAGAGAGGGAAGGGTTCCTGGAGAAGCCATATCTTATTGGAAAGCCAAGGAATGAGAAGATATGGGGAGAATTGTTTGCTATTTGTTAGGGTTTAGGCTAAGATCCATAAAAGACTTCAAAATACAGTGGCTTACACAGGATAGATACAGATATCTCTCATGAAATCCTAGAGATAAGAGGCTTAGAGTGATGCAGCTATTTTCAGCAAGTGCCTCTTGCCTCTAGGTCCAAGAGAGGTGCCTTTGCTGCAGCTGTGTCCTTGCCAGCAGGTGTGTGTCAAGGGTCGGGAGCAAAAGAGAACAGCAAGTTGGCGAGACTCTTAGTCATTCTGTATGGGAGGATAGGAATGTCAGAGGCAAGGGTGGAGTGGCCATATATGCTCTGCTCAGAAATTTGGATTTTTCCATTGAGAGTGATAGGAAGCCTTTGTAGGGTTTCAAGCAGAGTAATGACCCAGTGAGATTTTAATTTTAGAACATTTACTTTGGCTGAGTAGTTCTTTAGTTATCAATAACTTTCAGCATTTCATACAGCTGAACTTATACTCTGAAGGAGTAGTGAATATAGAGATGAGCTACAGATTATAATTCAGTAACTTAATAGTTCAGTAACTGAAACTTCATGTAAAAAGAAGGATCTCTATATGTAAAAACTGGCCTTGCGATAAGGTCAGGTTGTTTCTGGAAATGTGGTTTTGGAAAATGATCTGAATTTTTTGATCACTTCTTTCTTCTTAAAATATATGCTGTAGGGAAAAGTTTAAATAAAACATTTTTCAAGAATTGCAACCTTAAGTGGAGAGCAGAACAGGCAATGCCGTGTAAAACTGGGGATGGTGGTAGCTAATACAAGGCCACTTGTATGTATTCACAGGCCACTCCCTCCCACTCTGCTTTTACCCTTCCTCAAATATTTGTAGTAATATATTGTGCTTTTTATACATGACTCTAGAATATAGATTTCCTTCTCCATTATCTGCAGTATTTTCCCCTTTATGGAATAATTCATTTTTAACTATGGTATTTACATTTCACCATGTAGTAAATTTTATCTCTTATTTGAAATCTACTCTTCATAGCACTTAAGTTCCACAAATGGGCTGAGGACAGAGCTAAAGAGGTTACTGTAGGTCAAGACAAGTGGTAAACTTGTTAGTGCACTAAGTTCCAATAATTAGAATTCGGAGAGAACGACCCATTTCCTTAGTGGCATGTGTCTTGTTTTGTCTGATGTTGGCTAAAAATGAAAGATTGTACTAAAATAAGACACAAAAACTGAAGATTCCTGGGTTATTGGCAATTTTGTGTATTGGGAAATGTGGAGCGTTGGGATTTTACTTGAAGGGGTGAATAGAGGCTCTGCTTTGGAATATTAGACATGATACTAGGATTTCAGGTGTTGAAACTCAAATGTAATTATATGGATAGTATTTTTCCCTAAAATGCCAGCAGTTATCACAGGGATGAGTGCTTGGGGGAAGAAATGGAGACATCACAAAACATTGTCTCTTTCACAGAATTGTATAAGGTAGGGCATTACCTGGTAGCACGATTTATAATACTTTGTTTTCTAATTACCTATGATATTCATAGAGTTCACAGTGGAAAAATATCTAATGGTGTGGAAAGAACATTATGTTTGACATAGATGGGCCAAGAGAAATCCCTTGGCTTTCTAGAAAGAAGGGATATAGATGATGCCATGGTCCGAACAAGTGAATTTATTCCCAGTAGCAACAGAGTGCAATACTGAAGTAAAGCATGTCCATTCTAGAAAATGTGTTCCTTCTCTGATAGACTGTTTCTGTCTCTGATCAAGAAACTAGAATAGTACACGGGAGGATCCAGGTCATGCTCCCAGGAGGCCAGGCAATAACTCAATCAGAAACAGGTAAAAGCTGAGTTGAGAGAGTACTGTCAATCACTGCTCAATTAGATTGAATTGACAATGGCTTTTCAGTATGGCTTTGCCTGGCAAACATTTGGAGTTCTAAGAGAAGGAAAAACAAGCCTATGTTCTCAATGTCAAATTCATTTTGGCCACTTGCCTAAGACCCCCCTGGAGAATCCCAACAGGAATGAGACCTTGCATTTTAGAAAGATAGACTTCTGCTCAATGCATCAGCAGTTCTGCATGGTTGCTTCTATCACCAATTTCTCTGATAAAAAACATTATTTACCAAGTGCTGCACTTTCTTTCTCTTGCCTAACCTGTGGAAAAATTCAGTTGGTTTCCAACTGCTCTTTTCTGACTGAATTTGTCCAAGAAAATACTTTTATATCCTTCAGTGAGCAGAAGGAAGACAGCATTTTGGGATGAGAGATGGCAAGAGGAGGAAATTCCACAAGTGGAAATTGGATGTGACCATTCCTTGGGCTCACGCCAGTCATTACTATTACCTACACTGCTTCTGGGCTGACTCGTTTGTCCATTTGTGACCCCGATATATAGAAAATGCATTCTTAGGAGAGCATTTATCCCATGGGCTTTTCTACAATCTCAATATCACAACCCTGGAGGCCTCAACTACCTTATCAACAGGAAGTTTGAGCAAGTCTTCCCGACCCCTTCTTTTTCAATACTTCTCTATCCACAAAACCAAGCATTATTTTGACACTCATATTAGTCCAATTAAACTGAAACTCTTGTTTTACTTTCTATGATTTTTTTTCTTCCTGTTTCTAACAATGTTATCCATGCCTTCCCAGACACTCAGTCAAATCTTCCTCAGTTGTTGAAGACAAGAGACATTGGACTGGGAGCCAAGATTCTGAGTGCCTTTGACTGAGCTGGCCTGACTCTGCCACTAACTAGTGGTGTGATCCTAGGCCAGTCACTTATTTTTCCTGATCTTTAAAACAAAGAAGTTGGACAGGATGGTCTCTAAGGTACCATGTGGCTCTATAGGCTTTATTGAACTGCTAAACACTGCTTCTTTCTAGGTCTAGCCTTTAGGTTCCACAGCTGCTGTCAGCAGCAACCTTTCTGTTCCCCAGTTGCTTCTAGTCCCTAGAAAGATTTCACCAAACTAATTTTGTTCTATTCATTAATTAACAATATAAATACATACATTTAAATTAACAACTCCTCCAAAAAACAATGAACCATTAATAATAAAATTTTATAATCATCATAAAACTGTCTAGGGCATGGAAGATGGTATAATAATTCACACCTAATTGCTTTCAACCTTGGGCCCACAAACACACTAGCTGGAGAAATGAATTCAGATACTGTAATTCATGCCAGGTCATGTTTTATTATTTAAGTCATCCCTGTTACTTAAAAAAAACTTTGATGTTCAAATAATCTACAAATTCACAGTGCCACAAACTACAGGGGAATTTAGAGAAAGTGCACATTTGCCTATTTTGTCAGCCCTTCATGCAGAAGATCCATTTGAATCTTGGTGTTCTCTATAGAACAGTGGTTATTTTACTTAATGATAGAAATAATTTACATAATATAAACAATAACCTTAATTGCAAGATGAGAGTATTGAGAAAATTCTTTGTTAACTTACAAAAAAGAGGTGAGCAGCCCACAAAGTGTGCAAAAATAGCAATTGCAAACCAAGTGGTAGAATTAAATCATAATATTTAAGAGCACAAATTCTGGAGCCAGGCTGCTGGGGTTGAAATCTCAGCTCCACTACTTACTAGTTATTCTTAACCTTGGGTAAGTTACTTCACCTCTCCAACCTTCAGTTTCCTTATCTGTACACAGAGGAATATGATAATACCAGGTTGATATAAGGATTATATAAATTGATACAAAGAGATGTTTAGTACTTACATTAAGTGAAGCATTATATTATTAGTAGTATCATTAGAGACCATGGCATCCTTCCTTGAAGGCTTAGAAAAATGTGTGTACTTTGTATGTATATAGCCCTGGACTTAATTGTATACGCAATGCTGCTTAAGATGGGTGGAGCTCTTCTGAGGTCTATTTGCAAATTTAACATGGTCCACTAAACAAGGGCAATTAATATGACATTGAAGATGTTCATATGAGTGAGGAAAATAACAGATTAAAGGAAAGGAAGCAAGACTGGGGAGGTATTTCTGTATTTTGAAAGTAAGTTAGCAGCATTCAAATGGATTTTAAAACTCAGTAATTTAGACATTTCTTCTAGGGTTGTTAGTAAGTCACTCAGTGTTTCTGCTTGTGAATCCATATTAGAGTTATACAGTGATTTTTTTTTCTTTTAAAAATAATATGTCATATAAGGAACGAGATGCACTTGTATTGATTTTTCTTGGGCACACATATGTGGTCTGCTGAGTGGGGGGTCTAAGCCAGCTGTGCCACCCTCCCCCGACTCCCATGTGTGTTTTGCTTCTGGTCCTCTGGTATGGGAGTACTGCCTCACAGTGTCCAGGGCTGTTAGCTGAACCCAAACCTGTAACAGTTGAAAGCTTGTCAAAATCAAAAAGGTAAATACATTTCTCTATGATTAGGTGACCAATGCCTATAGCAGATCCTGAATACCCAGAAGGCATCTGCTCAGACTTTGTATCACAAACTCTACCTCTCTCTTTCTGTCCCTCAGCTTTTAGGGCCCAATTAATTTGTGTTTGCCTTGTCCAACAGAACCCATTCTCAAGCAAAAGATGCTGCTTGCTTTCAATTTGAAATATAAACCAGAGACTGGGATGGACTATACAAGGAAAGCAACTCAGTAATGTCATCTAATGGGAAGATCAGAGTTCTATGTCCAAGCCTCCTGTAGGTGGGCATTTAATTGTTCTAACTCCTCATCTGTAAAATAGAAAGATTGGATTTGGTGACTTCCGATATCACTTACATTCAAATAGTCTATGTGTTTCATTAGGTTCAGGAATCTTTAAAAAGATTCCTAAATAAAGTGATTCTTCCCCTTTGAGAATTTTAGGAAAATTCTTCACCTATGTATGTGGGAATCAATTGAGCTTTGAGAAAGCATACATTCCTCATTCTGTTTATGCAGGTGGGAGTGTGGGATGGATGATAACAGAGAAATTATATTCTTTGTAAATCCTGACCTACACAACCATTGGTCACCGGGCATATTTACCTCACAGTAATATCAGACATTGTAATAACACATCATGCAACTTTTCTAAATGCTGCATTCTCATAGGCAATTTGAAGAAAATGATGACCATATGAAGTTTATGATATATCTGTGTTGCTAAAAGCAACATTTCAAAAAAAAAATGCAACAAGGCACCCATCAGAAATCAGGGGTTTAGGAAAAACTCCCAAGTGAGTAAAGTTGTAGCTACACACAACAAGAAATGCCAGGGGAGAAACTAGAACAATGAGGTGAGTTTTCTATAATCATTGTGGAGACTAGTCACACCAATTTTTCAACTTCTTGTTTTTTTTTCTTTTTTGCGGTACGCGGGCTTCTCATTGTTGTGGCCTCTCCCGTTGCGGAGCACAGGCTCCGGACGCGCAGGCTCAGCGGCCATGGGTCACGGGCCCAGCCGCTCCGCGGCATGTGGGATCTTCCCGGATCGGGGCACGAACCCGTGTCCGCTGCATCGTCAGGCGGACTCTCAACCACTGCGCCACCAGGGAAGCCCTCAACTTCTTTTTTCAACCTGTTTTGCAAGGTTCATTTGTGCCAGAATGAGGGTGATTTTCTCCAGGCAGTGGCCTCTAACTGGCTGTAAATGAATCAGTGCCCATCAGTTTCACAGGAAAAAGCATCCTAATCAGATTGGTTATCAATGGATTAGATTTCTATCTTGCTGGACCTTTACCTCTCTTTTAGCTTTGGAAGGGAACTAAACATTTCGAGCCAAGTTGTTTAATTTTGTCTGGAAGCACTGCAATGCCTTATTGATCTGTTTGGGGAGGAAAGTTTTCAGAAGAGACAGTTTCCCTGGATAGCTAAACCACTATTAAAAAGATAGCTGATTTCAATGAAAACCTTCCAATATATACACACACTTCCCTATTAAACAGAGTTCCTTGAGAGTAAATGAATCTTTCTGTTGGGTTATGGTCACCACTTTATGTACACCAGTTACTGTGACACTCACTGGAATACAGGGGTATCATGAACCACAGTGCTTGGCCCCCTTGATGACTGGCTGTTTTGGGTGGTCTCATAGCGTGCCACCAGCTGTCCCTTCTCACTGTAAGAACTTCTAGAAAAATCTTTCAACCCTATTTTTATCTGTTATCTGCTGGAGATTATGATGGCACCTTCATATGGCAGGGAAAGTTCAATAATCAAGCTTGGGAATCAGTAGTGGGGCAAAATATTTTATCCCTACTCTGCCACTTACTAGCTGAGTAATGCCGAGCCCATTTCTTTACTTCTCCAAGCCTTGGATTCCTCATCTAAAAACAGGATAACAATACCCACTCTTCAGGGTTAGAGTGAAACTTAAATGAGATAAAAATAAGTCCCAAGGTCAGTGTCTGGCATATGGTATGGGTTCTATAAATGATAATTTCCATCGAAATATTCCAAACCCCTCCTTCATCAACAATAGTAAGTGAATAGACACCGTCCCTACTCACTTCCTGCGGAGGAAAGTGTTTCAGGTCATTACTTCATAGAGCTTTGATCTCAAGCTCTATACGAGGCTTTGGGGAAAGGATGGTGAACAGGCGGGCCTGACTCCTGCCCTTATGGAACTTAGTGAGTCTAGTGTAGAAGACAGACAAGAAACAAATAATTATCCAACAAATTATTTAATTCCAATTGTCTTGAATGCTATGAAGGAGAAGGGGAAGCTGTATTTAAGAAGAAAACCTGTCTTAATATGGAAGGTCAGGAGAAACTTTTCTGAGATGCCACATTCAAGAAGAGGACAGAAAGATAACTACGAGTGAGCTGGAAGGACAGATGAGTATTCTAGGCTGAAGGAGAGGTATTTGTAAAGGCTTTGCAGCTTGAAGTTTCAGAGTGCTGGGGAGCAGAGATAAGATGAGGGATTAGAGCTGAACTGAGGCTGGTGAGGTGCATGGTTCAGGCTTTGGGGATGATGGCAAAGTTTTGGGCTTCACTCTGAGAGAGATGGGGCCCACAAAAGAGAATTAAGCAAGGACAATAATCTACAGGTTTGCAACCATTGACCGAATCTCGAAATGTTTTCATACTGCTGGGTAGATAGCTATACCCTGAGCCTCCTACCACCTATAACCCCTTATCAGACCCACTCCCCCTTCTACCCCCCTCCACCCTTTGGGGTTAAGAAGGCCTCCAGGACCTTTCTAGCACCTCTTCCAATTGGTCGGTGGCCAATAGCATATAGGTTGCTAACTATGTTAAATATTTTATCTAGTTTTAAGCAAGAGTCCATCCTCCCCTAAATATTCTCCTTTACTTATAAATTTACAGTCGTGCTCAAAATTGTTAAAGAAGACTGAAAGTATTGCAGTTTAATGTGATTAAAATATTTAAATGGTCTTAGGGCCATTTGTCCATCTTCCCTTTCCTAACCCCCACCATATTGAATTTAACCCTGAGGTCTGTTGATTCTACTTCTGAAATGTCTCTTAGACTTATCCATTCCTTTTCGACTCCTGCTGTTCTCATGCAGTCCCTTTCACCTCTCCCTGGGCTTCTGTAATAACCCAGCATCTCTCTGCCTGGTCTCTGTGTCCCTCTGCCTGGTCCATTCTCTCCCTAGCCCAAACCACTCTCCACATGGCTGTCAGTGTCCAGACAGTGTCTAATACACAGTTGGTGCTCAATAAATATGTTTTGAATGAATGAATAAATAAACAAATGTATGGTGAGACCATGATCAAATGACACATAAACAAATGGGTAAAAAGTGGAAAAACACAACCAGTTACCCTCTGTTAGAGCTTCCCAAAGATTTTGGATGGCACACTGACATTTTTCATTTTATTAGTTCTGTGTGTATTTTAATATGTATAAGAAAAATTTGATAGTACACTAAACTTATGCCTTGTTGCTTAGAATAAGATTGAATAAAAATGTAAGTCAAGTTAAAATTGATTAAAACATATTAAGTTAATAATAGCTCAGTACTATTCAGATATGGCAAAATGGTGTAGATGTCATACAATGACTGAAGTTTGGGAAAAATTGGTGAACACAATGCCACAAAACCAAGTGAGGTTATACTCCTCCCTGAAATAGAATGGGCTTGGATGAGTTGTCAGGGTCAAGCAAGGCTTGAACATGTGGCCTGCAAATCCTGGTGCCTCCACATGTAAGTCAGGTTTAAAAAAAGAAAGAAAAAGATAGCATTGAGAATGTGTGCTTCACAAGACTTCCAGTCATGGTAAACAGCCTCAGGTTATTTCAAGAGCCCTGGAAAACCTTTTAACAGATTGAGAAGTATAAAACAGGTTGAGTTTTTTTTTTTGTAATTAAAAATTTTTTTAATTGAAGTATAGTTGATTTACAATGTTGTGTCAGTTTCTTTTTTTTCCCTTCTCCTACTTTTTTTTTTAACATCTTTATTGGAGTATAATTGCTTTACAATGGTGTGTTAGTTTCTGCTTTATAAAAAAGTGAATCAGCTATACATATACATACATCCCCGAATCTCCTCCCTCTTGTGCCTCCTTCCCACCCTCCCTATCCCATGCTTCTAGGTGGTCACAGAGCACTGAGCTGATCTCCCTGTGCTATGCGGCTGCTTCCCACTATCTATTTTACATTTGGTAGTATATGTAAGTCCATGCCACTCTCTCACTGCGTCCCAGCTTACGCTTCTCACGCCCTGTGTCCTCAAGTCCATTCTCTACTTCTGTGTCTTTATTCCTGTCCTGCCCCTAGGTTCTTCAGAACCTTTTTTTTTTTTTTTTTAGATTCCATATATATGTGTTAGCATACGGTATTTGTTTTTCTCTTTCTGGTTTGTTTTTTTTGATATTGAGCTTCATGAGCTGCTTGTAAATTTTGGAGATTAATCCTTTGTCAGTTTCTTCATTTGAAAATATTTTCTCCCATTCTGAGGGCTGTCTTTTTGTCTTGTTTATGTTTCTTTGCTGTGCAAAAGGTTTTAAGTTTCATTAAATCCCATTTGTTTATTTTTGTTTTTCTTTCCACTTCTCTAGGAGGTGGGTCAAAAAGCATCCTGCTGTGATTTATGTCATAGAGTGTTCTGCCTATGTTTTCCTCTAAGAGTTTTATAGTATCTGGCCTTACATTTAGGTCTTTAATCCATTTTGAGTTTATTTTTGTGTATGGTGTCAGAGAGTGTTCTAATTTCATTCTTTAACATGTAGCTGTCCAGTTTTCCCAGCACCACTTATTGAACAGGCTGTCTTTTCTCCATTATATATTCTTGCCTCCTTTATCAAAAATAAGGTGACCATATGTACGTGGGTTTATCTCTGGGCTTCTATCCTGTTCCATTGATCTATATTTCTGTTTTTGTGCCAGTACCATACTGTCTTGATTACTGTAGCTTTGTAGTATAGTCTGAAGTCTGGGAGCGTGATTCTTCCAGCTCCGTGTTTCTTTCTCAAGATTGCTTTGGCTATTCGGGGTCTTTTGTGTTTCCATAGAAACTATGAATTTTTTTGTTCTAGTTCTGTGAGAAATGCCAGTGGTAGTTTGATAGGGATTGCATTGAATCTGTAGATTGCTTTGGGTAGTATAGTCATTTTCACAATGTTGATTCTTCCAATCCAAGGACATGGTATATCTCTCCATCTGTTTGGATCATCTTTAATTTCTTTCATCAGTGTCTTAGAGTTTTCTGCATACAGCTCTTTTGTCTCCTTATGTAGGTTTATTCCTAGGCATTTTATTCTTTTTGTTGAAATGGTAAATGGGAGTGTTTCCTTAATTTCTCTTGCAGATTTTTCATCATTAGTGTATAGGAATGCAAGAGATTTCTGTGCATTAATTTTGTTTCCTGCTACTTTACCAAATTCATTGATTAGCTCTAGTAGTTTTCTGGTAACATCTTTAGGATTCTCTATGTATAGTATCATGTTATCTGCCAACAGTGACAGCTTTACTTCTTCTTTTCTGATTTGGGTTCCTTTTATTTAATTTTCTTCTCTGATTGCTGTGGCTAAAACTTCCAAAACTATGTTGAATAATAGTGGCGAGAGTGGACAACTTTGTCTTGATCTTAGAAGAAATGGTTTCAGTTTTTCACCATTGAGAAGATGTTGGCTGTGGTTTTGTCATATATGACCTTTATTATGTTGTGGTAAGTTCCCTCTATGCCTACTTTCTGGAGGGTTTTTATCATAAATGGGTATTGAATTTTGTCAAAAGCCTTTTCTGCATCTACTGAGATGATCACATGTTTTTTCTCCTTCAATTTGTTAATATGGTTTATCACATTGATTTATTTGCATATATTGATGAATCCTTGCATTCCTGGGATAAACCCCACTTGATCATGGTGTATGATCCTTTTAATGTGCTGTTGGATTCTGTTTGCTAGTATTTTGTTGAGGATTTTTGCATCTATGTTCATCAGAGATAATGATCTGTAGTTTTCTTTCTTTGTGACAACTTTGTCTGGTTTTGGTATCAAGGTAATGGTGGCCTTGTAGAATGAGTTTGAGAGTGTTCCTCCCTCTGCTATACTTTGGAAGAGTTTGAGAAGGATAGGTGTTAGCTCTTTCCTAAGTATTTGAGGGAATTTTCCTGTGAAGTCATCTGGTCCTGGGCTTTTGTTTGTTGGAAGATTTTTAATCACATTCTCAATTTCAGTGCTTGTGTTTGGTCTCTTTATATTTTCTGTTTCTTCCTGGTTCAGTCTCAGAAGGTTGTGCTTTTCTAAGAATTTGTCCATTTCTTCCAGGTTGTCCATTTTACTGGCATATAGTTGTTTGTAGTAATGTGTTATGATCCTTTGTATTTCTGCAGTGTCAGTTGTTACTTCTCCTTTTTCATTTCTAATCCTATTGATTTGAGTCTTCTCCGTGTTTTTCTTGATTAGTCTGGCTAATGGTTTATCAATTTTGTTTATCTTCTCAAAGAACCAGCTTTTAGTTTTATTGATCTTTGCTATTGTTTCCTTCATTTCTTTTTCATTTATTTCTGATCTGATCTTTATGATTTCTTTCCTTCTGCTAACTTTGGGGTTTTTTTGTTCTTCCTTCTGTAATTGCTTTAGGTGTAAGGTTAGCTTGTTCATTTGAGATGTTTCTTGTTTCTTGAGGTAGGATTGTATTGCTATAAACTTCCCTCTTAGAACTGCTTTTGCTTCATCCCATAGGTTTTGGGTCATTATATTTTCATTGTCATTTGTTTGTAGGTATTTTTTGATTTCCTCTCTGGTTTCCTCAGTGTTCTCTTGGTTAGTAAGTAGTGTATTGTTTAGCCTCCATGTGTTTGTATTTTTTACAGATTTTTCCTGTAATTGATATCTAGTCTCATAGCATTGTGGTCAGAAAAGATACTTGATATGATTTCAATTTTCTTAAGTTCACCAAGGCTTGATTTGTGACGCAAGGTATGATCTATCCTGTAAAATGTTGCATGAGCACTTGAGAAGAAAGTGTATTCTGTTGTTTTTGGATGGAATGTCCTATAAATATCAACCAATCTATCTTGCTTAATGTATCATTTAAGGCTTGTGTTTCCTTATTTATTTTCATTTTGGATGATCTGTCCATTGGTGAAAGTGGGGTGTTAAAGTCCCCTAGTACAATTGTGTTACTGTCAATTTCCCCTTTTATGGCTGTTAGCATTTGCCTTATGTATTGAGGTGGTCATATGTTGGGTGCATAAATATTTACAATTGTTATATCTTCTTCTTGGATTGATCCCTTGATCATTATGTAGTGTCCTTCTTTGTCTCTTGTAATAGTTTTTATTTTAAAGTCTATTTTGTCTGATATGAGAATTGCTACTCCAGCTTTCTTTTGATTTCCATTTGCATGGAATATCTTTTTCCACCCCCTCACTTTCAGTCTGTATGTGTCTCTAGGTCTGAAGTGGGTCACTTGTAGACAGCGTATATACAGGTCTTGTTTTTGTATCCATTCAGCCAGTCTGTGTCTTTTGGTGGGAGCATTTAATCCATTTACATTTTAGGTAATTATCGATATGTATGTTCCTCTTACCATTTTCTTAATTGTTTTGGGTTTGTTATTGTAGGTCTTTTCCTTCTCCTGTGGTTCCTGCCTTGAGAAGTACCTTTAATATTTGTTGTAAAGCTGGTGTGGTGGTGCTGAATTCTCTCAGCTTTTGCTTGTCTGTAAAGGTTTTAATTTCTCCATCAAATCTGAATGAGATCCTTGGTAGAGTAGTCTTTGTTGTAGGTTTTTCCCTTTCATAACTCTAACTATGTCCTGCCACTCCCTTCTGGCTTGCAGAGTTTCTGCTGAAAGATCAGCTGTTAACCTTATGGGAATTCCCTTGTATGTTGTTGTTTTTCCCTTACTGCTTTTAATATTTTGTATTTAATTTTTGATAGTTTGATTAATATGTGTCTTGGTGAGTTTTTCCTTGGGTTTATCCTGTATGGGACTCTCTGTGCTTCTTGGACTTGATTGACTATTTCCTTTCCCATATTAGGGAAGTTTTCAACTATAATCTCTTCACATATTTTCTCAGTCCCTTTCTTTTTCTCTTCTTCTTCTGGGACCCCTATAATTCAAATGTTGGTGTGTTTAATGTTGTCCCAGACGTCTCTGAGATTGTCCTCAATTCTTTTCATTCTTTTTTCTTTATTCTGCTCTGCAGTAGTTATTTCCACTATTATATGTTCCAGGTCACTTATCTGTTCTTCTGCCTCAGTTATTCTTCTATTGATTCCTTTTAGAGAATTTTTAATTTCATTTATTGTGTTTTTCATCATTGTTTGGTGGCTCTTTAGTTCTTCTAGTTCTTTGTTAAACATTTCTTGTATTTTCTCCATTCTATTTAGAAGATTTTGGATCATCTTTACTGTCATTACTCTGAATTCCTTTTCAAGTAGACTGCCTATTTCCTCTTCATTTATTTGGTCTGGTGGGTTTTTACTTTGCTCCTTCATCTGCTGTGTGTTTCTCTGTCTTCTCATTTTGCTTAACTTACTGTGTTTGGGGTCTCCTTTTCGCAGGCAGCAGGTTTAGAATTCCCATTGTTTTTGGTGTCTGCCCCTAGTGACTACGGTTGGTTCAGTGGGTTGTGTAGGCTTCCTGGTGGAGGGACTGGTGCCTGTGTTCTGGTGGATGAGGTTGGATCTTGCCATTCTGGTGGGCAGGACAGCATCCTGTGGTGTGTTTTGGGGTGTCTGGTACCTTATTATGAGTTTAGGCAGCCTCTCTGCTAATGTGTGGGGTTGTGTTCCTGTCTTGCTATTTGTTTGGCATAGGGTGTCCAGCACTGTAGCTTGCTGTTCGTTGCATGGAGCTGGGTCTTAGCGTTGAGATGGAGATCTCTGGGAGAGCTTTTGCCGTTTGATATTACATGGAGCCGGGAGGTCTCTGGTGGACCAATGTCCTGAATTCAGCTCTCCCACCTCAGAGGCACAGGTCTGACACCCGGCTGGAGCACCAAGACCCTGTCAGCCACATGGCTCAGGCCCTGGAGGATGGGAGCGAGGTGTGGGTCATCGGTCCCTGGTGCAGGGCGAGCACAGCGGTGTCAGCTCCGACCCCAGTCCGGGTCCCATTCACAAGTCACTGACGGCTGCTAGCGGCCCCCGCGGCATCTGCTCACAATGCCTTCCTCGTCTAGCAGCGACCATGGAACGTTGTGTCAGTTTTGGGCGTACAGCATAGTGATTCAGTTATATATATATATATATATATATATATATATATACACATATATATACATATATGTTCTTTTTCAGATTCTTTTCCATTATAGGTTATTACAATATATTGAATATAGTTCCCTGTGCTATACAGTAGGACCTTGTTGTTTACCTGTTTTATACAATATACAGCAGTGTATATCTGCTAATCCCAAACTCCTAATTTATCCCTCCCCCTTTTCCCCTTTGGTAACCATAAGTTTGTTTTCTATGTCTGTGAGTCTATTTCTAAAACAGGTTGAATTTTATCCCCCAAAGCTGAGGGTAGTGTGAAGTCATTGAAAGAGGCTGGATTTTGTAGGTAGACAGATGTGAGTTCAAACACCAGCCTGTCTGTCACTTATTTGCTGTTTGACGTTGGGCAAATATTTGTGCGTCTCTGAGTTATTTCATTAGTGGAACAGGCAAAGTAATTACCATCTTGGAGGGAATACAAGGCTACATATAGATATTGGCTAGCATGGTTTCTGGCACATAGTTGACATTTAATAAATGCAGCCTTTCTTTTTAACTCCCTTAAATGTAATTTGCTTAAAAATAAAAGTAAAAATAGAGTAAAATCAAAGCAGACTGTGATTGTACCAGATGTTTTTTCTCTGAGAAAACCCAAACTCCAAAACAATAGGGGAAATATGACGAAAAAGAAAGTAATTTTCAATGGCACTGAACTATTCTCCCGAGTCTTTAAAAATCTCTGATTGAAATGAATGAATATGCAAGTGTCACTTATTGATGGCCTCCTCCCATAAGCAGTGAACTCCTTTGAAATCATGTGGTGGTAATTGTAAAAGAAGTTATATACATAAAATTACTTCTCTGGTATAATAAGGATCATAAGTCAGTTCACAATCAATCCATCTTCAACTTCTTCTGTTGCTCTGATTTCATAGATTGCAGCAAAAAATAAGTTGAGCATGAATAACTGAAAGGCAGTGAAGGGACCCTGAGGCTCTTGCTTACAGCTTTCTTTGTGATGGAGGCTGGATGAGGGTGAAAGAAGGCAACGAGAGTTTTAGGAGATGCCTTATGACATCAGCATCCTTTTCCTGGCCCTGTTTGGTTTCTTGAGAAGAGAGATTTAGTCTTCTCCATGAGAGAAGGTGTTTATCACCTACTTGCCATGCCTCACATTGCATTCCTGCTGGCTCAGGGCAGCCCAGCACCTCCAGTCATGGATACTTGGGATGGGTGCTGGACCTAATCATTCTGACCTTTAGAAGCTCCTCTAGCATGAGTGTTAACTATGAAACCCTCTCAGAAAATTTTGTTGAGGATTTTGTCTATAATGGGAAGTTCCATTGGCCTGTCTCTAAGAAAGTAACTAGGAGTAGAAAGGTGTCTGCCTTTGTTTGTCTTGGAATTCTTAAGTGGCAATAACACACTGTACTTTGTTCTCAGGAGGACCCAACTGTTGGCAAGTCCTCCAGATGCTTCCCTCCTGGTGGCACCTTTAGCCAATCATAACAGGAATATTGATCAAGAATAACCTAATGAAATATGAGCACCAGTGGATGTGTTGGGGAAAGAGCAGATCTAGTCTGTGAGAGTTATATTGAATAAGAATTGGGCCCATTAGGTGTCTCGTTGAGTACTCAGGGGAGACAATTCTTGCATTATAAAATATGCTTGGGTTTGCCTTATGGAAAATTTATTGTTCATTCATTTGATGCACTCCTTTAAGAGGTCAGCTTTGACTTTCAGTGCTTTCAGAATTTATTCTTTACTCCATTGTTCCTTGTAAACTATCTTTTATTGAATTTCTTTGTGCATTTGAGTTGTCAAATAGCCAATGCACTGTCTAAACTGCATTATACAGTTAACAGGTATTTTGTGATTGGGGCAGGATGAAAATCTGACTTATTGGTGCTAGTACTTATCAACATAGAGAGAGCAAATTATATTAATTAGCCTCCTCTGTTTTCAGAAATAAAACATGCCAAAGCCAATGCTCCTACCTCAACTAACTGGGAAATGGTTGGACCATCAGGACTGTAATCCTGTGAAAATATCTGACTTCTATGAAAAATGTCCAGGCTCTGCTCCTTTTGTGTTGGGACTGAGAGCTTTTAATGGGAGTGCATTTTAATAGCTAGGAAAACATAGAAGATTGAAGAAGATCTTTGATACCATGTCTTAATTAGACTCTATTTGATAACCATTGGCATGGCTACTTGATATAAATTTTAATTCTAATGACCAAGCAAGGTTATTTTAACCACACAGTTTACCTGAAGTAACCTAAAAATCCTTAAAAAACAGAGTGTTCACAGCATCCAAAACTAATCTTAGAACAAATTGTTGTTTGGTGTTTGTTCTTCACTATAAAATGAAAGTAGCTATTAATACTGGTGTTCAGAATGACTTTTTCAATTGATTCTATGTGATGGCATATGACCAACAGTTTTTATTTTCCAGCTGAGGTACCTGCTCCAAGTGTATTGAGGCAGAGTTGCCCAGAATAAGAGCTCAGTAAAACACAGTTCAAATAAAATGTTCCACTTGTCAGACGGGCAAACAAGGCTTTCTGCAGTCTTTGCCTGGCTACATTTTCAGTTTCACTGTGTGCTTTCTCCTCTTTGTACTCTGAGTCTCAGCTGTGCTGAGGTATTTCCACTTCCTCAAATTCACCCAGTCATGTTGCCCATAATGTTTCCTTGGCCTGGAATATTTTATTTATTTTCTCCTTCATTTTTCCCAAACGAATTGGCTATATGAAACAATTCTCGACCTTCTCCCAACTTCCAGTAGAACTGACCATTTTTTTCTTTGTAAACTCATTGTAACCTGCTCTGATTTCTTGGCATGATTACAATACTAGTCTACATATTATTAATATCTCTGTCTCCTTCTACAAACTTACAGAATCTTGAGGTCAAGGATCATGTCTGATTCATCTTTGTACTCTGAGCACCTGTAAAATGCCTGACAATGAATAAATAAATGAACAAAAGAGTGAATGAATGAAAAAATCCAGTGAAGTAAGTATTGGCCTTATAACCCGCAGTAGAGATGGCAAACACATGCCCCCCAGTGCTGTACTTTCCCATCTCTTATGCAGAACAGATTTTCTGAATTACTTAGCGGCCACTAAGCCTAGATCCAGGCAGCCTATGCCTTCAGAACTTAGATTTTTTTTCTAGCATAATCTTAATATCTAGTGAAATTATCTAGTTTAGTGGTATCCTAACACTTTTGATTATACAAGGGAGTAAACCTAATAGTAAAAATAATTGGGGGCACATCCTCTATGGATAGCTTCTGTGTACCCCTTCAGGCCACATGGGGAGACTAACCCATATGGATCACATCAATAGGCTCTTTTGTCCTCTGACTTCAAGTGGGTTTAGCAGGAAACCTGGAGGACAAGAGCCAATGAGGCCAGGGTACTATTTCCCCGGCTCACACCCTGCTCAATGGCTGTGGGTTAGCCTGCTTCCTCTCCTGAAGGCCTCAGCTCTTGTCACCTGGCCCCCTCCATACCTCTCCCTTTGGTTCTGGTATCTCTTCCCTCCTTTTACCCCTCCCTGCAGTTACTTGTCCAGAATGTGTCCTCTTTTGTTGCTCTAACTAAATCTTAGTGCCCCAAACTGGTGTCAATTGTCCTTCTCTTAAACTCTTTGCAGTTTATTTGAAGATAACTTCTATTTCCTGCTGAGACCCTGACTGATATTTCTCCAAGGCATGTAATCATTTTTAATGTATTATATACATGTACTAATCACCATCCAGATATCAAGTACTAGTAAAGCCTAATTTCTTTTATTTTCTTAGAGAAGATGAAGTTTTAATGTTTTTTCCCACACCCTGGCTGATCACTTTTTGTTCTCACACTTTGGAAATTATTGATTTAGAAACTAGTTATCCAAGTCTTCCTATCAGGATTCATAGAGTAAAGCTCTGTTGAGTGTGGCTTTGAAGGCACAACAAGCTCAGAGACTGGTTTCTGCATGATTTATATACTTAGAGAAAAAATGATGCATGTGGGATGGGCTTACTGCTGTTGACTTTTCCATTCCCCTCAGGGCCTCAGAGCCAGCACGGAACTGCGGGGCAGAGAGTAATAGCATTATTCAGGCTCACAGGCAGCCAGTAAAGTGAACCTGGAGAATATTAGTCTGGGACCAAATAATGTTTGAATTGCAGTCTTTCATTTTAAAGAGATTTGTTTTTAAATAATGAATGAAGGCATCACAAGCCTTTGGTTTTGAGACTTTTAATTCTTCATTCTTTACTATAGAATGCTTCTAGCTCCCCTGTCTCTGCCCAAATCAAAATCCATGTTCCAGCAATGCCTATGGACAGCATCTGTGAGCAATCTGATTCTGACTTATGGTCGATTCTATTTTACAAGGGAATTCTCTCTACCTAATGCCTCTTGGAAAGAATTGAACCCTAGTTTTGTGATTTATATTTATTTTTACAATTGTGGACACTTTCAGACAAATGTTTACATCTCCTGTGTATCGGCAAAATAACCATAGTTATATCTTGTGTCATTTAAAACATTTCTTTCAGGGCCCTCGTATGCAATGCAGATATTCTCTCCTTAACTCTCCAACCAGTATTACAAATAGCGCTGGTCTCGTTAGCAATAAATAGGTCATGTTAACTTTTGGTATAAAGCTAAACATTTTATGAGGTTTTTAAAAAATATATTTATTTATTTATTTGGTTGTGCCAGGTCTTAGTTGCGGCATGCGGGCTCCTTAGTTGTGGCACATGAACTCTTAGTTGCAGCATGTTGGATCTAGTTCCCTGACCAGGGATTGAACCCAGGTCCCCTGCATTGGGAGCATGGAGTCTTATCCACTGCGCCACCAGGGGAGTCCCTATGAGTTTTAGTTGTCCATAATCTCTTGATTTCCAAAGCATTAGGAAAAATGTTTCCTTTATAATGAAGATGATGTGTTTTTTTCGCCATTTTGATTAAAACCTTAAATAAATATGATGTAATGATCAATGGGAATATTAAGAGAGACAGCCTCATTGTTTAGGCTCTTACAATCACCTTGCTCTGACATACCTTCTATCCTGGGGCAGGAAAGCTGAGAGTCCAGGGTAATGCAATAATAAGTAATGAATTAGCAGAGTAAACTGGGCTGAAATAGGGAATTACTCAATACCAAGCCAAATAGTTGAAACCAGGATGGTTGTGAACTTGAGGGAAAAAGAGATGCTTAAAATGATCAGTTAGGGAGAGAAAATTACTCCTGCTACACATGGAAGGAGTTCTGCCTTTTTTAGATCTTTAGGGGTTCTTGTTCAGGATTAAGCTATAGGAAATTAAGTTGAAGCAGGAATCTGATCTTTTGGTGCCTAACATCAGTATTATACATACTAATAGCATATTAGAATTTGAACGGATGCTCTTAATGCTCAAAATTGTTTGTTTACCAGTGAATAAACTGAGGACCAGAGATTTGGGGCAATGTATTCATGGAACTGGAGAACCAGAGCTACACCCCACGTCTGCTGACCCCCAGTCTCATGGAGTTTCCACTAGACTGAATGTCTCAAAATGTTAAGCTTCTGTTTCAGAGATGGAAGAGATCCAGGAAACTGTGTTGATTCAAAGTGTCCCTTTGAACTTATACATGAAGTGAGTGGCAGAACAAGAACAAAACCTAAATCACATGATTCCTGGTCAGGTGCTTTATTGCATGCATGACACCAGTGTTTATTCATATGCCAGATACTGTGTTAGGTACCAAAGTACAAAGACAAACACAGTAAGATCTCTGCCTTTCAAGGGAATTTCCACATGTATTCCCACATAGAAAAATGTGTATTTTCCTTCATACCCATATGTATTCAAGCTAAATAACAGAGGCTGAAAGTGCATAGAGCACACAGTGGTACATGATTTGGTAGAAAATAATAAAGTGACTTATGTGAAAAATATAGTTCAAGTCCTTTAGATGTGAGTTCTATGGTGGCAGAGATTGTTTCTGTCTTATTTTTTGCTACTGCCCCAACTATGGCCTGGCACACAGTCAGTGCTCAATAAATTTTGAATAAATGAATGAATGAATATCTGCCCCTGGTATTTAGTTAGTATTCAATAAATATTGAATGAATAAATGAAAGAATAAACTGTGTAGTGTTCTTAAGGATTATCCAGAATCTGAAATGATGATCCTAGAGATCACAATTCATAATGCTTATTTTATGGCTGGAGACGAGCTAATTCCATACTGTGATGGGCTCTGGAAGATTCAAGGCTCCTGAGTTTGAATCTTGGCCCTGGCATTGTGGTAGAGACTGACAAGAACCAATTTCCCTTTCTTCCTGGCATGTAGCCAGACTACATTTCCCAACTTCCCTTAGAGCTGGGCACACCCTTGTGATGAGTTCTGGCCAAAGGAAAGTAGGCAGAAATTATGCATCTCACATCTGGATCTGGCCCTTAAAAACCTCCCATGCAATACTCTACTCTCTGCTGTGTGTCTGGTGACCAGATGCAGACACATTCCCTGGGGCCCTAGGGAATGTGTCACAGGATTGAAGAAGCCTGGGTCCCTGAATCACCCAGTGGTAGGCCATCTAACTTATATCCTTATTGAATTGATGTTTGAATATGACCTAAACCTCTGTGTTAAGCCACTGAGATTTTAAAGTTGTTTCAACAGTTATCCTACACTGTTAATTCCTTTTGGGTGTGTCCTTGGATGCAGCTTAGCTTCTCTGAGCCTAGATTTTCCTATTTGTGCAGTGGGGATCATAATGTACTGCCTCTCTGTGTTGTTATGAGACTTATCAATGTGAAGCCCTTAGCATAGTTCTGGGGACATGATAAGCACTTGATAATTATTAGCTATTCTTATATAATTTTTATCACCTCAAGTTTGATAGCCAAAGTATGGCAATTTTTAAAGATATTTCAAAGATCATCACATATAGTTTTTCTCTATTAATCTTCTGGCTACTGAGGCAAACAAATAATCCTCTAGAATCTTTTATCATTGAGTCTCAAATATTTTTTAGAAATAGAACTCTTCTCTTTTCCTAGTATAATCTTATATATGGATGCCAGGTGATAAAAGCATAGCTGTTCTGGTTGTAGGATATGCCCTACATGTACCTGTTTAGCCTTCCCCTGGGCCTTTTGTTGGACATCTCTACATCTGTGAGCTAGAGAGGACACAATTTGAATACTGCTGCCTTGGGTAAATACTAGGGGGAAATACGGTATTATCCAATTCCCTAATGCAATGCCCTTGTCCACTCTCCCCACAACTGCCAACCTTCTTACCACTCCAGCTTTCCCTCACTCCCTCTCTCCATGCTTGTTCCGGCTTCCATACAGAGACCACATGGCAGTGGGGCTGTGGTAAATATGCACTTCTTTTTCTTTCATTTAAAATAGATTGGTGGCTCTTTTCAATAGACTATTAGAAGAGTAACTGCTATGTATGATTTAAAGGGACTCTGAACTTTGGCTCTCCACTGTATGATATATGGATGGCTTGAAGCTTTGGGGTCAAGGGTTAGACGTAATGAATTTATGGCTAGATTCTGCCTCCTCTCACTTTGAAAAAAGAGAGTATATTTGGAACATTAAATTATACATGTTTTTTCTTCCAGAAATTGTCTTAGAGAAAATGTACTAAATCGATATTTTCCAACTCCAATTAAACTATCTTATTATCTATCATGGCCTTAAAGAGTGATTGAAGGAAAAAGGACCTGGGGTGAAGAAAAGACCAAAGCTACTGTTCCTGTGTTTAGGATTAAAGGAAGGACAGGAGGTGGTAACATTTTTTACTTGCTAGGGCCGAGGTAAATAGTTAGGAAATACTACAGATCTTTTGAATTATCAGAAGGCATGATAGGTAGAAATACGATGGATACTACTCTAAGAGAAAGAGAGTGCCTTTAAAAAGTTCATAGTTCTCAAGAGAAGCTTCAGGTTAGACTCGGAGTCAGGGGTTGTTGTTTGTGAACAGTCATGCTCAAATGTTCCAACTCTAGGCAGGCCTTTCCTTCCTTATTAAGCTCTTGGTTAGCCCACTCAGTTCTTCCTTGGGATTATCAGGAAAAACCAGATGATTATCGATTGTCCACAGTGGTCCTTATTTAGAAGGCTTTGGTAGCCCAGTCGCCCATGTAAAAATGCTAATGATATATATATATATTTTACCACCAATACCATAGGTTGTACTAAGCAACATACACATATTGCCTTATCTAATTCTCAGTTTGATCTCATGAGACTGTAATACCCATTTTACAGATGAATCTGAGGCTTTGAGATAGTCCAGCCATTAAGGGAGGGAGCCAGGATTTGAACCTAGGTCTGCTGGACTTCAAGGTCAGCATTTAATCCCACCTCTGATAGCCACTTTCAACAATACATAGTCCACCCATTTTCCCTCCATCTGTCCTAATACACAGTCCCATGAAACTTCATATCACTTTGTTGAACCACCTGAAATTCCTCTCATCAGAAATATTAAATATGTAACTGACATTTTTTATTAAACAAAGCTTCTACAAATCAGGTTAAATGAAAAGTAGTATAAATTGGTTAAATTACGTTGCTTTCTTCTGAAGGCTTGACTTAGATCAAAACACTGAAGGCACGGGAGTTATGAAAGAGGATTGTGATTGCAGAAGAGATTATTATTATTATTATCACGTGAATTATAAGCCTCAGTGAGATGTGGCAGTTGTTTTCAGGGGTGAATTTTGGTGTAAGATGGCAACATAGGGGTTCAGGTTGGTAACTGTGAAGGGACATGGGAAGGTAAACAGGGGCACACAAAAAGGAGGTAGATGGAGCACAAAGACAATCTTTATCCATTTTGCTCTTTTTCCAATGACCAACCCCATTTGTATTGGGTAGGGGGGGGTGGATTGAAATTTTCTCTGGAGGCCGTTTTACTATGTAATTCTCGTTATGTCACACAGATAGCCTTGCATAGCTGTATTCTAATTTTTCCCCATAGCCTACTCATATATCGTTATTCAATGAAGTAATAATGTTAAAAGCAAGACAATCTATAATGCACTTTCAATAATACTCTGAAAAACAGTCATTGATCTTTCCTTAAGTCAGCTACCTACCCCCAGCTGCCTTATTGCTCTCATTGTAGAGGTGGTTAAATGACCAAAGATACTTAATATGTAAGTTATGAAACATTTCCACTTCCTTATTTACCACTTAATGGTCATTAAAAGAGTAGGAACATCATCCTTTTTCAGGTGATGTAAGATGGATCCTGGCTTGAATAGAATACTCATTTATCAATAATCAATTACTCAGTTAACCATTAAAGATAATAATCATTTCCACCACACTTATAATAAAATGCTACAAATGTCAATGAATCATTATTTTACCCTAGGGCAGACCTTAAATCAATTTCTTATTACCATTCATTTTACTCTGCAATTGTGATGGACATTCAAAGGGCTGGAACATAAGAAAATTCTTAAATGGCTAAATGGTTGGGAGAAGTGAAGCCTGGGAAGTGTGATTGTGGAAACTCCATGGATTTTATCCAAGGATAACATCCAAGTGGTTTTGATCCATGGAATTTTGCCTTGATCTTCAGGTTCATTCCCATTGCCTACAGGAATCTTGATTGGGGATTTCCAATTTCAACTTGTTCAAATACCACTAGTTGCTTTCATACTCATTCACCAGATTTAGTCCAATATTATATTTCATTAAATGTGCAAGGTGGCAGCTGGGATGATGGTGGAGTCACGTGGTGGAGGTGTAATATCACTCTTCAAAGACTTCCCATTGCTCTTAGAATAAAGCAAAAACTCCTTAACAAGACTGACAGGACCCTGAACAGTCTGGCCCCTGCACATCTCTCTTGCTTCATCACATGCACCACACTCAGTTCCTCTCCCATCTTCAGTGAACCTGGCCTTCTTTCAGCCCCTTGTACTCCATGTGAGCTCCCCTGCCACAGGGCATTTGCATATACTCTTCCTTCAGCCTATAAGACCACCTGCTCCCTGTCCCCATTTTCACTCACTTAACGTCTATTGTTCTTTCAGTTTTCAGTTGAAGTTTTTCTTCTCCAGGGAAGCCTTCCCTGATCTGCCCAGTCCCTACTGTGTGCTCTCAGAATACTATTTCCGTCTTTTTCATAGCACTCTCACGGCTTCAGTTTTACATGTGATTGAGTGGTTGTTTGACAGATGTAGTCTCAGTTTTCCCCAAACAGACCATGAGCCCTGTTTGGGCAGGGTTGTGTCTATTTGTGCTCACCACTGTATCCCAAGGATTAGGATAGTGCCTGGTCCATAGTGGGTTTCAATAAGTGTCTGTTAAACAAATCACAAGTTGATTAAGAAAAGGCCCAGAAAAGCATACCATTTAGCAAAGAATGTAGGAGATGTCGACAGCTGCTGTTAGAAGTCTTTCCTGGTCCTCATGGAGTGGTAATAACATTGTAAGCTCATTTAAGGTTATGAAGTTTCACTGATGCAATTATTTCCCAGCTGACTTCTTCTTTTCCTAATAAGACCCAGGCTTCTCCTTAGTTCTGTTTCCTTTCAAGGATTTTCTGGTCTGTGTTGTTCCCCATAATTTTCTGCCACTTTCTCCGCTATCAGTGGAAACACCTAGAGCTTCCTTGGGGCTGCTGACTGCCCCACATTCCTGTGCCTTCTGAGATCCTCTTGAACACACCTATACAATAAATCTCTGCAATAATCTCTTATCTGAACGAGAGGTGGCCCTTCATTCAAGTCTACCAGTGACTTAAGGGATTTCATAGCACTGCTCGAATATGGAGAGGGAACGGTAATGTGATTATCTTGAGTCTGGTCATTTGAGAAGATGGATCTATTTTCAACACCAATTTTTATTCCATTTGAGCTCCTGATTCAATTTGGAATTATTAATAACCTGCCTGGTCCAACTGACTGAGAAAAGGGCAACTTAGATTTGAAGGCAGCTCGGGGTATATTGATAGCTGGTCTGGGTGAAACATACACTCACACACTTTATAATAATCCTGGGGCGTTTTAAATGTGAGCCTGATAATTAGAACTAGTGGAAATAAATAGTCATGATGGAAATAAGTATTCATGGTGCACAGAGAAGTAACTTCAAGAGAAAGTGTGAGGGAGAAAAAAACACAGAAAGACTCCATTGTAGATTCTGAGGTGGTTCAAATGATACGGCGTGGATTTGACTCAATCTCTCACAACGACAGGAAATGACGTTATCAGGTATGCAGAGCATATGACGCAGAAAACCACTAGGATAATTTCTCAGTAACTAAAGCAAGGGAGAGTAGAGTCAACATTCTGGGCTACCATATGCTCAATGTTTACTCTGAGCTATTGAGTTTGCAGTTTCATCAATCCAGGCCATCTTAAAGTTTATTGCATTAGATTTAAATCTCAAAACCCTGAGACTCATTAATTAATAACATATTTATTGAAAATCTCATGTGTGCTCCAGGCATCAGTCTAGGTACTGGGTCACCAAGGCAGACAAGTGACAGGGGACAGACACCAAGCAAACAAAGAATGAAATTTCACATTAATGGTGTTCACTCTGTACCTTCCTGAATCTAGGACTTTACTCTTTTTAACCAGTACAATCCTCCCCAAATCCTGTGATGTGGGTGAAATTATTATCCTACTTTTCAGAGGGGGAAACTGAGGCAGAGAGCCTTACAGATATTAAGTTGGAGGACCAGGATCCCAATTCAGGCAACCTAACTCAGGATCTGCATTCATAACATCCGCACTCATCTTACCATCTAACAAATAAACAGAAACAGTATCAAATGATGATAACTTCTCTGCAGAGAACTAAAATCAGATGATGTGACAGAGAGTGGACTGGGTGGTCAAGGAAGGCCCCAAAAGACGACGTGGAAACTGAGCCCTGAATAACAAGATGCCGCAGGAAGCATTCCAGGTCCTTTATCATTTTTTCCCTGATGGACAGTATTTCTTCAAGATTATTTTAAGACACAAATTAGAACAAGAGCAATGGCATTTAAAAAATAGTTTGGTTAGCCTTCTCTTACCTCTGTATACCCAGAGAATAAAAAAGGATATGAGGGGGGGAAGGAGAAGTCTTTCATCCTCTTTTCCAGCTCTTGGCTTACTCAGCCTTGTTGCAATATGGCTGGAACCACACGTGACAGCCTGAGCAGCTTTCCTAGGCTTGTAGGCTGACTTGCTAGTAGATGTCCCTTCAAGAATCTCATGGGGGATTCTCTGGTGGCGCAGTGGTTGAGAGTCCGCCTGCCGATGCAGGGCATGCGGGTTCGTGTCCCGGTCCGGGAAGATCCCACATGCCGCGGAGTGGCTGGGCCCGTGAGCCGTGGCCGCTGAGCCTGCGCGTCCGGAGCCTGTGCTCCGCAACGGGAGAGGCCACAACAGTGAGAGGCCCGCGTACCGCAAAAAAAAAAAAAAAAAAAAATCCCATGGGAGGGGAGCTGTGAAGCTACCCACATTGGGTGGCTTCCTGAATGTTTTATTCCCTCTGTTGTGTATATGATTTCTGAAGTCATAGCTTCAAGCCTGAACTCCTTTTGGGTCCACCTTGTAGAAAAGCGGTGGGATGGAGTCACTCCTGCACTGGTGTATGTGGAGACACCCTTCTCATCTGTCTGCACTGCACTTCGGGAGGCCTGTGTGCACAGGTAACTTTTCTCTGGGTGCAATCTTAGGCCCCAACTTATGGTGAACATTTCTAGCTAAGACATATCTTCGCCACAAATTTAGGCAGTTTATTGAGGTGAATTTCATATATATATATATGAAATGTATATATACATATATATATGGTGAGAATATGTTCTCACTACTATAAATACCTTAATGAATATAATTTTCATAAAGAACAATATTTACAATATTTTCATGTCATTTCTGAATCTGAAGGGAAGTTAGAGTCGGGAAGACTAGGGGCAAGGATTCTGATGAGTTAAGGATTGTCTACTAAACCCTTTTCTATATACGTTTAAAGTTTAGTTCAATGAATAGAGTCCAGTGAATATCACTCTCTAAAGAATACTCCTCCTGTAAATGAGAAGGTTCATTACTCCTATGGATTCAGTTGCCATTTTGAAAACAAGCTCTAATTATAAGCACAAAACCAAATCAGTTTATAATGAATGAGAATTGGTGTTGAAAATGAATCACTCACTTAAAATTATATCAGTCAAGAAAAATCACATTAACATTCCATTATACATGAGACATGATGAAATTCTCTATGACTTCAGAAGATGTGATTGAAAGGCCATTTCTTCCATGAGTTGTTGGTGATATGATGTCTGTAAAGATCTCCAAAAAGTTCCCTGTTGGGTTTGTAATCTTATCTTATTTCATCTAGTCCCAAGGGCTTTCATTCTTCTTAACCCAAAAATTCAAAATTAAAATTTGTATTATTCAGCTTATTATAATGTCTTGCTCTGGGAGAATTAATATAATTTCTTTCTACCTCCTTCTTGCATTATATTTTAATGTTAAGAAATCTTAAATAGTTTCCTATTGTATATATATAAAAACTCTTTAATATACTGAATTACACACTCATTTTAAATATCAAACAGTTGTAGAATTAATCCCAAACCTATTTTACATGGTAATGGACCACATGCATTTAATCATTGCACCTCTTTTAATCAGTGCACAGGCTCCCTGAATAATTACATATTGTAGTTACACAGGAGAAATATATACTATTTTCAATTTATTGGTTGTCTAGGATACCTGTTTGACTTAATTATTGATAAAATATTGTAATAAAATCTAACATCTTCAGGTACATTTAACCTGTATACTTATTCAAAAAGACTTGGTCCTATTTGAATTTTTCTTTTATTTAATAATAAAAATGGATGGCATTTAGTGGGACCAAATTGTTTTAATGCTGTCTTAAATAGTTTCTGAAGTATACCTAAACAATTTCTGCTTAATAACTAATTAGCTTATGCCAAGGACACATTATGATAATTCAATTAAGCTATCGTCTCTCAACTTGCATATGTAGACCTATAATTCAAGATTGGATGGGGGAGCAATTTGACATTATCTAGCAATGTTGAAGATATGCAAAGCTACAGCTTCACAAATTCATTTCCAGATTAATAGTCTAGAGAAGCAATCTACAAAGTCTCCAGTCTCAGAAGCCTCTTACACTCTTAAAAATTATTGAGAACCCCAAACAGCTCTTGCTTATGTGCGTTATATCTATTAGAATTTAAAGCTGAGAAATTCAAAAGACATATTTATTAATTTATTTAGAAACAAGAATAACAAACCTATTACATGTTAACATAAATAACATTTTAAAGTAACTGTATTTTCCAGAACACACACATACAAGAATAAGAATGACATTATTTTTAACTTACACATCTCTTTCAGATATGGCTTAATAGAAGATAACTGGATTCTCAGGTCTCCTTCTGCACTCAATCTGCTGCAACGTTTTGTTGTTGCATATGAAAAAAATCTAGCTTCCCACAGATATAGAGCTGGAGAAGAAAGTATTATTTTAATAGCTGTTTGGGACAATTGTGGATGTTCTTTTTGATATCACATCAAAACTCAACATGCATTAACTTCCTAAAGGTTAGTTGCAATGTGAAGTTTGAAACCATATTAGTAAACATTTTGCACTTTATTGTGTTACAATGCATTGGCCTATCTTACACTTTCAGGGCCTCTCATACATAATTTTGTCACATCATGTATTAGTCATTTGGAAAATATTGGTTCATTGAGTTATATAAATATTCCAAATATTAATGTATTTATTATACAATAAGATTACAGTCATCAATATCATCACAGATCTTATCATAAAAGTCTTTAGATATTGGGAAACTGTCAATGTCATGATGACAGATACAAGTTCTCTCAAATTTTAAATTTCATTTGAAATCTCACCTTTTAGTATGGGCAACAAATACTGTCAGTTCTTTTCCTTAAAGTCACAAACTCAATTAGCTCAAATATTCAAGTTGACCAAATATCTGAGTCTGAATTAGTCATTCTTTCAAGTGAAACAATGTTCTATGAAAAGAGTGCTGGGTTCAGTTCTCATATCAAACAATCACGTAAGTGATTTTTCTTGAGGTAAACATCCTACTTCATTTGCAGCAGAGATGCTTCATGCTTCTTCCCATTTCATCACACAGAATATTAAAAAGATATGTACTGAAGGGGTGAGATCTAGTAAATTAATAAATAAGGTTAATAATAACTGAGAAATGAAATTAATGAATTTATAAAATAAAAGTTTCATCAAGACATTTAAAAGAGAAACTAGCATTAAAAAACTCCGCATTGCATGGTATGAGGAATACAATGACAGCTAGTACTCTTTGTCATCACTGCCTCAATGAAGGCACAACAGTGTTACCTGCCATTGCTTTTGTACCTTCAGTACAGATGTCAACACTGTGACAAAGACAAATCATATCTTAGTGTTATTATGAAAAAGATTTTGACCTCATGAACTCTTGGGGACCCCCAGAGGTCTGTGGACTATAATTTGAGAACTACTGCCCTATAGAAACCCTTGTTCATGTATAAAACGAGACGTAAAAATCATGGTCATTGCAGTATTATGTAATAGCCAAGAAAAAGAGAAAATATTCAAAATGTTTGCTGACAGGAGAGTGAATAAACCTAAAGAATGAGTGAATGAATGAAAAATATGTATATATACAGAGAGAGAGGAGGGAGAGAGAAAGTGGTAAAATGTTAACAGTTTGATAATTTGGATAAAATAATTTGGGAATTCCTTTGTACAGTTCTTGCATATTTTCTGTAAGTTTGAACTACTGCACAGTAAAAAAAGATAGAAATTGAAAACCAAAATCAAATAGTCTGAGGATATGTGTTTCATAGCAACACGGGGAAGAAGGCATGTTGCAGTTGACAGATCTACATCATTTGCATGGTTCTCTGCATTAATGAACAGGAGAGAAGTATCCAGAGCAGCAGGGATACAATTCATAAAACTGAACTTTAAAGGGCAAATAATAAAAAGTTGCCACCTCAGAGATTGAGGATGCACTTCAGTTAACATAGCCTAGACACATGCAGGTGGTCAGCCTAACAGGAACTTTTAGGGATGTCAGTGTAGATCAGCAGATAGCATACAATCACAATAATGGCAAAAGAAAAATGATAGTATATAAAAATTTCACAGAGCCCAGAGGACTCAAGGTTTCAGGAATAGATTCATTAAATGAGACTAGGAACCATTTAGTGGATATATGGATATATTATCTGCAGCCATAACTTGCATCTATACTTAGATTTAAATTTACTATTTAATGAATTGTTCATAATTTGTTTCTAGGTATGATTTCAGTAATTCTCAGCTTGAAGCTTTTTGATATATTTTTTAAGTTTCATGCTAAAAGAAGCCTATCAAATACTGCTACAAAATATCTGACCAATATGAACTCAACCAACATTTGTATTCAAGACCCTAGTTCAAAAGAGTGGGCAGACCAAGTAAACAGCATCCATTACAGAATGTTGCCTGGACATGGCCTATTTTCTTTTTCTTTTTTTTTAAAATTTAATTTTAGGTATTTATTTTTTATACAGCAGGTTCTTTTTAGTTATTTTATACATATTAGTGTATACATGTCGATCCCAATCTCCCAAATCATCACACCACCACCACCCGCCCTCCACTTTCCCACATTGGTGTCCCTACGTTTGTTCTCTACATCTGTGTCTCTATTTCTGCCCTGAAAACTGGTTCACCTGTACCATTTTTCTAGAATCCACATGTATGCATTAATATACGATATTTGTTTTTCTCTTTCTGACTTACTTCACTCTGTATGACTGTCTCTATATCCATCCACTTCTCTACAAATGACCCAATTTTGTTCCTTTTTATGGCTGAGTAATATTCCATTGTATATATGTACCACTTCTTTTTTATCCATTTGTCTGCCGAAGGGCATTTAGGTTGCTTCCATGACCTGGCTATTGTAAATAGTGCTGCAATGAACATTAGGATGCATGTGTCTTTTTGGATTATGGTTTTCTCTGAGTGTATGCCCAGTAGTGGGATTGCTGGGTCATATGGTAATTCTATTTTTAGTTATTTCAAGGAACCTCCATACTGTTCTCCATAGTGGCTGTATCAATTTACATTCCCACCAACAGTGCAAGAGGGTTCCCTTTTCTCCACACCCTCATCAGCATTTGTTGTTTGTAGATTTTCTGTTGATGCCCATTCCAACTGGTGTGACGTGATACCTCATTGTAGTTTTGATTTGCATTTCTCTGATAATTAGTGATGTTGAGCAGCTTTTCATGTGCTTCTTGGCCATCTATATGTCTTCTTTGGAGAGATGTCTATTTAGGTCTTCTGCCCACTTTTGGATTGGGTTGTTTGTTGTTTTTTTTTAATATTGAGCTGCATGAGCTGTTTATATATTTTGGAGATTAATCCTTTGTCCATTGATTCATTTGCAAATATTTTCTCCCATTCTGAGGGTTATCTTTTCATCTTGTTTCTAGTTTCCTTTGCTGTGCAAAAGCTTTGAAGATTCATTAGGTCCCATTTGTTTATTTTTTATTTTTTTTAAATAAATTTATTTATTTTTGGCTGTGTTGGGTCTTCGTTTCTGTGTGAGGGCTTTCTCTAGTTGTGGCAAGCGGGGGCCACTCTTCATCGCGGTGCGTGGGCCTCTCACTGTCGCGGCCTCTCTTGTTGCGGAGCACAGGCTCCAGATGTGCAGGCTCAGTAGTTGTGGCTCACGGGCTTAGTTGCTCCATGGCATGTGGGATCCTCCCAGACCAGGGCTCAAACCCGTGTCCCCTGCATTGGCAGGCAGATTCTCAACCACTGCACCACCAGGGAAGCCCCCATTTGTTTATTTTTATTTTCATTACTCTAGGAGGTGGGTCGAGAAAGATCTTGCTGTGATTTATGTCGAAGAGTGTTCTTCCTATATTTTCCTCTAAGAGCTTTATACTGTGTGGTCTTACATTTAGGTCTTTAATCCATTTTGAGTTTACTTTTGTGTATGGTGTTAGGGAGTGCTCTAATTTCCTTCTTTTACATGTAGCTGTCCAGTTTTCCCAGCACCACTTATTGAAGAGACTGTATTTTCTCCATCGTATGTCCTTGCCTTCTTTGTCATAGATTAGTTGACCACAGGTGCGTGGCTTTATCTCTGGGCTTTCTATCCTGTTCCATTGATCTGTATTTCTGTTTTTGTGCCAGTACCATATTGTCTTGATTACTGTAGCTTTGTACTATAGTCTGAGGTCAGGGAGTCTGATTCCTCCAGCTCCGTTTTTTTCCCTCAAGATTGCTTTGGCTACTCGGGGTCTTTTGTGTCTCCATACAAATTTTAAGATGATTTGTTCTAGTTCTGTAAAGAATGACATTGGTAATTTGATAGGGATTGTATTGAATCTGTAGATTGTTTTGGGTAGTTTAGTCATTTTCACAATGTTGATTCTTCCAATCCAAGAACATGGTATATGTCTCCATCTGTTGGTGTCATCTTTTGTCTTATAGTTTTCTGAGTACAGGTCTTTTATCTCTGTAGGTAGGTTTAGTCCTAGGTATTTTATTCTTTTTATTGCAACGTTGAATGGGAGTGTTTCCTTAATTTTTCTTTCTGATCTTTTATTGTTAGTGTATAGGAATGCAAGAGATTTCTGTGCATTAATTTTGTATACTGCAATTTTACCAAATTCAACGATTAGCTCTAGTAGTTTTCTGGTGGCATCTTTAAGATTCTCTATGTATAGTATCATGTCATCTGCAAACAGTGACAGTTTTACTTTGTCTTTTTCAATTTGTGTTCCTTTTATTTCTTTTTCTTCTCTGATTGCTGTGGCTAGAACTTCCAAAGCTATCTTAAATAAGAGTGGTGAGAGTGGATATCCTTGTCTTGTTCCTGAGCTTAGAGGAAATGCTTTAAGTTTTTCACCATGAGAATGATGTTTGCTGTGGGTTTGTCATACATGGCCTTTATTATGTTGAGATAGGTTCCCTCTATGCCCACGTTCTGGAGAATTTTTATCATAAATCAGTGTTGAATTTTGTCAGAAGCTTTTTCTGCATCTGTTGAGATGATCTTATCGTTTTTCTCCTTCAATTTGTTAATATGGTGTATCACATTCATTGATTTGTGTATATTGAAGAATCCTTGCATCCCTGGGATAAATCCCAGTGGATCATGGTGTATGATCCTTTTAATGTTTTGTTGTATTCTTTTTGCTAGTATTTTGTTGAGGATATTTGCATCTATATTCATCAGTGGTTTTGGTCTATAATTTTCTTTTTTTGTAGTATCTTTGGTTTTGGTATCAAGGTGATGGTGGCCTCATAGAATGAGTTTGGGAGTGTTCCTTCCTCTGCAATTTTTTGGAAGAGTTTGAGAAGGATGTGTGTTAGCTCTTCTCTAGATGTTTGATAGAATTCACCTGTGTAGCCATCTGGTCCTGGACTTTTGTTTGTTGGAAGACTTTTAATCACAGTCTCAATTTCCATGCTTGTGAGTGGTCTGTTTATATCTTCTATTTCTTCCTGGTTCAGTCTCAGAAGGTTGTGCTTTTCTAAGAATTTGTCCATTTCTTCCAGGTTGTCCATTTTATTGGCATATGGTTGCTTGTAGTAGGCTCTTATGATGCTTTGTATTTCTGTGGTGTCTGCTGTAACTTCTTTTTCATTTCTAATTTTATTGATTTGAGTACTCTCCCTCTTTTTCCTGATGAGTCTGGCTAAAGGTTTATCAATTTTGTTTATCTTCTCAAAGAACCAGCTTCTAGTTTCATTGATCTTTGCTATTGTTTTCTTTTTCATTTATTTCTGCTCTGATCTTTATGATTTCTTCTACTAACTTTGGGTTTTGTTTCTTCTTCTTTCTCTAGGTCCCTTAGGTGTAAGGTTAGATTGTTTATTTGAGATTTTTCTTGTTTCTTGAGGTAGGATTGTATTGCTATAAACTTCCCTCTTAGAACTGCTTTTGCTGAATCCTATAAGTTTTGGATTGTTGTGTTTTCATTGTCATTTGTCTCTAGGAATTTTTTGATTTCCTCTTTGATTGCTTCAGTGATATCCTGGGTATTTAGTAAAGTATTGTTTAGCCTCCATGTGTTTTTTATGTTTTTTTCCCTGTAATTGATTTCTAATCTCATAACATTGTGGTCGGAAAAGATGCTTGATATGATTTCAATTTTCTTAAATTTACCAGGACTTGATTTGTGACCTAACATGTGATCTATCCTGGAAAATGTTCCAAGTGCACTTGAGAAGAAAGTGTGTATTCTGCTCTTTTCAGATGGAATGTCTTATAGATATCAATGAAATCTATCTGGTCTATTGTGTCATTTAAAACTTGTGTTTCCTTATTCATTTTCTGTCTGGATGATCTGTCCATTGGTGTAAGTAAAGTGTTAAAGTCCCCCATTATTATTGTGTTACTGTTGATTTCCTCTTTTATAGCTGTTAGCATTTGTCTTATGTATTGAGGTGCTCCTATGGTGGCTGCATATATATTTATAATTATTATATCTTCTTCTTGGATTGATCCCTTGATCATTATGTATCGTCCTTCCTTGTCTCCCGTAACATTATTTTAAAGTCTATTTTATCTGATATGAGTATTACTACTCCAGCTTTCTTTTGATTTCCATTTTCATGGAGTATCTTTTTCCATCCCCTCACTTTCAATCTGTATGTGTCCCTAGGTCTGAGGTGGGTCTCTTGTAGACAGCCTATATATGAGTCTTGTTTTTGTATCCATTCAGTGAGCCTGTGTCTTTTAGTTGGAGCATTAAATCCATTCATATTTAAGGTAATTATTGATATGTATGTTCCTATTACCATTTTTTAAATTGTTTTGGGTTTGTTTTTGTAGATCCTTTCTTCTCTTGTGTTTCCCACTTAGAGAAGTCCCTTTAGCCTTGTTGTAGAGCTGGTTTGGTGGTGCTGAATTCTCTTAGCTTTTGCTTGTCTGTAAAGCTTTTGCTTTCTCTGTCAAATCTGAGTCACATCCTTGCTGGGTAGAGTAATCTTGGTTGTAGGTTCTTCCCTTTTATCACTTTAAATATATCATGCCACTCCCTTCTGGCTTGTAGAGTTTCTGCTGAGAAATCAGCTGTTAACATTATGGGAGTTCCCTTGTATATTATTTGTCATTTTTTCCTTGTTGCATTTAATAATTTTTGTTTGTCTTTAATTTTTGTTTGATTACTATGTGTCTTGGCATGTTTCTCCTTGGGTTTACCCTACCTTGGACTCTCTGCACTTTCTGGACTTGGGTGGATATTTCCTTTCCTATTTTAGGGAAGTTTTCAACTATAATCATCTCTTCAAATATTTTCTCGGGTGCTTTCTCTCTGTCATCTCCTTCTGGGACCCCTATAATGAGAATGTTGGTGCATTTAATGTTTTCCCAGAGGTCTCTTAGGCTGTCTTCATTTCTTTTCATTCATTTTTCTTTATTCTGTTCTGTGGCAGTGAATTCCACCATTCTCTCTTCCCAGTCACTTATCCATTCTTCTGCCTCAGTTATTCTGCTACTGATTCCTTCTAGTGTGTTTTTCATTTCAGTTGTTGTATTGTTCATCTCTGTTTGTTTGTTCTTTAATTCTTCTAGGTGTTTTTTCTTTAATTCTTCTAGGTCTTTTTTAAACATTCCTTGCATCTTCTTGATCTTTGCCTCCATTCTTTTTCCGAGGTCCTGGATCATCTTCACTATCATTATTCTGAATTCTTTTTCTGGAAGGTTGTCTATCTCCACTCCATTTAGTTGTTTTTCTGGGGTTTTATCTTGTTACTTCATCTGGTACATAGTCTTCTGCCTTTTCATTTTGTCTATCTTTCTGTGAATGTGGTTTTCTGTTCCACAGGCTGCAGAATTGTAGTTCTTGCTTCTGCTTTCTGCCCCCTGGTGGATGAGGCTATCTAAGAGGCTTGTTGGCCTATTTTCTTTGAGTGTATTTATTAGGTATATTTCTGATGCCTGCTTGCCCATACCCCTTCTCACAGAAGCTTCCCACCTATGGACTCAATATGTGGAGTAACAGAGGGAGAATAGTGGTTTGTTCCACGTGATCTCGCCCACGTGGACCTGCAGTTAGTCTATAGATTACCCATGTAAGCTGTGCTGATCAGATATTTAAATCTCCCTCTCTCTTCACTAATTTGAACTGAACCAGGAAGATACTAAGATTAAAATCAAGTGGTGAATTCAGAGGTGCTATAAATAAGATAAGGCACATAGTGGTTTATGTATAATTCAAAGCTATAAGGGAATGGAAACTATCAGAATACTGAAGAAGTCAGGCAGCAAAGAAGAGAATAGACCAAATGTGCTGAGAGAAACAGAAACATCATGAAGCAAGGAGAGACCAATGTGGTCCTTGAAAAAGACTATAGGAAATAGCCTGTCTCCACAGCTATCCACATGCCTGATGATTACTAAGCCTGCTCCCATTCCAAAATCCTTACTGAGTGGGTTTCTGTCTATACAAGCAAGTAAGTCTGACAGTGTATCACTGACCCCAAATAGACTGTTAGGTTAATTTGTTGTTCAAAATTTATGTATAAACAACAGCATGTTATTTACATTCATATATTAGTTAAAGAGCATATGTGCCTATGATATTTTTATGCCTAAAATAGCAAAAAACTGGAAAAAGCAGCTTTTAAAATAGAAATATAGAATGAAGTCATGATTAGGAGAGATGTGGACCCTCTTACTTTAAAAAGAGGCACTAAAAAGGAAGTGTCTGTTTATCTAGGTTCTGGGAAAATAACTAATCCTGGGTTTTGTTTGTTCAGCTGAATGATTAGAGCAGACCTTGCTACTGCAGTTGGACTGAGGATTGTCTTCTCAGTATATTAGTAGTCACTTCACTCGAGATGCTGTCTTGAGCCTCGTATGGACTTTGGGTTGGAAGGAGCTTCCCCTTCTTTACAAACAAATTAAACCAGTGTTTTATGTAAAAATGCCAGTAGTAATAGTAGTGGCAACCATATTTTACCTTTAGGCAGTTTGAAAGTAGTAACTTCAAACCTGAAATACATTCTGAAAAGAGAATTTATTTATATGTGTCACTATTAATAAGTAATTTCTGTAACTTTTTCTCCAACCCTCTCATCATTGTTTATACAATGCAATAGCAAATACTTACATGCCAAACATATTATGTATGTCTTAACTGATTCACTCTTCCAACAACCCTATGAGTTAGATATTATTTCCCCCCCATTTTACAGATGAGAGAAAGGCCATGTAGCCTCCCAAGGCCACAATGGTTTAGGGGGTGAAATAGGAAATGAACCCAGGCAGCCGGCTTGATGCTAGCATCACTACTACACTGTACTTTATTTACAGGTTTATTTGATCCATTCAAGTACTTAAACCGATAGTTCATTTCCTTATGTTCTTCCACATTGATCTTAAATGTTGCTGTTAAGAATATCCATTGCAGTGGTTATTTTGTAGAACCAGAAGCAGGTAACTACTTAATAAATTTTTTATCCTAATGAAACAAAATTAAGAATCAAGAAAAATTTGTAAATAGTTATTTTTTATTTGACAACTCTTCTGGATTTACAGTGAAAGGCCAAAATTTACCTAAGTCGGAAATATTATGAGATTTTTACATTACAAACCAACAAGATAGCATTCAGTCTTTCATCCAGGAGTTGAGAATCTTCCCTTCTCACCTATGAACTCTTGTTACTTGTCTCCCCATATCTCTCATCTCTTTTTTCTTTCCCACACAGCAAAACAACAATGACACTAAGATATTTAAGTACTACCTGTCTCCAAGATAAATTATAAAGCTTAATGTTGTGCAACATTTGTCTTTTTTACCTATATGAATACTGATAAGTATTCATCAGCAGTCATTAACAACAATCTTTTGGCACATTTAATACCTAATAACAAAATAATAATAGCTATGATCTGTTGACTGCATAGTATGTTCCAGTCACTGCGCTAAGTGCTTTAACTACCTTATTTTGTTGAATCTTTGCAACATCTTTGTAGTACCATCCTCATTTTACAGGTGAGGAAACAGAGGCTCTGTAAGTATCAATGTGAGGATTCCAAATCTTGTGATCTTCTTCATACAGACTATAATGCTTCTTTCTTCCACTGTTCTTGGTTTTATGTTTTCATCTGGAATTGTTTCTCTTCAGGCTAAAATGCTCCTTTAATATTTCTTATAGTTCAGGAGCAGTTCAAATCCTTGTAGTTCAAATTCTTTCAGCTTTTCTTTTGTGTGTTGTTAAAAATGACTGTACTTTGCTCTCAGTTTTGCAGTGGATTCTGCTGGATATAGAATTCTAGGTTGACAGCTTTCTTTCTTCTTTTCCCAGAACTTTAACAATGCTATTCCATTATCTTCTGGCTTGTGTTGTTTTTGAGATGTCTGTGATCATTATTACCTTTGTTCCCCTGTACATAGCGTGGCTTAATGTTTATTTCTCTTTATTATTTGATTATTAAGTGCTTCAGTGTGGTTTTCTTTGTGATATCCTGCTTAGGAGTCATTGAAATTTTGAATCTGTGGGTTTGTTGTTTTCATCTAATTTGGAAAAAAAATTGGCTCATTTCTTCAAACATTTCTGCCCTAATCTTTTCGACCCTCTCCTTCTGGGGCTGTAGCCAGGAAGCTGCTTTATGTTGCCCCAAGGTCTCTGAGGTTTGGTTAACTTTTTCTTGTCCATCTCTTTTGCCTCTGAGCTTCAGTTTGGGTAACTTAAATTGCTGTGTCTATAAGTTCACAGACATTTTCTTTTTCTGTGCCTAAATTTCTGTTAATCCCACCAAATGCATCTTTATTATACAAAAACAATTTCTCATTTTGTATATAGTAGTTTTTCTCCTCATCTTGTTCATGTTTTCCTATGATCGTATTTATATATAACACCTGTTAAAATTTCTTTGTCTCTGATTCTGGTTTTGTGTTTATTGACTGATGTTTCTCCTAGTTTCAGATTCCACATTCCTGCTTCTGAGGGTGTGTCTAGTAATTCTTGATTGGAGGTCGAAGATCATGAACTTGACATTGCTATGTGTCTGGCTTTTATTGTCTTCTTTTAAAGCGTGCTGTGCTTTGTTCTGGTGGGCAGTTAAGTCATTTGCTGTTCTATTTGATCCTTTTGAGGATTGTTTACAGTTTTGATAGGGCAAATCTAGAGTAGCTTATTCTCTGGGGCTGGTTTAGTCCTACAACTAAGGCATGGCTCTTCTGGTCTGTGAACCGATACCCTAGATGTTCAATGAGGGCTATCCATTCTGCCTTCTCAGAACTCGATCACTCCCAGGCCTGTATGAGCTCTGGCAATTGTTTGACTACTGACAGCACACTGGTAGTTATCAACCTAACTTCATGGGGTTTTATCCTGCACGTGTGTAGCTTAATGTTCAGCAACATACTTGAGAGGATGCTTGTATGCATTTGTAGAGCTTTTCATTTTCTGGATAGCTCCCTCTTTTCTAGTACTTTGGCCCACAAATTCTAGCTGCCTCAGCCTCTCTGAACTCCAGTGTCTGTCTTTTCAACTCAAAGAGGTCATGACAGTCTACTAATCTTCCCCCTCCCTGTACTTTAGTCCGAAAAGTGCCTCCAGGAAGAAGTCCAGGGTAATTGCAGGACTCAGTTGATCTACTTCCTTTCTCTCAAAATCATAGTCAGATGCTGACTATTGTCAATACCTGAAACATATATTTTATCCTGTTCATGTATATTATCATCTTCTATAGTTGTTTATAACAGGAAGAAAAATTCAGTCTTAGGTACTCCAACATGGTCAGAGGTTTCTTTTTAAGATGATATATACACCATCTCTTTAGGAATAAATCCATTGAAAAAAATGAGTTACTTAATGTAAATGCGTATTCTGTGATTAAAGAGAATATGCAAATAAAAATGAGATATATCAAATCTTTTCACTGTTAATAAATAATAATGGTTGAAGGAAAAATAAACTCTTCTCAGAGCACAATTTGTCAAGAATCAGAATTTTTAGGCATTAACCTATTTTTCCTCGGGTTTTAAAACATTCTATTTTCAAGAAAGAAGAAAAGTCATCTGAATTCTTTTACATTCAAGCAAGCTTGACATTCCTGCCCATGGGAATCTGATGATAGCTGGGTTTAACAGTGTGAGAAAAATTCTCTTCTTTGGGCATTCTGTTAGAAGGGAAAAGAAATCAGTTTTGGCTTTGTTTTGTTTTTCACATAGAACGAGGGTTCAGGATTATGTTTATTTATTCAAGTTTTATTTTAATGCTCTTTGTCCCTGGCTAGACCTTGGTGGGGGGGCATGGTAGGGTGGGAGTTGAGCCACCATATTTTAAAAACAATAGTAATGATGGAGCTTATTTAAAGAATTTCAAACTCAAAACACTTATATTCCAACCCAACAGCTATAACTTTGTCCACAACAGGTCCCTGACTTCTTTTTTCCTAAAGAATGATAGATAGTGGCCTCTTTTCCTAAGCTTCCTTCTGGAATGGGAAGGGGAACACATCTTATTTTATCCTTTCTCATTTTCTATAATCCATCCTTTTAGAGGAATCAAAACAATTTTCTCTCCTTCCTGCATAAGGATAGTGTTACTGGCTCTTTATCATGAGGATGTGCTCTTGGGGCTATTTTCTTGGGCTTGGCAAGGGCTTGTACTTACCCCTACACACACACACACACACACACACACACGCACACACACAGTTTTCTGGAGTTCCTTGAGGCCAGTGGCATATCTTTGGGACACCTCTGGTGTCTGGCAGAAAATCTTGGAGGCCATCTCAGAATTCTACCAAATTTGACTACCAAAATGGGCAATAGGATCTCATTTTTCCAAAATATTTTATTCATCTGTTTATGTGCATGCACACGCATGTGCACTTGTGTGTGTCTGTATCCATGAAAAAAGATTTTATAAAGCACATCCCAAGGTGCTAAAAATTGTTATTACTGGGCAAGTGAGAGAGTAAATGTTTATTTTTATCTTCTTTCTTATCTGTATTTGCTAACATTTCTATACAGATGCATATGAAAATGATGAGTCATTTTAAAAAATATTTAAGTAGTAACATTAAAATGATAACTCCACATGATAGAGCACACACATAGAACAAAATGCTGATGGTATTTCCTGAATTATTGACTTTCTTGCATTGCAAGAAAGTTGCATTAACTTGACTTAATATTTATTTAAGGCAGAGGCACTAAATGCAGGAGTAAATGTATAGCACTTTTCTATGCTTGCTTTGAGAACACCAAAAATGGAAGGGTAGAGAAGTTAATAGGGGCACTCATTACGGAGCTCACAGGGAGGGTGCTTCCTCCCAGCATGAATTGCTCATTTAAAAAAAAGTACAGAAGATTCATGACATTGCTCCTGACAGCACTGAAATTCATTTTAATGGGGGTATGACCTAAAACAAACCTTTGATACCTGATCATGATGATGGGCTGTTTATTTATTTCTTCTCCTTCATTTCCAGCAGGGGAGATGATTAATGTACCTACCTTTGTTGTGATGGCTTCTGTGGACAAGGTGCATCCTTGAAGGACATTCAATATTTTAAAGTGCTGATCCATCTCATTTTTTCCTTCCAGGCTGTCTGGGGAAGAACACCAGTAGGAACCAATGAGAATAGCCTTCCAACCTGTGTGGGCGGAAAATGGTCAAATTGGGAAGCTTAGAGAGATTCATTGCTTGAATCTCAGGTGAGAAAATTTTCAGGTGATCTAGGAAGCTTATACACTGGTATAAACCATGTCCAGGTTAAATAGTGCCATATGATGGTGGGAAGCTGCCTGATGTGTGGAGGCCTCTCACAAAGACAAGATAAGCAAAAAGCAACTGAGTTGTTTGTTTTGTTATTATTATTTATTATTGTGATAAATTCCACCTAACATGAAATTTACCATCTTAACCATTTTTAAGTATACAGTTCAGTAGTGTTAAATATATTCATACAGTTGTGCAGCCCATCTCCAGAGCTTTTTCATCTGGCAATACTGAAACTCTATACCCATTAAACAACAACTTCCCATTTCTCCCCCCTCACACCCTGCCCCCGGTAACCATCTTTCTACTTTCTGTTTCTATGAATTTGACTTCACTAGGTGACTCATATCAGTGGAGTCCTACATTATTTGTCATTTTGAGACTGGCTCATTGCACTTAGCATAACATCCTCAAGATTCATCCATGTTTTAGCACATGTCAGAATTTTCTTTCTTTTTAAGGCTGAATAATTTTCCATTGTATGTATATACATTTTGTTTATCCATTCATCCATTGATGGACACTTGGGTTCCTTCCATCTTTTGGCTATTGTGAATAATCCTGCTATGAACATGGGTGTGCAAATACCTCTTCCATACTATACTCTTAATTTTGGGGGTATATACCCAGAAGTGGGATTGTTGGATCATATGGTAATTCTGTTTTTAATTTTTTTGAGGAACTGCCATACTATTTCCATGGTGCCTGCATTATTTTACATTCTCATCAACTTGTTTTGTTATTATTTTTGTGGTTATGCTTTATTATATATTTGCCATAACTCAGACTATAACTAGATTTTAAGTAACTTGAGAGCAGAGGTGGTTTCTTAGAATTTTAGGACATTTTGTAGAATTTTGCCTCCCTGTAGCATTGTGCTGAGGACATGGCAGGTGCTGAATACTTACTGATAAACCAACTCTGAAGGCCAATCATTCCATGTATAATAAGGTTCGAACACTCTATCACTGGGACATAAATGTCAGAAACTTGGGAGTGGGGGTTTTGGTGCAGAAATGTCAGGAGATAGAGACCATTATGCGATCCTTTAGGCCAATTACCCAATGTCATCATTTTGATGATACATCCTTTGTTTGACAGAGGTTGCTTTATGGCAACAATACAGGCAGGATGGGAAAACTGAAGGATCTGGTAGACATTGGGCATCTGGTCATAGGACATGAGATTGATAGTGGGTATATTCAGAAACACCTCGCATTATGGGAATAAAGGAGAAAGCTGTCATTTTCAAACTTCAGTGAACTTAGGGATTTTGAGTTGTCTTTTGAAATAAAGATCCCTGGATTTCACCCCCTGAGATTCCTTTTCAGTTAGGTACTGTCTAAGGCTCAAAAACTTGCATTTTAATAAACATCAGAGAAAAATAACTGGAGGCAGATGATTCCCAACAAGTTCAGATGCTGTCAGGTGATAAAACCAACTCATGATTCCCTGTGTTTACCTCAAGAAATGAATGGTGTCCTTAATCAATGACTCTCACGTGCTGGGCTGCACTTTTGTAACCAGGCTGGGCTGGCTACTGCATCACTTGGAGGACTTGCTACTTTAAGAGATACCTGGGTCCCCATCCCCAGCTCTCAGCTTGTGCTGAGTTTTTCTCTACAATAACCAGGGTGGTGATTCACATTCTACGCACAGAGTTCGGCAATTTTGGAGAAGGTCCCCTCTTCCAAGTTCTAGGATGATGATTAAATCCAAGTTACAGTTGAGTACTTTAGACAAAAGAATCCAGGTGGGGACCTTGATACTTAACCTAAATGTCATCTGGGCTTCCCTCATTCTTTGAGTTATAGGTAAACTTGATTCAACCACAATATCAAGTCTGGACCCTTCCTAATGGTTAGTCCAAATTCTACAGTGTAATTCTTCCAGGGGCCTTGGTCTCTGGGCCCTCTTGGTTGGCCTCTACCCAAGCAAGTAGAAACATTTTAGCCTCTTTTTAATTTTCAATAAGAAACCCACTCGTGAACATTCTGAGGTTAATAAATTTACTGAAAATCCGTGGAGTTGCAGAGAGGCATCGTTCTGCTGCATGGCAGTTGTCCACCATTTTCTATTTTTCCCATGCCATCTTCTGCTGCAACTTCTGTTGAGAGACTCTGAGGGCAAGGAACTGGAAGGCCAAGGAGCTGGCTGAAGCAGTGTGATTGGGGGGGTGGTGGCTGGAGATACGATGGGCAAGATTAAGTTCTGGACACTCAGGACCTCGGGAGGTGAGGGGGAGGAGCTCTGGTCTATGTAGAGTGGGGACCGGAGAGGCACAGGACTAGAAGCAGGAAGACCGGTCGGAAGCTCACTAGCTCCCCCGCACCTAACAGGTAGGGGTTAAATAAATATTTATTGAATATGTGGGTGTCTCACATGCTCAGTTGACTTGAGATGTAATGGCTCTATCCCCCCAGTACCTAGCAGAGTGCAGTGTACAGGGTACATGTGAGGATTAACTTAGGGGTGTTGGCAGAAGGACTACATAGAGTTGAATATTTTATCTGGTGTTTTATCTTACTTTATTTTATAATGTTACCTGCATAGAGTTTGGAGCATTTCTCTGTGAATTATTCATTTCGGCACATACCCTATAAAATATCTAATGTCTCTAACCTTTGGGGACCATGGGACTTCCCCAGGCAGTATTTAAAGGAAAACCTCTGTGGTAGCACTTTACCAATTTACCCCCTCAGCTCTTTTTCAGTTCTTGGCTCGTGTGAATAAGGAGGCCAGAATGCTCTTCTGGGAATGCACAGCATGGATATATATTTTTTTACTATCACAGCAGAATTGTTTTGAATATACTTCGGTCATGAGGTTAAAGCTCTCCACAAGGAATACTTCAGCAATAATTCTGCTGCCCTCTAGCCGAGCACTGAAATCCCTCTGGAATGCTGGCATTACCCTTCAAAAACGGTTTTGAAACGACTTTACTCACTTGCCCGGCCTTTCTATTCCTATTGAAATTCTTCCAGAATGCTCACAGTAAACTTCAGTCAGATGCTAGAATCACTTTTATGTTCCAGAAAGGTTTCTGTAACAATTTATTACACAATGCAACACAAGCTTACTTTTTGGAAAAGCAGGTCAAATCTGTCCTGGTGGATATCTTGTGGTTATTTCAGCTTTACTGATAACTCTGAGCGATTATCTAAAGGGACTATGAAAGGACCACCATAGTGTACAGATGAAAGCGTTGGATTTCCTGGTTAGATTCTGCTGCCACTACTACGACGGCTATTTCTTTTTTCCCCCAATTATTATTTTCAGAGAGACTGGGCCTTGAGTCTTTGCTCCACCACTTAATATTGAATAAAACTGAAACAAAATGTATCCTTGTAATCTGGCCCCAAACTTGAACAACACGTAGAAATCAAATTATTTCCAAAACTCAAAAGCATGGGACTATGTATATGTTTTATTCACCTATTAATTCATTTATTGTGCATATATTTACTAAGCACCTACTATATGCTGTGCCACATACTAGAAATACGTGGAGGGACAAGATAGACATGGAATTTATAATTTAGCAGGGGCTGTGTTGTTATTTGTCACTTTGTCTGGAGATAACAAACTACCCCAAGAACTTAGTGGTTCAAAACAACAAGTATTTGTATAATTCACAATTCTGCAAGCCAACAATTGGTGCTGAGCTCAGCTGCATTGTTCTTCTGGCCTTGGCAGGTTCATTCATGGTTAAGGTCAGTGCCAAATTGACTGGGCTCTGGTTAGATGGCCTCAGCTGTGTTGGCTGAGTTGGCAGAGCTGTGCTCCACATGGCTTTCGTATTCCAGCAGGCTAGCCCATGCTTGGTCATCTGCGTGTCTGGGCAGGGCTCCAAAAGAGAGGGCCAAAGCATGCAGGGTCTCTGGAGGCCTGCTTTGAACTGGCACACTTCCTTCCACTGCATTTTATTCCTCACAAGACTTTCAATTTTTATTTGTAAATTATATCTCAATGAGGCTGGGAAACATTTTAATTTCTTACAGTTACATTATTTTTTCTATCACATCATGTTGGGATAACAAATGATTTTTCTATTTTTTAAAATTTTGATGCAGTCTTTCTAATTTCAGTTAATCAGCAGATAGTGTAATTTACAACAAATCATTATCCAAAGGCTAGCCAACTCTTTTGTTCTAATGTTCTCTATAAGTAGAGTCTAGTAAATTCAGCATAGAATATTCTAGATGAGTTTAGTTTTATTTCTTAAAATACAAGACATATTTATAGTGCTGACTTGCTAAGAGCTTTACAAAAGTGGTGTTCTCTTGAGGAATGCATTATAAAGTCTGTCAAAATACAGTAATCTGAAAGGAATAGTTAATGTGTCAATTTAAAGAATCCTGATTAAATTCTATGGGCTGAGAATTCCTAAAAGCCTAATTTTATATTATTATTATTATCAGTGACAGGAGGCAGCATTGTTCCTCGTATGGGGACAATAGAACATGTAAATGAAAGGTTTTGATCAACGTTTAGACCTCTTTCACCTTTTCAATGTAAATTTTTTCTTAATGGTAAAAGACAATACACTTGAAATAATGCACATGACTTATACTTCCTTAATATTGAAAAAAGTCACAGATGGTGGCTGAACTAATAAGGGGTATGTCATGTATTTATGGCAACCAGAATGTGTTGGACAGTTTTAAATTCAATTATTTTCACCAGTTTTTAAACCATGTATTAAAACAAAACTTATGGTTTTGGAAATATGGTTACTGGAACAATAATGGAGAAATCACTGGGTCAAGAGGCATGAGTTCAGGTACAGGATTTAAGTCCTGATCACTGAGTATTTTGAGATGATTGTGTAATTTAATAGAAAAGCATGTGTTTTGTGGTCAGATGGGGTTGTTTCAAAATTTAGGTTTCTACCTGCCTGTCCTTAGAAAAGTTAAGTTTTAAAACTTCCTGAGCAATTATTTTATTATCTGTCAATTCTGAAAAATTACTCTGACCTCATGAGATTTAAGGATAAAATGAAATAATATATGTAAACCCTCTGACTCTAAGCCTGGCATACAGTAAATATTTAATGCTCCAATTTTTCTTTTCCAAAATGGAGACATGATAGTTACTTGGAGCACTGCAGCCTAGTGCTTCAAAACATGGGATTTGAGTCAGAAAATCTGGGTTAAACCTCCAGCTGTGCCACTACAAAGCTGTGCAGCTTTGGGCAAGTTAGGTCAGGATGAACTGAAGTTTCAGCTTTGACCTTGGGATCATCCCTAGTCTGCTTAGATTTTGGACAGCCAATTAGCCAGTTTCAATGTCACTTCTGAAATCCTTGAATTTGTAGATGATTGAATAAGTTACCATCATATCCAGTCAGCAAAATAATGTTATTTACACAAGCAAGGTATGTTTTTCAGATGCATTGCTAGTTTATGTGATAGTTTGGATTATTATTCAGGAAATATTCAATCTTCTCTCCGCCTATGTGTGTGAAATATGCTTCCCTTCCCTATCAATATTGGGCTTGGCCGTGTGATGTACTTTGGGCAATAGAATGTTAGTGGCTGTGATACAGGAGAAAGCTTGGGATGTGCTTGTGGGATGGCCTTGTCATCTTCTTCCTCTGGCACCACCATGAAAAGAGCTTCTTCTGAGCATCTGGGATCCAGAAGGCCCACCTGCAGAGCAGACCTGAGCCCAAGCTACAGTGAGGAACCAAGTCCAGCTCGTCCTGCAACTTGAATCAGACACCCAGCCTAGATCAGCTGACCTTCGGCTGACCTACAGATGCCTGAACAAGAATAAATAATTGTGGTTTAAGCCACTGAATCTTGGGGCAGTTGATTATATTAGCATAGCTAGCTAACAGAGCCATGAATATTCACTTTCAAATACTATCGGTAAGCATTCGAGATTTAACTTGGAGAAATATTTCTTGAGAACGTTATCTCATAAAATGTTATCATTTGGTTGATATGTGAATGCTGGTTATTGAAGTAATAGTGTTACAGTAATTAACAATGATTATGAAAGCTGTTGACTTTTCGTACAGAAATCCTTTTTAGAACTTTCAAATATTTAAACAGGGAAACATTTGCAACATGAATATTAATAGAGTTCCTTAGTGAGATACTTTTAGGAAAAATATACTCTTTAATCCAATAGATACTTATAGAGGCCAAATAACAGAGATTAGATGAAATCATAATTCCAGTCTTTGTAGAATTGCTTGGTGTACTAGTATTTTGTATGTTAAACAAATACCATTGAGAACTGATTTAAGGTCGCACTACTTAATTCTGGAGAAGTTACCTGAATAAATGTGGTAATCTTAGACTGTTTTGAGCTTTGGTAAAGAAGATTTCTATGAAATCTCATGAGGCATTTGTTTTCATCATCTTCATCTTCATCATCACATCTTCGTAATCCCTGAATCAGTCAGGATAATTTGGCTGACACTTTGGTTGAAACTAATAGGAACAGGTTGGCTGCTTAAGTAAAAAGAATATTTATTGGAAGGATATTGGACAGCTGGCAGGCTAAAGAGGAGATTCTGATCCAGGTATGAAAGGAGCCCTGGCAGTTCGAGGTGGGAGGCAGGGGTCTAGGAAGGAGGCATTCTGCAACAATCTTTCCAGGGTGCTTTTTGTGGAATGGCTGAGCTCAAACCATTTTCTGTCTTACTGATACTTTGTTTAAGATTCAAATTCCAGGAGTTGAGCAACTGAATAGCTTAGCCAGGAGAGGATAGAGAACCATTGGGGATCACTGGAGAACTATCGTTTCCACCAAAGATATCAGGAAGTTACTATCAGACAAGGTAGAACGGATACTGGTCAGGCAAAGGATACCACCTCTCCTTTACAGTTGTTTCCATTGTTATGAATATTACTCTCCATGATCATCTTGTTTTAAATTTTATATTGGAGTATAGTTGATTTTTGTTCTTAGTTGCTAGAAGGTTGAAGGAGATGATCTATGTCTGAGACCTATCTCTAAGGTATCATGTGAGAGCTCAGGGCTAAGATGGGATTTATGGCTGTGCATGAGTCAAATAGTGAGGAGTTCCTAGACAGAAGGAGAGATACTGCAGATATGGACCAATTTGAGACACCTGTTCATGTGTGACAAGACACTGAAAACCAGGACTGTCTTTCCTAACAGAGAACAGTTGGTCAGTATATATCCCTGAGTTTCTCCAAAAGAGTTTTATAGCTTCCTCTAAGGTGTCTGCCAACAGGACAAGAAGATTTTCCTTTCTTCCTTGCTGAATGAGGTCTGTTTCACGAAACATTTTACCTTGCTCCTAGCCAATGTCTCCATATTAGTATCTTATTCTTTCTTTGCAATACTTGTAAAAATCACCTCAATTTTCTGATCTTTGTTATCATTTACTTAAGCAGTCAATTACTATGCCTCATGCACTTTGGAAATGACTGTAGAAGGGACAGGACAAAAGAGATGCCCATCCTTTGGAGCTTAGTAGGAAAAATATATTGAAAGATAATGCACATAATCACAGTTTTGATAAAAGTGCCGTGAAGGAGACCTGCAGGGTGTGATGACAGTGTTTACACAATGGGGGCCTAACTTAAACATGGAGGGTCAGGGAAGACTTCCATCAGGGCTAGAGTTTAAGCTGAGACATAAAGGTTGAGTAGGAGTTAGCTGGGTTAAGAGGGGTAAGGTGAAGGCAGTAAGGGTTGGGGGCTGGAGCAAGTATGAGGACCATGAGGTGGGAAATAGCTCAGCCCTCTGGAGAAATCTTAAGAAAACCAGTGTTCCTGGATGACAGTGAGTAGAAGAGACTGCTAAGAAAGAAGATTTCCTTTCCTTTGTCAAATGCGAATGGCAACAACTTTCAATACTTGAATATGTTTAGCTTATCAAGTCTGCCAGTGTTGACAACCTTTTAAGAAGGGGGTGGGGCGAGAAGGGCATTGCAGGAAAAGGATGTTGGCTAGTCATGGTGCATGCTCCAGAAGAGCACTGGAAACCACCACTCTGCCTGTTTCCTTTCAACTCAGTTTTCCTTAAGCTGCGGTGACTAATCAGAGATGCAAATCACATCCAATGTTTGAGCTGTCCTCACCCTTTCAAAACCCATTTGAAGACTGCTCATTTTTTCCCCTGTTGAATGCCTAGAAAATTTTCAGAGAAACAAGTCAGGCAGAGCGGGGAACACCGTATGTGCACATATTCCCTCTGGCCCGGGGTTTCCAGTTCATGGGGCCAACTCTCACATGTCATATTGAATCCTTTATTACAACAAAATATTATTTTAAAGCTGCACTAACAGTAATTAGAAGCAATTGAGTTTTATCAACTAACACAAACTGTGGGATTTCGAACTTGGATTTTAGCTGGTATTTTAATGAAGTGTGTGTTAACAACCCCAAATCTTCTGTCAGTCCAGCAGCTGAGTTGCGTATACAGATCTTGGATGGAGGGACCATGTGTTAACGCTCAGAAGCGTCAGGTTCATTGCTGGCTCCACACAGCCCACTCCGCAGAGCTGTCTCTCAGGCCCCTTTTATTTTCTCCTCCTAGTGACTATCCTGATTGTCCCCACATTGGTTCTTATAAAATTTGAAATTAAAGGTGATTGTTACCATGCACACATTTTAATAATAGGTATTTAGATGTGAGTAATGCTGACTTAAATTTTCTCTTTGCTCAACTGTCTCATTTCAGCCTGAGATGCTAAAAGGACATATGGTCCAGAGTGTTAGAATTTATTTAATAAAGATGTAAGAGGTTGAGAAGAGAAAAAGATAAAAGAAAGGAGGAGAAGGATGCTCTCTAATTTTAAATGAACACTTTTAGAGGAATAAATATCTGGAGGAAGCAGAGTGGCTTCTTGTTTTTAAAGATAACCTTCTAAATCTTGGCTAAAAGCCTTTTCAATTGGACATTTTGAAAGAATAACGAGAAATTTACTGAAAAAGCTCACACAACCAAAGCCAGGGTGGTATGAATCTTCATGGCAATGCTGAGCCTTTTAAGAGATGAAAGGAGTACTCCTATCAGGACAAAACCTAAACCAGAGAAAAATGGATCAGCATTTTGTAGACAGATTTTACCTAGTTGGCATACAATACAATTAAAATCTAGTACTTTTAACTTTATATCAATTCTTCCTGTCCTTGACCAATGCCAGAAAATGTATGGAGGCAGTAGATGCCATTTGACATAAGAAGGTTATGCAGTTGTTCACTTTCTGTTGAGCTTTATCCCAACGAGGGAAACTGCCCCGGGCTTCTCTGATGCCCATGGGAAGCTGCTCACACTTGTGCTTACACAACCTGAAAGTGTGAGGGCGTTAATACCTACGGGGCCTCCCTTGACCAACAACAAATGGGATACATGCTCCCCCATTACATCATCTGGGCTGACAGACTGGAGATATATTTTATGACTCCTCAGATGGTCCCATGGAATTGACAGCCAGCAGCCTCTAGTAGTGGCCAATACAGTAACACATTCTTGGGTCGAATTTTCTTGTTTCCCTATCCATTCACTCTAACACACCTGATTCCTGGAATCATGTACTTAACCTGTGTCAGGCTCCGCTTTCAGGAGACCTCAGGCTGAGACAGTTGGTAGCAGGAGAGTTCCCAGAATGCCGACCTTTAGGATGGGATTTTGAGCCGCATCCCTCACCAGTCAGACTATAGCAAAAACCCCATTGCTGCTTGTGAGTGTTGCATCATCACGATTACTAAGACAGTCATCTCTAGTGGATGGAGATGACGTGCAAGCTTATTTAAGGTTGTGGCACTTAAGCGTTAGAGGGGCTATGGTGTGATAAGGACTGTGTAGTTGGTTGGCATTTGTTAACTCCTTTAAAAGCTCTGAAAAGAGAAAATAACAGGCATTGTATGAACATCAGAGGGCCTCTATGGTGATGATTAAGGAGACCGTGTCTTCTTCAGCCACTGATGATCAGGTCCAGGATCTAATTGTGTGGGTAACTGAATGGCAAAGAACGCTGAGTGCATAGTTTTGACAAGTCTTGTATGACAAAGTCAGGGCCTTAAAAGGGTGGGATCCTTTTTTAAAAAAATTTACTGAAGTATAGTTGATTTACAATGTTGTGTTTTATTTCTGCTGTAAAGCAAAGTGACTCAGTTATACATATATATATATGTATATTCTTTTTCATATTCTTTTCCATTACGGTTTATTACAGGATATTGAATATAGTTCCCTGTGCTGTACAGTAAGACCTTGTTGTTTATCCATCCTATATATATATGATACTTTGTATCTGTTAATCCCAAACTCCCGGTCCTTCCCTCCCCCACCCCCACGTTAGCAATCACAAGTCTGTTCTCTATGTCTGTGAGTCTGTTTTTGTTTCATAGATATGTTTGTATGTGTCATATTTTAGATTCCACATGTAAGTGATATCATATGGTATTTATCTTTCTCTTTCTGACTTATTTCACTTAGTATGATAATCTCTAGGTCCATCTGCGTTGCTGCAAATGACATTATTTCATTCTTTTTAGCGGTTGAGTAATATTCCATCATATATATGTACCACATCTTCTGTCAATGGACATTTAGGTTGTTTCCATGTCTTAGCTGTTGTAAATACTGCTGCAATGAACATAGGGGTGCATGTATCTTTTTGAATTATAGTTTTGTCTGAGTATATGCCCAGGAGTGGGATTGCTGGATCATATGGCAACTTTATTTTTAGTTTTTTGAGGAACCTCCATACTGTTTTCCATAGTGGCTGCCCCAATTTACATTCCCACCAACAGTGCAAGAGGGTTCCAAAAGGGTGGGCTCTTGACTCCTGATTTGGGGATAGTTGGGTACATAAGCCTGAAAATCTTTACCCCTCAGGTCCTTCTGAATCCTTCAGTCTGGCAGAAGCAGCCCCCTCCCCTCTTACAAGAGGATAACAGTTTCCCTTTGCCAGGAGACCCTGCAAAGACCTCATTGAAGCAGATATCTTACAATATGCCATTACCCTGCCCATGATCTGCCCTTGTGTCCCCTCATTGCCTCCAGACTGAGAAAGAGGGTCAGGTTTTGACACAACTCAAGCAGGGAAATAGTCTTTATTCTACTAGGAAATGGCTGACACACCAAAGTCCCACCCTTCCTGGTTAGTGTTCGTGGCCAGGAGCCTGAATAACATTTGTGGGAGCAGATATCTTTTTGGACCAAGGTGGTGGGAGATGGGGGTATAGTCTAAAGCTGAGAAGAGGAACATGTATCGACACAGGAGCACTGGCTCATGACTCAAGGTTCAGGGAACTGGCAAGGGCACCTGAAACTGGTCCTACTCTGACCCTGGATGGCTCCTTGACACTTGGATGTGGTGATGAGGTGGGGACACTGGACTGCCTTGACAGAGTGTTGCAGGAAGTGTCCGAAGGCTCAGGGAGATGGGAGTGTTAGGATGGATTGATATGTGAGAACAGAGCCCCCATCACTCCACTCTGTTTTCTGGGAGGCCCCGGAGGACACTGCCGTCACTGAGGCAGAGTGGAATTCACTGGTCCGAGGCCTTTGGCATCTCCGAGAGGTGCAGTGGTAGCTTCATTTGCAGGCTGCACGGACAATAAAAGATGCTACCATGAAGTGGAGCTCTGGGAAATGCAGAAGGCCAGTGATGACATTTAATCACCTTAGGCATGGTTAATTATCCTAATGGGCAGTGAGACCAGAGTGGCTGGCAGGATACCGGAATCCAAAGATCTGTGATAATGGCTAATAGATCATGGCAGATAAACTAATAGATGCTAGGGTATCAATGGACTCCTATAACTGAAACTGACTGATAACTGGTGATCAAAATTCTGCCATCATCCACTACAATGGAAAATTGCAGACTACTGTTTTCACACCATGGACCATGGACATTTACACTCTGGGAGGTGTCTTGGCAGTCAGCTGTCTTTCCCTTGGAAGCATCCCATCTGTAGCTTTCTCACTTTAAAAGTTGAAAATCATGAAGGGAGATGCATTTCTTGGGCTGTAATAGCTTGGATCAAGTACAAGGTACTTCCAGTAATGCAGTAGGTTGAAAAGTGAACAGTATCAACCTCACCTGGGAGTTTATTAGGACTGTAGAATCAGCATTTTAACAAGGTCCTCCAGATTATTCAAGATTGAGAAGCATTGCTGGGTGGCGGGGCGGGGGGCATGGGGGTGTTACGGAGCAAGAGAGAAGAGGGAGAAGGAAAGTGGAGAGAGCTGTTTCAGCCACTGTGTGGTATAGGTGTGAAATGATGGCAGAGCAGAGTTGAAATAAACATTGGGGAGATGCTATAGGTGTGTCTCTGAATGATTTGGAACAAGGAATTAAAATGACCCAGCTAGCAAAAGTACAAAGAGAGAGAAGCTGTGTGTAAATGAGGGAGAAGTTAATGGCCTCTGAATTTTACCAATTCACACAAAAAAGGAAAAAAATGTAAAAGCTTAATAGATATTGAAAAAAATTTTAAAGAACCCCAAATTTAATGAGTAATGAGATACCATATTTTAACCTATTAAAGAAAGTTTAAAAAAATGATTCTCATTGTAGGCAAGGGTTACTCGTCCATTACTAATGGGGTATAAATTATTACTATACACATATATAGAAGAATTTTATGGTATGTGTTAAGATCATATGAATTGAAATGATCATATGATCATATGAATTCAGATATTTTGTCCTTAATTTCAAATCTAGGAATATTTCCTAGATTTTATTACATATATATGTATATATACACACATATATACACATATACACACACTCTGTGTGTATATGTATATGTATATACTATGCACATTATCATCGTTAGTAACTTATTGAGTGTTTAGTATATATCAGGCAATGTGCTAAACTCTCTTTGAAATTACGAATGCCAGTTTCTGACCTGACTGATTTTTTGAAATCTTTTAAGTCGCTTTCTTTTCTTTCCTCCCTCCCTCCCTCCCTCTCTCCCTCTCTCTCTCTTTCTCCCTTCCTTCCTTCCTTCCTTCCTTCCTTGCTCCCTCCCTCCCTCTCTCTCTCTTTTCTTTCTTTCTTTCTTTCTTTCTTTCTTTCTTTCTTTCTTTCTTT
>NW_021703777.1:38749549-39174237 GCF_005190385.1 Monodon monoceros
TTTCTTTCTTTCTTTCTTTCTTTCTTTCTTTCTTTCTTTCTTTCTTTCTTTCTTTCTTTCTTTTTTTCTTTCTTTCTTTCTTTCTTTCTTTCTTTTTCTTTCCTTCCTTCTTTCTTTCTCCTGCCTCTTGTCTTTTATTCAACCAGTAAAATCCTCTCATACAGAAACTTCTACTCACCAAATTGTATCACTCAGCTGAAATACAACTTGAGAAAACTCTGTCAGATAAAGAGCCCTTTACAGAAAAAAAACTGCCTAAAATAAGGATTTAGAACAGAAGTGCCATGTGAACATGATCTATTGGATTTCAGCACCATCGCAAACATATATTATTTAAGTAGGATGTCTTTTTTTTCTTTTCCCCAGTAGAATTATCATAGCCTTTCATAGAGCCCTTCAGAGGCCATTAACTTCTCCCTCATTTACACACAGCTCCTCTCTCTTTCTGTCGTATTTTGCATCACTTAACCCAGTGGAGTGTTTTCAGACAAAGGCTGCCTAGAAGCTGGGGCCCACTTTGTGGCTGGCTCTGTGGCATTCATGGTCGGTATTGTTTTTGAAGACCATCTGCCTGTCATTCGTTTGCTGATTGAGTTAGTGCACCTAATAATATTTTTTTTTTTATTAGGCTGTGCTAGCCAATGAAAAGGAAATTATACACTCAACAGATGGGTCACAAACCTTTCTACCTTAGTGCAGCTACTCCTTGAGTTAGTTAAAAGCCAGCATGAAAGCAGATTATAAACAGAATAATAGCCTTTTTATAAATGGTTTTCACAGTGGTTACTCGTTGTGGTGCCAAACATGATGGCATTAGGGTTTCCCTTCTTTCTTGTATAGATTTTCCCTGTAGGGACAATCTGAGCAATGAGAGATGTGGAATTGAAGAGAAGAAAACTGGCTGAGGACCAGAATGGAGGAGAACATCCATATACGCAGGAAGTAGCTGCCATCACATTAGCTCGGTATCACTTGTGCTATTGGGAAACAATGTGTGCCAGAGGGGCTAGGTGCTCTGGCTCTGCCTTTAGTTTGTGGGCAGAGAATGTAGGGGCAGCAAAGTCTATCACAAAAGAAACCCCAAATAGCCTTACTTTATACAGAGAAATGGATACACTGAGGGTCGCCAGCACTGGGCATCATGTAAATGAACAGTAAAACCCAAATATCCTTGGCTTGACAATGATCCTCCCTCAGCCTCCTGCTCCTTTCTAAAATTGGTAACTTCCTGCCCTTGGAAACTGTTCCTCGTGAGCTCACATCATGAAAATTCACTTTGCCTTAAAGAGGAAGTGAACCTCCCTGGCCAGGATGCTATTAAGTCAATTGGAGGTATGTTCAAAGAGCATGAGAGCAAGTCTCTTCAGGAAGAATCATGATGCAAAGGATTATTTTACTTACCTCTGAACAATGAAGTTGCATCACCCACTGGGAACATAAACAACAGTGACAGACTTTTCAGTTTTGCAGGGATAGACTTAATTTTTGAACACTTGTAATATGGGAGAAAGTGTGTATTGTAAAGACCTGGCTTATTCTCTTTTAGAAACAAATAGATTCTGCTTTCAAGAGTCAAAAAAAAAAAATGAAAAACAAAAACCCCACAAAACTGGAGAAGACAGTAATTGCTTTGTGAACCACTCTTCTAATTGTGCACATGAATTACTAGCTCATTTTTTCCCCATAGTCTTTGGCCCTTGCCTTGTCCTAACTTCAAACCTCAAATGGATTCTTAGCAGTATACTTGCTTTGATTTTGGTATAAAGACACTGTCTGCATTGCTGTGGGTGGTGGGTGGAAGTGGTGGCAGTGTGGACATGGATAGGGGAAGATTTGGGGCAGATAGGATCACTGGGCACATGACCAGGAAGAAGAAAGACCAGGTATTGCTGAGAACCTCTCATCATTCAAAATTAATGGTCTTTTACTTTTTTCCAATTGATGAACGCCAAGAAAATATTTTAATACTACTCCCTGGCTTTGTTCAGCATTCTGAACCTATACATTAGTGATTTTTCCAGAGCTTATCTGATACTGAAGCTTTTCAGAGATTTTGTTTCTTCCTTTAGGGATTACTGAGGAATTCTGGTGGGGTAGCCCACCATGATGGGCAACCTGGGGGTTGGAGAATGAGTGAGTGTCGGGGGGTCAGTTTCCTACGATTCTTGGTCACTCTCATTCTCTGCATCAGATAGGTCCCAGTGTAACCAGATGTTTGCCCAGATGCAGTCACACTGGAAGAGGTGCAGCTCCTCAGATTAACCTCATGAAGGTCCCTGCTGCCTTCTATATATCATCCTGCAGCCCACTGATGCTTGAATTCATACCTGGAGATTGATTCTCTAGTCAGTTTTGTCTTATGTTAAAATGCATGGTTCTGGGAGTATTTTTACCTGTAGCCTCAATGGTCCTTTGTGCCTAGATGTAAATGACTTTGGAGACATAACCCTGAATTTTATGAGTGGTATGTATGATTTCATGAGCACACTGGAAGCTTAAGGAAATGGGAGAAAGCCTTAGGAAGGGGGAGCGGGCAATAGACCAGGAAAGGGAAGATGCTGAGACCGAGCAGACACATTTAAAGTCTCCTCTCCTCTTTTCATTAGGACCTAAAAGGGACTTTAACTCCAGTTCATCTTTAGGACCTATTGGCAAGTCAGCCCCGAGGAAAATTCAACCACGATCGCTTAAAATTCCCAAAGCCTTCTGAATTGGTTATGACTTTCTTTCACCACAAAATCTGCATCCTGACCTAGTTACACTGGCAGGTGACTCAGAGGCAAATGTGTCCAGAAAGACAACCGAACACAGTAAAATCCCCATCCATTCTGGTTTCTCCCCCAGGTGCCTGCACCCCCAAGAGGGCTGCTCCCTGCCACCTCCCTCACTGTCACTCAGTGGTCCCCCCACTGCATGCCATTGCACTGGGATGTATCAAGTTAGAAACCTGCCTCTGTCTCCATCCCACACCTAGCTCTCCTTTTCAGCTTGATGTTGCTGGGATTTAATTCTGAGCAGGATTTAAATAAAATCAGAATCCGTCTGTGCTGGAGGAGATGTGTTTGCTCGGAAATGGAATTCATTGTCTGGGTCACTTGCTAGTTAGCCCCGTATCCTGCCTATGCTGGGACCCAGGGAAATGGTATGCTAACTGCCCCCCTTCCACACTGCTCATGCACTTTTCAGGGTGAGAAGTTGGGGTGCTGTGTCAGGGATTGGAGGGAGGAACAAAACTCCTCTCTCCGCTCCATATTTAATTACTAACTTTAATGCTTTTTGGCCTCGAAACATCTCTACATTTTAGGGGGAAAAAAGTGTTTCAAGTTTACATAAAAATGAACAGTGGCAACTGTTTTAGGTGGGGGCATATTGGCTTGTAAGGAACCAGGCCCCATCGAAAAGGCTTAAGGGAAGAGAGGACTTATTGTAAGGATATCATGGAATGTTACAGAAGCCAAGAGCAGGAAAGGTATGCAGGGCTCAGGAGAGGTAGAGACCATCAGGTAGTCGCTGTCTGCAGGTGTCTGACTCTGCTTTCCTCTGCCACGTCAGTTGTCCTTTCATCTCTGCAGACTTGCTTCTTTGCAGGCTCTTAATTCTTGCTTTTCATAATCTGTGTTATGCATTACCTTGGCCCTTTTTTTTGGCTCCACATTCTGGCGAACTCTATTCTTGACTCAGCCCAGTGCCTGGTTTCTGTCAGGTAAATTACCTTTGGAATGAATGGAGGAATGAACAAATGAATGGATGACTCTATGGCCTTTCAGTGTAAATGCCCATCATCACCTAACTGCATGTTGAGTGTTGTAGTTCAAAATTTTATGAGAGAAGATCTGATGGGCTCAGTTTGTCCCATTTGATGGGTATTCACTCCTGGTCCAGTTGTCTGTTGCCAACGAGTGTGATTACTTAGTACAAACATGACTACTCACAAGGATGGTGGATGGAGCCATTTCCAAAACAAGGATGGTGGGTTCAGCAAATATGTTTACTATAGCCACCAAACTAACATTTCTTTCCCGGAAATATGCCTTATATGTCAAGTCAAAACATGACTTACTCAAAACATGTTTACTCAAAATATGCCTAAGTAGTATCCAAGTAGTATGTCATGTTTACTCAAAACATGACAATCTCATATTAAAGGGATTACCTGTTCAGCTCAGAAAATGGTTTGAGGGTGTCCATCTATTTTTAAGTTCAAGTAAGAATGGATTTCCATGTTGATGGTCTTAGTATAGCCAAGTAAAAAAATCAAAAACATTTTTGACTCATGTCTTATCTTACTAAGAAATTATTTAAATTCAGAAATTTAAGGTTCATATTTCCTTCTTCTTCATGACTTTAGTGCATAATTTACATTGATCTCTAGAATCTTGTATAGCTATTTAAAACATGTGATTTATGGCTTCCCTGGTGGCGCAGTGGTTGAGAGTCCGCCTGCCGATGCAGGGGACACAGGTTCGTGCCCCAGTCTGGGAAGATCCCACATGCCGCGAAGTGGCTGGTTCCGTGAGCCATGGCCTCTGAGCCCGCACGTCCGGAGACTGTGCTCCACAACGGGAGAGGCCACAGCAGTGAGAGGCCCGCGTACCGCCAAAAAAAGAAAAAATCATGTGATTTAATTTAATTTTTTATAATAACCTTGAGGTAAGCCTGGAAGCTGTTATTTTTCCCATTTTGAAGATGAGAAAACTGAGGTTTGGATAAAATAAGCCAATGGGTCCAAATCTTGGTTCTGGACCTCATGTGGAATATGAGCATATAAAAATGGAAAGTCAGGGGCATAAGTTACTTTTAATGTATCCAGAAGCCTAATGGAGATCATACATTTACCTTCAGTCAAGCTATCTAAGATAATTACATAATCAACTTCCATTGCTTTATAACTGCTTATTATGGTAACGTGGTCATCTGTAGCTGTCTGGAATATTCAGTTGATTGAATATAGCTTGTGTATGAAGGAAATAAATGGGATAAATATTTAATTTTCTACTTTATAAATATTGTGTTTGGCAGACCTAATCTTTCCAATGATATGGTCAAGGAAAAAAAATAGTAAAGGGAATTCTTGGTGGAGAAGAGATGGTCTTAAATGGCAGCATAGGGTTCACTCAGAAGGTCTTCTAATGCCCAGCCCCATTGTTTTTTGTTGTTGTTTTGTTTTGTTTTTTTGTTTTTTGTTGTTGTTGGGGTTTTTTTGCGGTACGCGGGCCTCTCACTGTTGTGGCCCCTCCCATTGCAGAGCACAGGCTCTGGACGCGCAGGCTCAGCAGCCATGGCTCACGGGCCCAGCCACTCCGTGGCATGTGGGATCTTCCCAGACCAGGGCACGAACCCGTGTCCCCTGCATTGGCAGGTGGACTCTCAACCACTGCGCCACCAGGGAAGCCTTCCATTGGTTTTTTTACTATATGGTGCTATTGTACTATTTGAGCTCGGATCAATTCCTCCCACTGCTAAAAGGGAAGAAAATCTCTCCCCATGTATGCTTCTCTTGGTAGGAAGAAGGACTATCGCTATGAACCCAGGTCCAAGTTTTACTGCATGGACTCTTGTGTACTCAGCCATCTTTTTGTAGCGGATGTTAAAGTTCAAGGACATGGCTAATAACTACATTCTTTTAGAAACAAATGACTGGACATATTCCACTCTTACAATAGCAGGCAGTGGTAAAGTAAGCTTCACCCAAACAAAAGAAAACACATTTTAAATGTCCATAGAGACAGAGCCATGAAGTTATACTCACTTAACAACTTCAGCCCCAAGAAACCTGGTACCTTTCACAGTCATGGACTCATTTAAATGGGGGTGTCAAGAGACAGGGCTAAAAGAAACATTAATTTGAGTGAATCCATTCCCCCCCCCCACAAAAGTAGGAGGTACAAAAGTCCTAGTGAGATGGAAGTAAAAGGATATTAACAAAAATACAAAGATAAATATGAAAAAAGAGGAATTTTGCCTTTTGGGAGGTCTGAGGTCTTCTGCCAGTGTTCAGTGGGTGTTCTGTAGGAGTTGTTCCACGTGTCGATGTAATTCTGATGTATCTGTGGGGAGGAAGGTGATCTCCGCGTCTTACTCTTCCACCATCTTCCCCCTCTCCCCCCGAAAAAAGAGGAATTTTGTTGTTTTTGTTAAGGGGTGAAGGCAGAGAGGGAAGAAAAGATCTCTCTTGGCCTGAAGCCATGAAATTTAAGATAAAATGTTTCTTCCTTTTGCAGAAAAAGAAATGCTCATTAACAAAGAAAAATGTTGCCTGAATCTGAAGTAAGAGCAGCCCAGACGTGTTTATCTTTGGCTTGGGATGCTGACATCAACAATGGCATTCGCCTCTTAACCTAGTGCCCTTATCAAAATGGAGGAGCATTTTAATCACTTTGTTCCTACTTTTATCTTAGATTAGCCCCATTTTTAGCTTTTGTGAACTTGAATTAAAGAAAAAGCATGTAGAAATTTAACAAGAGTTATGAGTACCTTTTACAAGACCAAAATCCATTATGTAAATCCTGATTTGGGCTCCCTGTCAAAAAATCTCTTTAGGACCCTAAAACTATTTCAATAGCATCTGCATATTGTGCTTTAAACACAAAATGTTCTAAGAGGTTAATTGGTATTTAAAAAAAAATCTCAAAACAGTTCTTAGTTTATGATATCGGTGTCAACAATTAACAAAATAAATATGCTTGCAAGCCTACCCAGGTGTATAAGGCAAATAAATGAATAAAATCACTCTTTTATTCAAACGAATAAAATCATAAAAGTAAATTCATCTTCTGGATTTATGAGTTTTTAGGGCAAGCTTGAAATGTTTTCAATTTTTAAATTCCCACAACAGTGACTAGTGCTGCAATAAACTGAACAAAAAAACAATTGATGTTTTAGGAAGCGAGGCGTTGCTGCTAAACTTCCTACTACTAATTTAACACAGATTTCAAGCTGAAATCAAGACAATATGCTTTCTTCAGCTGTGTTTATGTGACTTCCCACATCCCCGTTAATTCTCTTCTGGCTTTCATGTAGACGTTTTTGGAAGAAAGCTGGCCGAAGGATAAGTAACTTCATCCACCACCTCCCCCCCACCCCCCATAAAAGGTCAGGTGTTCCAGAATGCATCACATGGAACAACAGCACCCTACACTGATTGTTTAATAAATATCATGGTAGGAGTAAACAGATGCTAAATAATAGAACCTTTAGTAATTTGAATCGTTTAGCTCTGTTTGTGATACAAATCTTAATAAGTTTTCAAAAGTCTCCTTGTGCAGAAGGTAGTTTATTCCTTACATTTCATCCAAGACAGGGTGTGTTTAGGTGGCCTGATCAAAAGCGTGAAGGGATACGGCAGAAAAAGAGTTTTGATTTCTGGATTCTATCTTTACACAACTGCTGTGACACACTGCCTCCCTCTAGTAAATAAATAGAAAACCCTTCACTCCTGGTGACAGTACATCAATGCGTGTGATTCGGCATTAGGCAGTGTAAACATGAATTCAGATCCCTGCCTCCCTCCACCGCCTCATTGTCCTGGGGGGGACACAGAGGTTATTTGGAAGAGCCAGGTGGATGTTTGCAAGAGTGTGTGATCTCACAGAAAGAATCTAATTTATCAGTGAGGAGTTGAATCCAGCTAGCCTTTGAGACTGTGTGTTATTTCACATATTTGTGCCTCAGTTTCTTTAGGTGCAGAACAGGGCTGACAAATATGCTTGCCTTATCTGCACCAGATGGAGACAAGGGGTAAAGCTGAGTTGTCAAACATTTTCAGCACAGGATCGACTTCTGTGCACCCTCAGGAGATGCTATGGCTTATGATCTGAGTCACCTGTGAGGTTCGCCTCACCTGAAAGGAGAAAGAAAAGTATGTGGGGGTCGGTATTGCCGCTCGCTGCTAGTTCGCCATTGAGAGGACCCTTTACTCCTCTCTGGCCAGTTATTGAAACTTAGGACTTTTTAACCCTTCAGAGGACAGCAGTGACCTGGCTTGCAAATGCCAAAGCTGTACGCTCTCCAGAGCTCACATCCATACTGGATTTCATTGTTTCCTCTTTGCAGAGGAAGGTGCTCTACTCAGGCCTTGACTTGGATTGGGCCCCAAAGCAAAAGAAGCTTTGTAGCTTGACAAATCTCTGGCCATATTTATGGCTAGAGTGATCCAAGGCTGGGGGTGTGGGGAGGGGACGGGCGAGTTCAGTGAGGGACGTATCAGGAACCAGGGACCAAAAGAAAGCAGCAGCCAGAAAGCCCCCAAATGGATACCCCTTTGGCTTGGAGAAGCAGGGAGTCAGCTGGGGCTGGTCCTACCTGAAAACAAACTCTCAGTGATTTCCTAAAAGTGACCATGCGGGGCACAGATCCATCCGTGTTTTCAATGAGTGCAGCCAGCGCCGTGGAAGTTGGGTGATGGGCAGCGACAGATGGAGGGTTTCCAGGGCGGTGGGCGGCGGCCTTTATTCCCGGATGAAGGCTCCTTCCTGTGTGAGTGTCGACCGGCTATCTCCACTTAAACAATCCCTTTGCAGTGAATGGGTGTACGACACATAACACCTCCTTTGTTTACCAGCCTTTCCAAAGCTCTCTGCCTGTGCATTTTTATGGTGACGATCAACACAATTCCTTGCTCAAGAGACATCCCAACTTGGTTGAAAGGGTGGCCTTTTTCCACTGAAAACTAGGTTTTCTTGGGTAGTTGAAAACCAAAGGGAGTCAAAGTGAATTCTTTCAGCCTTTAACAATGAATTTAGTTTATTCATGACGTTGGAAAGTCAGAAATTTCATCTTTATGACTTTAGAAGATCATAGTAACAAAATGAAAAGGAGACAACAAAAAGGATGAGAGAAGAGAGAAAATAGAACTTGGGTAAAACTCGAGAGGTGCTTTACGTGTGCAATTTTTTTGCATCTAAATTGAATACTGTCTTTGCAATCTTTGTTTCACTTTTCTTCGGAGAGGTTCGGAAATGTCTTATTCTCTTCTGTCCCTTCATGTGGATGAGATCTCAGGCAGGTTCTGGATGAATATGTATGTGCTGGCCCCTGAGTGACAATGTTTCTGTCACACTGGGGTGGGGAACACGACCAGTTAAGGTAGAGCTGACACCTCCTTGCACACCAGCAATGCCCATCCCCCACTGCTTCTGCTCTGCCCCCCAAGGTCCTGCCACAGAGGTACCTGCATACAACACATAGAGAACAACACATACAGCCAGAACAACACAACACAGCCAGAACAACACATGCAGTTACACATCACCTCTTGTGGAAGCTGATTTTATCAGAATAACCTGGCAATCTGCTTGACTTTTATTTATTAATTTAAAAAATTAAAATATAGTTAATTTACAATGTTGTGTTACTTTCAAGTGTATAGCAAAGTGATTCAGATATACATATATATACCTATATATATATATATATATATTCTTTTTAAGATTCTTTTCCATTATAGGTTATTACAAGATATTGAATATAGTTCCCTGTGCTGTATAGTAGGTCCTTGTTGTTTATCTATTTTATGTGTGTCTGTTCACCTCAACTCCTAATTTATCCCTCTCCCTCCCCTTTCCCCTTTGGTAACCATAAGTTTGTTTTCTGTGTCTGTGAGTCTACTTCTGTTTTGTAAATAAGTTCATTTGTATCATTTTTTTTAGATTCCACATATGAGTGATATCGTATGATATTTGTCTTTGTCTGACTTACTTCACTTAGTATGATAATTCTAGCTCTATTCATGTTGCTGCAAATGGCATTATTTCATTCTTTTTTATGGCTGAGTAATATTCCATTGTATATATGTACCACATCTTCTTTATCCATTCATCTGTTGATCGACACTTAGCTTGCTTTCATATATTGGCTATTGTAAATAATGCTGCTATGAACATTGGGAGGCATGTATCTTTTCAAATTAGAGTTGTCTCCTTTTCCAGATATATGCCCAGGAGTGGGTCTGCTTGAGTTTTAGATACCAAAGAGAGTGCTAGTGAATGAGGACATACTATGTATCTATTGGAACTGACATCTTCTAAGGAGATTAAATGAGATAATCTGCTCAACAACCTGATATGAGAGATATTTTCTCCCCATTTTCTCAGATGAGGAAAGAGACTCAGAAGTTCAAGTACCTTAATCTTAGATGTGAAAATATAAATATCAAATGGCCCTTAGAATTCTAAATCTTCTCCTTCCAACTTAAATTATTTTTTAAAACACATGAGCCATGAATAAATGAACAAGTAAATAAATTCATAAACAAATACACTCAATTTAATAGTTTTGTGCATTTCTCTGCTTTGTTTGTATATTAGGTGAAGTCAGGTTAGTGTGCACCTTAAATTGAGACTTAAAGAAGAAAACACAAAAAGCTCACTGCCCCCCACCAAGCTTTGGTGAGGAATAACTTATATACAATAAAATTCAGTGATTTTAAGTGAATTTTGGCAATAGTATATGGTCATGTAACAATCACTTCAATCAGGATATAGAATATTTCCATCTCCCTAAAATATTCCCTCATGCTCCTTTGCAGCTGACCATCTGGACCCCAGCCCCAGGCAACCACTATTCTGCATTCCATTGCTCTACTTTGTCACCAGTCTCTTCCAGTTTCTCTTTCCTGCCTCAGTACCTTTGCACATCCTGTTCTCTCTGTGAGAAGGACCCTCTCTCATACACACTTCTCTTTCCTTGGCTAATGTCTGCTCATATTTCAGCTTAAGTGCCATTTCTTCAGAGAAACTTCCATTATCCCCTTTCCCCACAACTAAAAGATGTATCACATTATTTTCATTTATAGCACTTCTTTCTTTCCCTCCATGTCACATGATGTACATACATATATGGAGGTATTTATTTGATTACTGTCTGTCTCCGTCACTATACTTTGTTTCATGAATGCAGGGAAAACATCTGTTTTGCTCACCATTATATTTTCTGTTCACTGCTAATCACTTCACTCATACATCAGTTATATTCTTGGAACAAAGCTGGTGGATCTCACATATTTTTTAAATGGATTAATTGAATAAATAGTTTTATGTATATAAAAAATCTGTCAGGTCTTTCATAGGGCCAGTGGAAACTCCATCTCCTTGTCACCCCTGGCTGTTTATCTGAGTCCCACCTACTATGCACCTGTGGTGCTCAAGATGCGTCTTTCAGTTCAAAAGCTCTGAGGTTCAGTTCACCTGAGATTTTAGCTAGCACAACCAAAAAGGAAAATTCTGCCATTGAGTAGCACACGTGAGGCATAGGTTAATAAGGAGTAATCACTTTACAGACTGGCAGGAGATGGGGCAGGAAGGCAAGAGAGACACACAATATGGAGACCGTTGGGACTGTTTCCATGACTTTGGTTGCCCGAGCTATGACTTTGGCTGCTCATTTAGACCGGAAGTCTGAGCAGGGCTGTGAGTGAGTGGGAAAGGAGGAAATAGTGGGGAGCAGTGTGGCTTAGGATTCTGGGTGTGCTGCTGTAAAAATCCCTGTTTGGTGATGATGACAGTGATGACGATGTTGGTGGTGGTATGGAAACAGTGGTAGCAGTGGAAAGAACAGTTATCCTAACGTGTGTGCACTTGACACATTAGAAACCCTTCTCCACCCATTCCATCCCTGTGTTTTATCATCTCCCACCTCCCACAAACTGGGTGCGTTGACTTCCATTTTCATGACCCAGGTCAGACTCCCATAGAGAACTAAGCCGGCAGTAAAGTAGGGGTGAGAAGTGGAAGACCATGGGCGTCAGGCCTGCCGTTTCCTCTGCCCTGGGACTGGCTGCGGAGAGTTTCCCTCTTTGGGTTTACAACAGCTTGCCCTTTGGCCATGGTCAGGAAATTGGGATTGTCCTGATCATCATTATAATTACTATGACCCAGGAGCTTTTGCGAATTGCTGGAGCTGAGTGTAAGAATGAAAGTGATGTGGGTGGAGGAAGTGTAGCTATAAAATCGTGCCCAGGACAATAAATCAGCTCAGGGGTGACCTCAGCATTGTAACTCATGTAAGGGCTTTGGTCCTGGAAGAGACTTGAGTCTTTTATAACAAGGAGTTGGGCCCAGGGAGCTAATCTTGCCACACATTCTCTGTGAGGTTAACTACAGCACTGGTACTTGTGAGCAGTAGTTCAGACCCTTGGAGCCACAATGTACTCACATTACTCCATTTCCTTCACCTGCCATTGGAGGCTCCTTCCCACTGAGCAGGTTATAGCCCAGAATGACCATTTTCTCAGTATGATTCGAGTGAACCTACTCCTTTTCCATTTTATAGAAGATACCTTTAGTTGCTAGCAGCTGCCATTCCCTTGGCAATCTCACCTGAGCTCTCAAGGCTAAAAATACCATCTATACACTGATGCCTCCCAAATGTATATCTCCAGCCCAGACCTCTCCCCTGAGTGCATCCAGCAGCCTCTCTGACATCTCTACTTGGATGTCAAATGGTCATTTGAAGTCAACATCCAAAATGGGCTGCTGATAACTATTCCCAAACTTGTTTTCTTCCCCATCCCAGTTAATGACCATCCTATCTTCCAACTGCTCAGGCCCCAGATCTCTTTCTCTCACACCACACATTTGATCTTTCAGCAAAATTCTGATAGCTCTCCCTTCAAGATATATACAGAATCTGAACACTTCTCACTACCTCCACAGCTTTGTCCAAGCTGCCATCATGTTTTATTCGGTTTGTTATAATAGCTTCATAACCAAACTCCTCACTTCTACCCTTGCCCCCTTTTAGTCAATTTTCAATATAGCATCCAGAACACACCTGTTAAAATATGTCAGCTCACACCACTCCTCTCCTCTGAACCCCTCAATGACTTCTCATCTCAGAGTGAAAGCAATGTCCTCACAAAGATGTGCATGCAAATTCTACACGAGCTTGTCCTTGTTACCTCGAGCATAGCCTGCCCTTCCCACCTCACCTTCCACCAACATGCCTCCACCTGGCTGGCCTCCTTGTTCTTTGAGCTCCTGCTTCAGGTTTGATATTTGCTATTCCCACAGCCTGGAATGCTTTCCTCCCAGGTATCTCTGTGGTTTGCTCCCTCACCTTCTTTGGTATAAAATATGGAGTTGCAGTTTTACTTGAGGGACCTAAATGATAAGGGGCTGAATGGAAATATAAATGGTGACTTTTAGCTGAGGGACCATGACTGCATAAGAAAAGAGTGTTCTAGGCAGGGGGTCCAGCAAGTGCAAAGGCCCTGAGTTAGGGAGATGCCTGATTTGTTTAAAGAAGACCAAGTTGACCATTGTGGCAAAGGGGAGTGTGGTAGGAGATGAGGTTAGATTTGGGGGCCAGATCAGGAAGCACCTGGAAACACTTTGGCTTCTATGTGTAGGAGAATAAACTATAGGGTCCATATTGGAAGCAAGGAGACCAGACAAGATAATTGATATAGTCCAGAGGAGAAATTGTGGTGGCTTGGATCACAGTTTAATATTAGAAGTGATAAAAGGATTCATTTGGATTCAGCCAATGGGATTTCCTAGTGGATTAGATGAGATTTGTAAGAACAAGATATGATGCAAGGATGACTCCGTATTCTCCAGGGTGCCATGTTGCCCAGAGTTCTGTGATATCCCCCTCACTGTTCCACCTGTACATATTCTTGTCCCCTCTCCAATCTCTATCTACCCTTGTCCCCTCAGCAGTTCGTTCTTCACACTCCAGCAGAACGATCTTTCAAAGCACAAAACCTGTCAGTGGATTACTATTTACTATAGGAAGAAGATAAAACTGTCTTCCATGGTCACATAATCGAGTCCCCTCCTACCTCTTGGGTCTCATCTTGTGCCTGGTCCCCCTGCTTGTTGTCTGCATCACCCCACATGTGCTGGCTTTTGTCCTTCAGCTCATCATGATTCCTTCCACAGAAAGGACTTTGCGCATGAGTTTCTTTTGCCTGCAGTGTCTTTTCCTCTCCTCGTCACTGAATTAATTCTAACTTATGCTCCATGACTTAACTTAATCATCATTTCCTTAAGGAAATTGTCTCTGACCCCCCCGACAAGGTCAAAAGCTCGCTCTCAGAGAATCATGTTCTGCTCCTTGTTAGAAAAGACCATGGTCGCAGTTTTCCCATTTGTCTTTGCCTCCTCTCTAGACTCTAAACTGCAAGGGGGCAAGGACTATATCTTTTTTCCTTTCACCATTTCCTCCCTAGCACCTAGCACCGTGCTTAGGACATAGTACCTTTGCTGAATGAGTGAATAAATGCATATTTTCTGTGCTGAAATGGGATCATTCCTTTCTGATGTTTCTCTAGACACTGATTCTATGTCCCTCATGTTTCTTTAGCCATAACCAGCTGTACTGCTCAAGCATCCACCTGTAGTCTGCAGAGTGTCTGACTCCTTTATTTTTGCTGTTTTGTTGCAGTTCTCAGTTACACCAAGTGTATGAGCATGAATGACCACGAGATACTGAACAGGAGACTTTGACAGTGTACTTGAGTGGCTTTTGAAAGAACTATATAGTGATTTACAATTTTCTAAAACACTGAGGCAGAAAGATAGGAATCATACGCCTGGTGATAAAAAGCAAAAAAAATTGAATGAAGACACCTTTATTGAGGAACCTGGTAGACGCTTCTTTGCTTCTGAGCAAGGAAAGAAAATTGCTTGATGAGAAAATTAAAGCACTCCTTACTGCACTGTCCCTTATAGGAGCCACATGTGGCCTTTGAACTCTTAAGATGTGGCTGATTCTAATTGAGACATATTGTAAGTATAAACACACACACACACACACACCAGATTTGGAAGATCTAGTATAAAATATTGATTACACATTGAAATGGTAATATTTTGGATATATTAGATCAAATAAAATATATTACTTATAATAGGTTGAATAACAGCCTCCTAAGACATCAGGCCCTAATTCTTGGAACCTGTAAATGTTACCTTATTTGGATAAAGAATCTTTCTAGATTTGATTAAGTTAAGACTTAAGGATCTTGGAATGGGGAGATTATCCTGGATTATTCAAGTGGGTCCTAAATGGAATCAGGCATATCATTATGAGAGAAGGTAGAGGGAGTTGGACATGCACACAGAGGGGAAGATGGCATATGGAGATGGAGGCAGAAGTCGGAGTGATGTGGCCACAAGCCAGGACTGCCAGCAGCCACCAGCAGCTGGAAAAAGAAAGGGGTGATTCTTCTCTAGGGCCTCCAGAGGGAGAACAGCCCTACTGCACCTTGCTTTCAGCTCGGGGATACTGATTTTGGACTTCTGGCCTCCAGAACTACAAGAGAATAAATGTGTTGTTTGAAGGCCCTGGGTTTCTGGTGATTTGTTACAGCATCCACAGGAAACTAATACAGTGTTAAAATTAATTTCACCTGTTCTGTTTTCATTTTTTTTTAAGTGGCTACTAGTTAATTAACAATCACATGTGTGGCTTGCATTCTGTTTCTCTTGGACAGTGCTGCCTTAGACCATTTGAAGGAGAATTATAAAGATGGCAATGACCAGCTGTCTCTAAATCTGTAGTGGACAGAATAAAAACTGATGGGTTTAGCATGTGAAGAGAGTTTAAATATATGAAAAAAGATAAACTAGGTTAAATGGCTATTAAATATTGAAACTGGCAAACCAATCTCAGAAAGACAGATAAGTAGCCATATGTCAGTTAACCTTTCTATAGAACTATCTGGAAAATGGGAGTGGGATCAGGAGACTTGGAACCTTGTTTCCACCTTGAATCACATGAAATTGTTGAAATTATAAGAGGAAGTATTTTCAAGGATCAAATTGATATTCTACCATTCCTACTTCTGTCTGGAAATTTCATCTTTCTCATGGTGCTGAACAAACAGATCGAGGATAATGAAGCCAAGAACAAACTAGTTAGAGGCATAATGTAAAGACTGAAAGGATAGGGGTTAGATAGAGCTAGTGCATGTCAAACTACTTGCAATAGTGGGACCTTTGGGTAAAGACCTTGATCTCCCTGCACCTCAATTTTATCATCTATAAAATGGACCTAATAGTATCTACTTTGCATATTGTTCTAAGGATTGGAAATAATATATGTAAAGTACACAATACATAACTGCAACATCGTAAATGGAAATTTTTGTTATTTTTATTAAGGCTTTTCACATTGATGTTAGTCAATAAACAGAATTGATCATTTCAAATTGGCCTTTACCAAGATAGCATTATATTTTCTAGTGTGGTTCAAAAAGGTAAGGAGTGTTGTAAAAGTTATAAATCAGCAGTTTCTGGATTTGTAAGAGACTAGCGTTGCAACTAGACTTGGCATGAAGTACAAAAGATTGAAACTTTTGTTTATCTGTGGAATTCAAATTTTTGATCAGCATTCAGTAGTCAATGTTCTACAGGAGTGAAGGTCTTTGAATCTGTTTAGGAAGAGAATGACAACTAATGTTTATCAGATGCTACCATTAAGGCATTTTTCTAAGTACTTTTAATGAGTAGATTAATCCCTCTAATCTTTATAGCAACACTTGGTGGTAGATACTATTATGATCATTTGCATTTAACAGATGAAGAAACTGAGATATGGGCTGATGAAGGACTTTGCCTAATGTAAACAATTATTAAAGACAGGTATGGGCATTTGAACTCAGGCTACTTGGCTTTAATACTCTACTTCTTATAATAATGTACTCTCTCTATATTGCCTTTCACAAAATATGGATCTTTCAAGACAGACCAAGGCATTTGCAAGTACTCAGTGCTGATGGCTTCATCTCATCCACATATTGATAATACATTCAGATCATATTTATTGGACACCTACTATTTGCAGCATATTGTGGAAGACGCTAAAGGAATACAAAGACAAATAAGACAGCATCTGGCTTCAAGGAGTTCACAGTGTAAGGAGGAAGATGGCTATGTTAGCAATAAACTATGAGGCAAAGAAAATCAAAGGGAGTGTGAACCAGAGGTATAAGCAACTGCTGTTGGAAAAGAGTCTCTCCCATGGGCTCCGAGTGCCATGTGTGCACCTTTATTACTTGTATCACACTCGAATGCAATCATCTGTCCAATTCTCCGTCTTCCTCACTAGACTGGGACATTGGGGACTGTGTCTTGTTCATCTTTGTTTCTAGCCATCTCCCCTTTGATCCTGGGCATCTATCAAAATCCTTGGCATCTAGCAGGTTCTCAATAATTGTTTATGGAATGAGTGAATAAATGGAGAAATGAGTGCAGAGTAAAAAGGGATCAAATTTGACTGGGAGTGTCCAGCAAAGCTTGACTGAAACATTGGCTTTTGAACTCAACCTTGGAAGATAAGGAGGATTTTGAGAGAAGAAAAGGTGAGACTTGAGGAAAGGCAGAGTGTAGGACTGATGAAATAGAAGGAAGAGTTATATAAGGTTATATAAAGAGAAGCTTGAAGATGTTGAAATGGTTTATTGGACTTAGTATATTGTTCAGAGACAAGAACCTGTGACTTGTTGATCAAGGTCAAGGTTAAGGGCAGAGCTTATGTAGCTCCAGATAATTCAGGCAAATCCCCGAGCAACTTGGCATGAAGAAAAAGAGCTTGATGAATACTTGAGTTGTTCTAAATAATAATAATAGTCATTTATTGACTACTTATCGCATGTCCAACATTTCACAGATATTAGCTGATCCTCAAAGCACCAGGTATCTACTTATTTTACAGATGAAGACACTGAGCTTCAGTGCAGGTAAATGACCTGCCCACACAGCTAATAAGAGGTGGAGCCAGGATTTGAAACTCAAGTCCTTCTGGGTCCAGGGCTCTTGTCATTTTCTCTATTATGTGCCTCTAATACAGTGAGCATACATTCATCCAACTTATGTATTTGTTTTATCTTTCATATCTTCTTTCACATGTACCTAAAATCTGCTTTGGTTACTAAAGGCTCAAAAACGCTGAGGCTGAAGTTGAATCAGGGAAGCAAGATTTCTTTTTTGTATCCCTTTAGCAAAGCAGGAGGCTGCAGCTCATTGGAACTCATCTTCCTATATACTCAAGTGCCTCCAGAGAATTCAGAAATCTGGGCATGAATATGTAGGCACACAGGAAATGAGCAAGGCAGATGTTGCGCTGATCTCTGCTGGGCCATTTTAGATCATAGTAGCTAATATACAGCACCTTTTTTGGCTGCCAACATTCTTTTTGTCCCTGTTTATCAACCTCCTTTCCTCCCTCTCCCCCACTGCCAGACCCTTGCATTTACATCTTCCTGTCCCCAGAAAAAGCATACTTTTGATTTTTCTTCAGAGCAGGTTAAGTCAAGCCTGTCCAAAGAATGAATCCAGTTGGCAGAAGAACTCATTGGCTTCAAACTCACTGTGATATGTGAACACTTAGATCCCCCATCCGCACCCCATCACTACTTCTACCATCCCTGACAGGCTTCCTTGGTAGCCTATGTACTGTGAGTAACTCGATGGCAATTTCTTTTAGGAATTAGTTAATGCATCCAGTGCCAGGGAAGCATCAGCGTGGGTAGCTTAACCTTTGTATTCTCTTCCTCAATATACTAGATGGTACTACTGAGGTCCTGCCAGAGGGTCAGGTTCTCAAACTATTTCTCAGCAGCAGTGGTGAAGCAACCCATTCAAGGTATGTGCTTAGATTCAACTGGGTTCATTCATTCATTCATTCATTCTTAAAATATTTATTGATAGATAACTGTGTGCTAGGCACTGTATAAAGCAATAGGGTTAGAGTGGCGAATAAAACTGATGTGGCCCTACCTTCATGGAACCTATATTCAAGTGGGGAGACATATTAAACAAGCGAACCATGAACAGCACTGTTACAGATTGACACAGCTGCTGTGACACAGTAACAAGAGGGATGGGCTAGAAAGGGGCTGTGGGAGGCCCCATTAAAGAGCTGGCCAGTGAAGACTCTTCTTAAGGGGTGTCCAGTGGGATTAGGCTTGAAGGGAGAGAATAACTCAGCCATGAGGAGAGTGTGGGCAGGAAAGCATTCTAGAGTCACGCATGGAAAGTTCTGCTAGTGGCAAAAGTGAAGGAGGAAGAAGGGACAAAGAGCACGTACCTCTTGATTCAGGAGAGGCTGAAATTTTTTCAGGACTTCTCTTTTGTAGAATTACTTGCAGGATTATCTGCGTCCATTGATAACCATTGCCTATTCACTCTTTTTCTCTCATTTCACTTTGAATATTTTGTGAGGTGGTTCAAGACGTACTTGGTGATATTCATGTTACCGAGAGGCCCTCTGAAATGTAAGCAGACTAGCCCTCTGCAGCATCCCTACCTTGACATGAATCATCATTTAATATTCAGAGTATATAACATTTGCTTAATGCGTACCAGATTTGCTTCTGAACCAGTGACCTGGGACCCCCAAATCCTTATTATACCTTCCTGTCCTTATTCTATTCTCTGAAAGAAACTGTATTTCAAGGAGAATTTATCCTTGGGATGTCATTAGATATACCATTATGTGATTACTCCTAAGATGGTGAATATAATTGTTTCTAGAATACTGTTTTTATGGAAAACCAGTTGTGCACAGTAGTAGATTTCACCAGTCATGTTTAAAATTAGCATTGAAGATATGCTGAAGCTCAGAGTTTGGAATACGTGTAGCCACGAGCCTTCAGAGACCCTTAACTGTCAAAACGTTAGCACTTTCACTGGAAGAGACGTGAGCTCTAGTTCCCTTTGCATGACTACTATGTAACCACCTCGGTGTCCCAAAGCTGCTACATATTGTTATGTAATGATAATAAGCAGCATATAATAGCAATATCTCTTTTCTATTGACAGTCACTTTGGATCACTTCATGATTATTTGAAAAACTAGGTGACCACAAATAAGGCACACACAGACCAGCGCAGAGACCCTCTAATTCTTCTATGTTGCCTTAGTCTTTCCTACTACTCAATTTTCTTAAAAATATAATTCTAGGGTAGAATTTATCTTTTTAAGTCTTAAGTTTGACAATGAAGCATAACCAAATTTTTGGGTAAATAATGTGGGAGGAAAAAAAGGAATGCACATTTGTATTGTTAGATTTCTGCTTTATCCTGTCATTGAAGAGCATGAATTTAACTCTACTGCCTCCCAAATCCCGACTAAATGATAGTTAAAAAAAAAAAAAAAGAATTGAGGAGAAGAGATGAGAAAATGACAGTTGAAACAAAAATTTGAAAGATAGAGAATCAGTGGGCAAGTGGAAATTAAATTATTTTGCTCAGTTCTTTTGCTCAGTTACCTTCACTAACTGTAAATCAACAGACAAGGAAATGATTACAGTGATTTTGTTTCCTTAGAGCCCCCATGCAATCTGCAGTATTGTCCACATTATAAATGGGAAAATTGAACCACAAAGAGATTGAGGATTTATAATTACAGAATATCAAAATGTTTAAGGCAATTTTACAAGTTTTATTACAATTACAAAAATTAGAAATTTGACTCTTTTAAGGGTAGGTATGAACACGGTTAGAACTAAGATCAAATTTATATACCAGAAGCAAGAAAGAGAGTACCAGAGGCAGTTGTATGGTTGAAAGGTTAAGCTTGGTGTGTGTAGTTGCCTTGAGTATTAATTCAACATTAAAAAGAACTTTTTAACAATTGAAGCTTTCCTAAAATGGAGTGGCTACCTTCTGGAGTAGTGTGTTTGAATGTCTGACCACTGGGTATATTAGAAGGCATTGCTGTGATCAATGGGAAGCAAGACCAGATGACCCATAATGTCATGGTTGTGTAATTCTAATGTAAGTGGTAAAATAAATACTTAAACTTAGAGTTTCTAATTCCTGTTACAGAGCATCTCTCTTATATCATCCTGTCTTTTTTTTTTTTTTACATCTTTATTGGAGTATAATTGCTTTACAATGGTGTGTTAGTTTCTGCTTTATAACAAAGTGAATCACTTATACATATACATATGTTCCCATATCTCTTCCCTCTTGCGTCTCCCTCTCTCCCACCCTCCCTAACCCACCCCTCTAGGTGGTCACAAAGCACCTAGCTGATCTCCCTGTGCTATGCGGCTGCTTCCTGCTAGCTATCTATTTTACGTTTGGTAGTGTATATATGTCCATGCCACTCTCTCTCTCATCCTGTCTTTTACTTGACCATGTGATTAAGAATCCCAAGGATTATAATACAGAACAACTTTTCCCAGCCTCTGTACATGAGTTATGGTGTGGTACTCCTGATATACTCTGTATATGAGTTACATGGTGTGGTATACACGCTGTGGTACTCCTGATCTTATATTCCCACATCTGCCTTTATTTTTCCATTCATTTCCCATCTCAGTAACTCAGGCCAAAGACCTAAGACACATCTTTGATTCTTCCATATGCCCCATCCCAATATCAAGCCATAAACAAATCTTGTTTTGCTTATCTCTAAATTAGATCTCACATCCATTTACTTCTTTCCATCTCCCTTCAAACTGCCATCAGCATAAAGATGATCATCCCCTCCAACTCCTGGGTTCCAGTTAATCTTACAGCAAAATTTTAGTTTAAAAAGTTCTTCATGAACTCGCTCTTCCCTTTCTCATCAACCTCCTCTCATGTCGCTCTCCTTCTTGGTCACTCTGCTTTAGCCACATTGTCCTTCTTTCAATTATTCTAATCCTTCCCCATCTCTTGCCCTTTGTATTTTCTCTTCCTTCTGTCTAGAACATTCATTGCTCCCCCCTCCTTCTAGCATCCCCATCTCTTCACTTGACTATTTTCATCCTTTAGGTTTCAGCTCAAATGTCAACTCTTCTGAGAGGCCTTCCCTGGTCACCTATCTTCTGTAACCACCCTCAGTTACTCTAGCTCACCACCTTCTTTATTTCCTTCATAACAAAATTTATGTGCATATTTGTTAAATTGTTTGTTCACTTATTTGACTAATTTACTATCTCTACCACTTGAATGCAAACTTTAGGAAAACAGTGATCTTGTCTACCTCATTTAATTCTCAATTTAGCAAAGCACCTGGCATATAATAAACACAATATATGATGTGTTATAAATATATAAACACGTATATGATGTTTATATTTAATCACAGATCATTTTTTAAACTTAACTCATAGCTCTTGCCTGGCCTTTAATTCTCAATAGTGATGTATTTCTGAAACATTCTCTACTGTCTTCTAAAATATAAGCTTTTACCAAATGCAGCCTCGAAGGTTTTCAGATTCATTTGGGTTGGGTAAGAGAATAGAGAATGAGGGACAAAGAAAAGGCACTGGGCTAGTAATAACTATGCATCTGAAATATTAGTCATTTTAAAGATCTCAGAGGCACAGAAGCCCCCCATCTGTGTTCTATTTTCAGTATTCTTTCTAACCTGATTGATTTCACCCTTGTTGCTTAATTGTTATCATTATTGTGGCTTGTCCTCTTTGGACAGAGAATGGTATCAGCGCAGCAGTTTGTACAGTCTGCTGTCTACTGTCAAATTTGTTAATGTCCTTATTACAGGCTTATAAAAACTTTGTCCTCCGCTGAGCTATCAAAGGCCTACTATCTGTCAACATGTCATCCAGAACAGAGTGACAAAGTCTTCATCCTTGTCTTGCAACTTGAAAAGCCATTTAATATTGAACAATCCACTCAGCTTCTATGCTTTGTTTAAAATCTTATTCTTTCACTCCATTTTTTCATATAATTCTTCTTGCCTCTAGATATATAGAAACCTGAGTATGTTCTCCAAAGATGAGACCCAGAATACCAATCACTTCTTCCCTTGATTTGCTTAAGCATTCCCCTGGAGATTTTGATTTATTAATAATTTCCATAATTATACAACTTTGGTCCAGTCCCTATTCAAATAATTTAACACTGCATTTTACAAGGTTGTTATTTAATAAAGTTTCACTGTAGTTTCATAGACAGACTTGGGAGAAATAGACATTCTGAACATTAGCCTTCATGAGTCTCTAACTTTTTTGAAAGAAATGCCTCCATAACTGAGCAAACACCTGATCCAAGGAAATCTTGAGAGCTTTAATCTCATCAAGGAGTGAATTGTTTTATTTTCTTGGAATTTTTGGTTTGTCAAGGGCTAGCTTATTTATGCATCTTTTAAGTGTTAATACTAGCAAATTAAAAAACAAATACTTTCTAAAATAGAGTATACGGAATATAGATTAATCTTTATTTGCGACTTACAATCATTAGTAACATTAATTTTTAAACTTTTTTTTTTAAATACAATGATGCACTCAGGAACCACTGAGGAATTTAAGGCTGTTTGCTTTGATACTAAATGGGTATCAGGGTATTTCTTTGTTTGCCTTTTGTAATTTCTTTGAATTTATCATTGTTGGGCTGCATCCTCCATTGCTATCATTATTACTTTTAGTAGCATTTTGTTTCTCCTATTACTTAGATGCTTCTATTTTATAAGAACTTATTTACTTGTTAGAGAGGAGTCAGACCAAATGCACAGAGGTATTGGAGGCAGAACTCCAGAGCCTCTATAAAATGGCAGTGCATAAACTCTCAGGGGTTGGTTGTGAGGATGAAGTGAAATCTTGTATGTAAGTACTGAGCCACTGAGGGTACTCAGTAACTGTAAGGTTTTTCTTTCCTGTTTTCATCTCTGCTTCCTTGACTTTTTTTGCATTAAGTAGAGATCTGTCCTATCTTGAGCCCTCAGTGAGGTCATTGACCAAAACGAGAGAGGCTCTTTACTCAGAGGTGATAAGAATTATCTCCATCAAGTGGGCATCAGAGGGTGAAGAGAAGCAAATTTGTCCAACCCCTTCCTCCAGGGAGCCTGCCCTGAGTCTTATTCTCAGTCTTGTCCCAGGAATGGGTTGGCGGATAGGGGAGAGAGGAGGAGTAGCTTGTTCCCTTCTTAGTGTGCCTCCACCTATAAAAGCCTAGATCTCTGTGGCAAAGATGTGAGGAGGGGGAGTTTCCCTGCAAGAAGCACGCACATTTTTAGTATATGTACATTATGATTTCACAGTGCACTGTGAAAATGCGGTGAGTGGAATCTTGTTAAGCTTAACTTACTTATTAACTCAATAAATACTAAGTGCCAAGCACTGAGTATTTACCAACAGATAGAGGAAGACAGTCTATGCCCTCAGAGATTTATGTTCAAATGGGGTAGACAAGTCAACATCAAAGTATGACATGTACTCAAATACAGGGAGATGTGGTATGTTATGCAAACCCAAAGGAGCACCTGAACCATACTCCACAATGGTGAGTGTGTATGTGAGTGTGTGTGTGTGTGTATGTGTGTGTGTGTGTGTTGGTTAGGGGTGTGACTCTTGGCTTGAATCCAAAAGAATGACTAGGAGTTATCCAGGCAAAAGAGAGCTAGAATATTACAGAAAAGACTCAGTTTTAGTTTCAAAATAGGGCTAGGAAGTTCTCAAGTTGAACATAATCTTTTGATACACTTTGTGTTTTGTTTGCTTGGTTACACCTTGCTATTGCCTTTGAGTTTTTCTTTCCTTGTGTTTTACCTATGCTTATTTTATTTTAGAGAGGTTCATTTAGAAAATGCTAGACTTTCTTAGTTGTGCTAAAGGAAGTTTTTAAAAACTAAAAAATAAAAGAGATGAATCCAACTTTGGGCTATAGACTGATAGCTTAGGGATTGGTGTTGCTACAGGGGTAACTCAGTGGGAGACTCCCATGAAACAGGAGCAAACGCATGAAACTTGCCCTAATTTAGAGTCCATTTCCACAGCTGTAAAAGGGGAACAGCATATCTAGCAAGGAAGAAAGAAGATAACTTTGTAGACAGATTGCTCTGGTTTTTATCTTAGTCCTGTAATTAACTTTGTAATCTTGGACACATTACTTAACATCTCTTTTCCTCAGTTTCCTTATCTGTGAAATGAGAAAAAAAATATTTTATAAGATTTATTGTAAGGGTTAGATGAGTCAGTATTTGTAAATATTTGTCCAGCACTCGAAAAATATTAGATATTATTATTACTGTCATCACTATGAGTTTAAAAAACAGCTACTATATGTAAAGAGCATAGCCCAGTGCCCAGCACATTGTAATAACTATTGTTTTCCTTCTCTTCCCCCTCCTCCACTTTTTCTTCCATTTTCTTATTATCATCTCTTTCAAATGGGTATTTTCAGTCAATATTTTGTCACTTCTTTCCTAAAAGGATCATAATCCTGGTTCAACATTATAATTTAATACTGAATTGTTCTCTGATTCTTTGTTGAGTTTCTATCTTTCCTTCCTGACAAACTACGAGCTACTTGAGGATAGGAACCAGGCTTAATACCAATAGTACAGGGTTGAGAATTTATGAGATGCTCCGTAAATTTTTGTTGAATGGATTATCAAATAGTTGGTAATAACCAAATACTCTTTTTTTTTCTTTTTAACATCTTAAAAAAAAATGGTTCTGAAGAACCTAGGGGCAGGACAGGAATAAAGATGCAGACGTAGAGAATGAACTTGAGGACACGGGGAGTGGGAAGGGTAAGCTGGGACGAAGTGAGAGAGTGGTATGAACATATATACACTACCAAATGTAAAATAACCAAATACTCTTGATTGTTTAAAAATGGGGAAATAATCTGTCATTGATGAAAGTTCTTTAATTTTTTTATGTGCTGAGTATTCACTCAAGAGTTAAGAATGTTTCAGGACTTGATGGAAGATTTCCAGATCGATAGCTTTAGTTTTTATCTACACCTGATAGAAACATTTGTCTTATCTTTAAAATAAAATGTTTTCGTTGCTTCTAATATTCTTTTTTAAAAAACATATATTTGAAAAAATGGAAATTAAAAAAACCCAGATATTTGTCTTCTTCATTTTAATCTTTGATTATGGACTAAGAAAATAGGGTCTTTGGAAATATTGAAATTTTACCTATAATGTACATGTTTCAGTGAGTTCTTATTCTGTGATTTGGTAGACCCAGGGATATTATCACTAATGTAATTGATTTACAACTTTTACTTTCTCCTAGTTTCATACTACTCATCTATTTTCTTATAAAGTGCAATTCTGTCAAGAAAGGTATCTGGAAGTACTTTACACAGTCATCTGCATAGTCCTTCATCGAATTAAGTAAGCATCAGCCATTCCTACTGCCATTTGCCATTAAAAAATGAATTAGTGATTGACATGGAAAACCTGTACAAGTCAGTTCCCAACAGAACATTTTCTTGTTCTTCGTTGTTCTATACCAGACTTCTGACCTTAGACTTGTGCTTTGATGCTTTCATTACTTTATCCTGATTCAACTTGGGTTTAGTAGTTGGTTTTCCTTTCCACCAGCTTCTGTTTTGATAATAGGCTGAGAAAGATTGTGTCCAGGCATTTTAGGCATTAAATCACTCGGATCCTGTCCAACAATTCACTACATACGTGTTGCCCCTCATTTGTTCAATACAATAAAATCACCCACAAATACACAGAGTCAGCCAAGGAACACATGACCCGTGCAATTGCCCAGATGCAGTCTTTGCTTCTTCTCATCCTGATCTTGATCACGCTTCTTTGTGTTTCCTTGGCTCTGTTTTGACTTCCTGATCTTTTTTATTTTTTAAATGTGCTCTTGAGGATCTATTTCGTCTCTCCTCTCTGCTTTGGATTTGGTTTCCTTTATGTCTCCTATTTGGCTCTTGACCCAGATTTTGATTGTCTGCAACTTTGGGTGAAAGACGCCCTTCACTAGCTCTGCCCAGAAAACCCCAATGGCTTGGTCCACCACTGATTATCTCCTCCTCCCCATGTGAGAGAAAAAGGATTTAGACACATAAGTCATTTTTCCTAGTTGAGTTTTTATGCAGTTAAGTGGTCAACACCATTTCTTAACTAGTCATAACCCTTTGAGACATAGCTGAAAAATTCAGTATAATTTATTTTCTTTTCTAAATTTTGTCTTTATATACAAGCTAAAATTATGTCCACATGTATAAATAAAGTGGCTCAGTAAATTAATAAAATCAGGCAAATTAGTAAAAAGATAACCATACTAGTTTTATGACATTAAAGTGATAAATGTACTGATGCCTTATTGATTAAAAAAATGCTTTCAGTTAGCTGCATCTAAAGTGTATTCATTTGGTGAGATAGTCATAAGCATATATAAATGAGATAATAACTTAACAATACAACTTTTTCAGGGCTGTCTTGCCAATAGCTGATTGGCTTAAACATTTGAAAAAAGTTTAGTATTCACATGTTTTTCATTGGTATTTAATTTTGATAGAGGAGGGCTTAATATTTCTATGGCATTTATTATACTATACAGAGGGATTAATAGTTCAAATATTATAGCAGCACTTTCTTAAATAATATTTATTTTAATTGACAAAAATAGTTGAAGAGCTGTGAAGATATGTCCTAAGATATTTTTCCTATAAGACTAGAATACAATCTTCTGTGTGGGGGTACATATTAAAGTAGCATTGTGTCTTTTATATATAGATTACAGATAGAAAGATAGATATAGGATTTTTTCCCCTACTTGGGCTAATTCACATCAGATAATTTCAGAAGCCAGCATTTTATAATTCACTTAACCTATCCCAGGAAAGCATAAACTATATACTAATGCAGATGTTTGGAAGGGAAAATGTATTTTTTCTGAATGAGAAGTAGAAAGTGACATCCACTGAGATTTAAATGATAGCATGTGACAGTAGATGCTACAATTAAAAGTCATTATGGGGCTTCCCTGGTGGCGCAGTGGTTGAGAGTCCGCCTGCCGAGGCAGGGGACACGGGTTCCTGCCCCGGTCCGGGAAGATCCCACATGCCGCGGAGCGGCTGGGCCTGTGAGCCATGGCTGCTGAGCCTGCGCGTCCGGAGCCTGTGCTCCGCAACGGGGGAGGCCACAACAGTGAGAGGCCCGCGTACCGCAAAAAAAAACAAAAAAAAACCCCAAAAAAACCCCCAAAACAAACAAACAAACAAAAGTCATTATGGGCTTCGAAGTAACAAATTATCATTGAACAACAATCTCAGGAAAACATTAACAAAGCAGTATTTGGATGAGTGACTTGATCTATCCACATAGGGGTGAGCAGAGGGTAGGGGAGAAGAGGTACAGCTCTTTATAGCTCCAATGAATAGGAAAAATAGCTTGAAATGGCTGGTTCAGACATAGGTGGCAGACATCTTTCATCAAAGGAAATCACATGATATCCTCTGCAATACTAGAGTTAAGAGTATTAACTCTAGTTAATAATTTTACTTTTTGGCTTAGGAACTTACAAACTATACTCATTTGAATTCATTCTGCCTTTACTAATTTTTGAACCCATATAGAATTCTTGAGAAGTATTTACGAGTATGATCAATGGTGGACTAGTCTGACAGCTATAAATTTAAACAGTATACAAAAGTTAACATAACTAACTAAAAAAATAAAATTTTTTGTCAAACAATACCCTTCCACGGCTATGGTTTTGGATAAGAAGTGGTAGGGTAATCTTTAAATACCAATTAACTGAATAGATGGGATAACATGACCAAACTCCATAATGCAGGCATACTTTCACAGTTTTTCTCTGCTGGTTTCCTGTTTTCAGAGTGAATTGACTAAGAGAAGGAAACTTTGCTTAAGTTTAATGCTGAGAATATGCCTGATACTTTGAGATTTTCTTGGCATCAATGCATTTTATTGATTTCCATTCTTATTATGGATGCCATTGTAATATTATTTTATTTTATATTAATAAAAAGTGTTCACTAATGTTGAGAAGGAAGTGTTCTAATGTGTCACTCTTAGACTATAAAAGAAGATATGATTTATCTGCTTCTCCACCAGATGTCTAAGCACTGTTTGTGAAACCATGTATCCTGGTATTGGTTGAAGTATGACTACTCTTTTCTTGGATATTCCTTAGCTTCTTCATCTGCCAAACTGCTTCTGCCAAGGGAACAGTATGATAATCAGTCTTTTTACCAATATTTTTTGGTTTGGTTATTATAATTGAATACAATTGTATAAGACTTTCTGTCAAATTACTGTATACCTATCTATTATTTAATAGCAACTGCAATTATTATTGATTCTGATTATCTGATATAAGAAAGTGGGCTGAAGGTGCATAACTTTCTTTGTTATCTTGGCTCCTTATCCTTCACTGTTTTTGCCTCATAGACCACTTAGAGAAGCTGATGAAATCCTGGATTCCTTCTCCAGAAAAATACACATGTGCTCATGTATGCAGAATTTCAACTATAGTTTCCAGAGTTTGGTGGGTCATTGAAACCCAACCACGGCACAGTGGACTCCAGTTTAAGATCTCCTGCTTGGTGTATTTAAGGTTCCACCTATATCCCCACTGCACTCAACATTACCAACCCATAACCTCTTACTACACGTTCCTATGACTCTACAGGAGAGGGCTCACCTATGTGTAGGACAGGTCAGGTGCCTGGATGTTAACACCCCAGAACATGTCTCAACCAATGATAGATAAATACCCTAGTTTCATCATCCATCAGGCAGGACAACTTGGAGGCATTTTCTACACCATCTTCCAGGGGTCCCCAGCAGCAAAGGACCCCATTGACCACAGTGGTAACCTGCTCACTAACATGCTGATACTGGCTTTCTTCCCTTCCCTGTCCCATTCCCCTACTCTCCAACTGATGCTTCCTGGGATCAGCTTTCAAATAATCTTCTTGCAATCAAATCCTAATTACAGTCTGCTTTTGGGAGAACCAAACTCTTCCAGTTATTACTGCCATTATAATGAATTACCTTAAAATTTAGCGACATAAAACAAGAATTTATCATTTTATTATGCTCATGTAGTCTCTGGGTTAGGAATTCAAGCAGGGCACAGCGGGGATGACTTGTCTCCACTCCATGATGTCTGGAACCTCAGGTGGGAGTTCTCAAAGGCTGAGGCTGACAGCTGGGGTCTGGAATCATCTGAAGGCCCCTCCCGCACATACCTGAGGGCTGGGCTGGAGTGACTTAATGGCTGAGCTCAGCTCAGAGTGGCGACCTGAGAACCTACAGGCAGCCTCTCCAGCATGGAAGTATCAAGGTGGTCATTCTTATTACATGGTGGCTAGCTTTCCCCAAGGTGAATTTCCCAAGAGAACTGGGTGAAAGCCATATGGTCCTTTGGATCTAGCCTTTGAACTTGTACAGCATCACTTTTGCTACATTCTTTTGATTACAAGATCATTACTAAATTGGCCCAGATTTGTTGGAAAGTGTGTCAGAGAATTTGCATACATATTTTAAAACCTTCGCACAATTTAAGACAGAGTTATAGCACAAGTAGGAGGATTTGGTTCCTAATGAAGAACATTCTCCCTGCAAAAGCTTTAGTGAGTAAATATGGAAAACTAGATTTACAATTTTTTAATTCTGTTATTCTACCACATTGATGATTTTTATTAGCACAGGTGTAGCTATAAATGAGCCGAGAACTGATAAATCAAATTCATTTTTGTAATTTAATCTAATTTAAAATATACTAGGGGAGTGCATTCTTTTTTTATTATTTATTTATTTTTTTGCTATACGCGGGCCTCTCACCGTTGTGGAGCACAGGCTCTGGACGTGCAGGCTCAGCGGCCATGGCTCACGGGCCCAGCTGCTCTGTGGCATGTGGGATCTTCCCGGACCGGGGCACGAACCTGTGTCCCCTGCATCGGCAGGCCGACTCTCAACCACTGCACCACCAGGGAAGTCCGGAGAGTGCATTATTTAAATAAATATTTCAGTAGATTATCTTTTAATGGGAATAATAGAGTGAATTTACTTTTATAGGATTTTCTTGGAACTGATCATACATGTAATTGCATTTTTGAACATCTGTTGTAATTTGATACTTTAATAAATATGAATTTGGTCTTGAATTCTAAGTTTAAATTAGGCAGAGAAAACAAAAGAAGGAAATACTGGAAATTATTTTACGATGAATAAGAGATAACGTACAGAGGCCTATGTGTATTAAACAGTACTAAGTTCATGTCAACAGGAGTTTAGAAAATTGCTTCCTCTTTTGATAGGAAAATCAAAGGATAAATCATAATATATTGTACCTTGTCTGAAATAGGACCTAAAAGCTCTTTTAGTTCAAACTCTTTACCTTCTTTTAGATGAAGCCTTGAGAGATTATGTATGGAGACTTTTAAATACATACTTTTGCTCAGTTTGCTTGTCTACAATGATCAAAACAGCCAGATAAGTAAAACTGTAGAAAGAGGAAAATGATCAGTGGTTGTCAGGGGTGGGTGGGGGGGGAGGAATGAGGAATAAATAGGTGAAGCACAGGGGATTTTTAGGACAGTGAAATTATTCTGTATGATACTGTGATGGTGAATGCAAGACATTATGCATTTGTCTTGTATTCACCATAAAAGTGTACAACACAAAGAGTGAACCTTAATGTACAGACTGAATTGTGTTCAAATGTTGAGACCCAAACCAATGTAATTATATTTGGAGATTAAAGCCTCCAGGAGGTAATTAAAGTTAAATGAGGTCACAAGGGTGGGGCCATAATCTAATAGGACTGGTGGCCTTATAAGAAGAGGAAGATCTCTCTCTCTCTTTCTCTTTCTCTCTCTCTCTTTTTATTTCTCTCTCTTCCCCCTTTCCCCCCCCTCCCTTCCTCCCTCCCCCTCTTTCTCTCCCTCTGTCTCTCCCTGTGTGCACACACTGAAGAGAGGCCATATGAGAACATAGTGAGATGGTGGCCATTTGCAAGACAGAAGAGAACTTCACCAGAATGTGAACCCGGGAGGAACCTTGATCTTGGACTTTTGAGCCTCCAGAAGTATGAGAAAATAAATGATGATATGCACGAGAATACTTGAGAAATGTCTGTTGTTCTGAAGTAAGAAAACAGCATCTATTTCATTATGACTTCTCTGATTAGATGATTGATAGCAATACAGACATTCCCCATCAGAGAGGAGACTTGCTGGGCTTGATGACATTCTGTTAGGTTCCTTGGACAGGATTTAACAGTTTTGCAGTATTAAAATATGCTCATTTGCATCTTCCTCAGGAACATCTGGAGGGGGGAAAAAAGTGGCTTTGGAAAGCTGTTCGGCTCACAGAACACTGGGGCTGAGTAAACATTCCAGCTTTCCCTCACTGGCCATCACTCACACCCAATGTATTTATTCTTTTTCTCTGACAAGAGAGCAACATTTGGAATAGCTCAAGCTGCTGAGTTAATCATTGAGACACCATGGGGATGTTTTAAGCTGTGGGCCTAACCACCTTGTATGATTTGGAATCAACACAACCAACAGGCAGAGTAAGGCAAGCACTGTAGCTTGTCCAGTGCAGGGTAATCAGATTTGCTACCTTTCAGATTTCTTCTCTTTGTTTAAAGAATCAGTGCCAAGGGCAGGAACTTGCCAGTATTTCAATGAGTCATTGGCTTCAACTCAGCATTGGCCCAAAAAGATTCTTACCTAACATGGGTACATGCTTCTTGCCTTTTATCGTATTGTGCAATTTCACTCTTTTTCCAACTACTGGGGTTCTGAAGCTGGATTTTATCTTGTTATTCTTGCATTGTGGTAGAACCTTCTGAAGTTATTCTCTATACCCACAACTCCTTCTCTCCTTCCCAACACCTACTGAAGTGCTCTAAAACCAATAACGCTTCACTACCAAAAAATATTATCTCCCATCCCCTCCTTATGATTCCAGGTAAAGCCAGACTTTGAGGTCTGATGCTTAAAAGTATGGTTCCTTACCTTGTTTTTAGTAGACAGATATATATCTTTGCTTTGCTAGATAGCAGCAGTTATTATAGACATTGCATACTTATATTGATCTATAAAGTCAAATATAAGGCATGAGCAGGCAGGTAACTTTTGCCCAGAACATGGCTTTTTCAGTAGTGAAAGGTTTTGAAGGATCAAATAAGATGCTGATTGCCTTAAGTTAGCTTGTAAGTTATCAGGACTCTATCAAGAACTTAAAATATAAGTTGAAGTCAAGGTATGTCCCTTTTCTAAAGGGATAAATTAGGAGGTTGGGATTAACATATATACATTACTTATGTATATATATATATATATATATATATATATATATATATAATAGATAATCAACAAGGACCTACTGTATAGCACAGGGAACTCTACTCAATACTCTGTAATAACCTGTATGGGAAAAGAATCTGAAAAAGAATAGATATATAAATATGTATAACTAAATCACTTTGCTGTACACCTGAAGCTAACAACATTGTAAATAAACTACACTCCAAAATAAAACAAAAAATTTTAAAATATTGTTATAAAAATTTTCTTTTAAAAGGTGAAATCAAACTATGTCTAGGAAAAAATACTTTTGCCTGTTAAGTTTGAGAAGTATGTAAGTGTAAATCTTTCCATTTTCATTTGTAAAGCTGAATTATAGCAATGATGATAATGATTGGGACCTATGGCTTGAAAGAACTTCTATTTATCATGGTGAATTAATATCAAAATTTTGAAAATTCTCTACAGATCTCACATAGCCATAGTTGAAGCCAAAGTGTTTTTGGGGCTTCAGTTATCTGGGTAGTTGCTTCAGACTTCTGCTTTATTTGATAAGGGCCAAAAAGTCAATCTATGTTTCTATAACAGGTGATGGTCAGGAAGACCAAGATACCTGGAGTATCAACTAGAAAAAGAGTTAAAGAGATAATTTCTACTTTTCCTTTCCAGTAGCAAGAATTTTGTAAAAAGTTCTCTGAAGTGCTTTTATAAAATCTCCAAAGATTTTTTCCCCTATTTCTCTGATGCTTTTGTCTTAAATTTCTCCTATGGTAGCACTGTTGTTTAACACACTGGAATTAAATTATTAGAACAAATAAGGTTCTGCCAGCTTTTTGCTGTTAAAAAATGGTTTCCTTGTTTTGGTTCATCTCAGTTAACTGAAAAGGTCCTCACCTAATCATGTCCTCTTGTCATTGAAAGGCAGGAAAGGAACTAACACAGCAGAGAAGACTATTTTCAGAATCAATCCTTCATATTTAAAAGAGAGATCCATCCTCTCCAGGAGGTGCAAACACAGTCATTAGAACTGAGACCTCCATCTTTTCAAGTGCCCTTCCATTTTTTTTCATACTGAGAGGAGCTTTTAGGTGCCTGCTGGGCTAACTAAAATAGATGGCTATTTTTCTTTAATGGGGTTCAGTTTGACTTTCTGTCATTGTGGTCAATGACACAAGACCTGTTCCACTGTCTGAATGCTAAAGGAACATCATTTTCCCTCACATCATTTGAGCTGCATTATTTCCACTCACCTGTCAGCTCAGTGTCCTTCTTTGGGGGTGTTCTTTGATCCTGGCTCTAACGTGTCACAATTTCCCAAGAATGCAATGTACATGGGGTCCACTGGATAAAGGTACTTCTCTTTTCTGAAACTCTTCTAGGCTGTAAAGGAGAACAATGAGTCTTTGAGCTGTCTTTTCTGCTTTATGTTTGATCTCTGAGACAAGGAAGAAACATCATTCTCCTACAACTTCCTTCCATTGCAATTTGTGCAAGGTCTGTCTGTAAAATGGCTGAAAGGACCCCATGCCCACCTTGATATTTGACTTAGTTGTTCATTTTTCCATCTCAAGAGGAAAGCTTCACTTGGCGCCCCAGTTCTCAGGCAGCACATAACTGTCCTTAAAACCATCCTTACAATGTCCTTGGTGCCAGCTGTATATCAGACTCAACTCTTGAGCTCACCACGTCAGATTCATCAAGACAGGCCTCTCCTGTACCTTAAACAATTCAAATTACACTCACCAAGTCACAGCCTCTAAATCACAGAGCTCTGAGTACCATGGATTGTATATTTAGAAAGTACTAGGTGTGGAGCTACTTGCTTTACACACTGATTCCATTGAACCCTAGGAACGATGCTAGCAGGAGGCATAGTTCATTCCTGTTTTATAGCTGAGAAGACTGAGGCTCAGTGGGGGTAATAACATTTTCCTAAAGTCATCAGTAGTGACAGAACTAGAATTTAAACTCGGATTTTCTGGTTCCAAAGCCAACGCCCTGAACTTCTATCACATGCCAGAGACTTCCTCTTCTACTTATCCTGCGTATATCAGGGAGGCTGGACCAGAGAAGGAGTTGGCAATGGACTGATTGAAAAAAGACAGAGTAGGCTGTGACGATTTTGTTGATTTTTGACCTCAAATTTAGTTTTATGAAGAAGTGAGGAGAAGAGAAAGTAAGACCCGTTTCCCGAGACCCTCTTGGAAGCACAGAAAATGTATTTTCCCCTCAAAGGTCACTGAGCCAATATTCGAGTATTCTCTGGGGTTATTTGACTTGACTCCTGGAAGGAGCAAGCATCCCATTAGTAAGTAAGGCTTTGATACTCTCAACATTTTGGAGAAAGCTTGCACTCTTTGTCCTATGACAATGTCAAGGGTATGGGAACATTACTGCCGTGTGTCTCCCTTGCATCTCTTTTGTGGGTGCGCACTCCTGGTGGGTCGGTGCAACACAGATATCCGCTCTTTAAATGGCTCTGAGGAATGTTGCCAGGGAGTCCACTTACATTATTTAAAGACCTTTTAAAAGAGAACCCTCCCCCCTCTAGCACACTCTCGGTTGATAATCCCCATTGAACAATCTGCTGCTATATTTCTTGGAGACATTATTTAAAATCCTTTTAAAGTGCAGTTCTTCCTACTTCCTGACGATTGATACCTGTGAAGGGCTTAATAGTATCAGGGAGTGGGGGTGTTAGGGAGGAGAGAAGGAGGGTGACTGCTGCTTAAATGGATTTAAAAGAATGTTGCAACCATATTTCATAACCATGATGTCTAAAAGCCTACAGTAAGGGGAAAAAGGAGCTGCTGCTTCTTTTTCTGGGCATTAAAAAAATGGGAGTATATTCCTGCTGAGTTTTCCTTCACCTGCTTAAAGAACCATCAGAAGATGACCAATGGTTTAACATCTATCCAGAGCTCAGTGCTCATTTGGAGAAACTGGAGGAGCCTTCAGAATTTTCTGAAGTAGAGGCTGAAAATGCAAATGTCTACAGAGGCCAGGAGGAGTGAAGTGGGCTGGATGTAAGACAATAGGGACTCATGTATAATGTTATATTTAAATCCATATATATGCATGTGCTATATGTATACATACACTATATATACATATATACACATACATATAATATACACACATATATACATATATATTTATATAAACACATATACACCTGGCTTTCAGGTAAGCTTAAACAAGTAACACATATAGCTGATATTATTATTGAGCACTGTGTTCCAGGCACCCTTCCTAAACTTTATGTGTAGTATCTCATTTAATACTCACCTCAGTAATACGAAGTATATACTCTTATTACTGTGTTTTTAAAAATGAGAAAACTGAGCCACTGAAAGAAAGATAAGTCACTCGGCTGGTGAATGGGACAGCCAGGAATCCCACCTGGGCATCTGAGCGCTCACTCCAGAGTCCAAGTTTGTAATCATTACACTTTTCCGAGTGCCCAAGCATCCTCTCGTAGAGGTAGAAAAATTGCCCATGTAGGAGTCCACAAGTGAACTGTGATCCTCTTGCTGCCCCATTGTGATTCTTTTTCCCTGCTACCTTAATTGCTCAACCACATCACTAAGGTGAACACAGGGTTTTGAAGCATTTATAAGACCTGATTACAGAAGTTAGTTCTTTTCATAGCAGATTTGGGTATTTATTCACGCAGTTGCTTTACAGGCCATCTAAGCCTTCCAAAATTAAAGGATGTTCAATTAAAAATAAATAAATTAAGGGATCTGGGGAAATTTAGAACTTGAATCTGGGAATTATTTAATCAAGTAACCTCATCTTATACATGAGAATACTAAGACCCAGAGAGAGAAAGTGACATGCTTAACATGACACATTTGGTGGCAAATATAGTGCTAGAATCCAGGTATGTTATTTGCCACTCTAGCAAAATGTTCCTCCCATCCCTGTTTCTATACAACTTTGCCCTTTACCACATCCTGGGCTTGGCCTTGTGACTTACTTCAGCCAATGAGATATTAGCAGAATTGTGAAAAGCACTTGTATCATGGGGCTTGCTTGCTCTTGTACCTCTGCTATTTCCATAGGGAGGAGAGGGTGAGAGCTTTAGTTGATGGGGACTCATTTTTTTCTTCTAAAATGTTCTACACTAATACCCAGCTAACGTTAAAAAACCAAAACTGATATTGTGAGACATTGTTTTATTACTTGGGTCTCAACTCAGATATCACCTCTCGAGAGAAGCCTTCCCTTGACAACTAATATAAAATTCCCCCTTATCCCCCTAGCTACTCCAGCACAGTACTTCAGTACTTTGTTCATGTGTCTGAAATTATATATATATTTTACCTATTTGTTTATTTTCTCCACCAAAATTGAAGTTCCTTGAAACTAATCTTACCTGCCCTGCTCACCTCTATATTCCTGGCACCTATTACAGTGCCTGGTACATGGTTGGCCTTCACTAAATGTTTCTGGAGAAAAAGGTTATAAAGTATTTGCATTTTGCCTGTTAGACATTTTGGGGTCTAACTTTCTACTAAGGGCTGCTCAACTCTTAGTAGAGTACTTGGTCTAAGGAATTAGGAAAGGCATTAGAGAGGAGGTGGCATTGAACAAGTCTTGAGAGAGAATATTTCACCAAGTGTTGTGGGATGACGTGAAGGCAGTGGCACTCCAGCATAAATAAAGACATGGGAGTATGAAAGTTCTCAGTATAACCGGAGCAAGCCAGCTTGGTTAGAACTTAGGCTCACGTATTCGTAGTGAGAACGGGGTAAGATAAGCCTTAAATGTTTCTTGGTTCCAAATTGGAAAGTGTCTTGAATATCACCCTAAAGGATTGTATACTCTGTCTTTTAGATCATAAGTTTTTTGTTTTCTGTTTTTTGTCTCCCGTTGCAGAGCACAGGCTCCGGACCTGCAGGCTCAGCGGTCATGGCTCACTGGCCTAGCCGCTCCGCGGCATGTGGGATCTTCCCAGACCGGGGCATGAACCCGCATCCCCTGCATCGGCAGGCAGACTCTCAACCACTGCGCCACCAGGGAAGCCCGATCATAAGGTTTTTAAAGAAATTTTTTTTTTATCCATTCACATTGGTTGAAATTTAAGAAAAAATTTTAATTTTTATACAACTTTTAAAGGTTACTTTCCATTTGCAGTTATTACAAATTATTGGCTATACTCCCTGTGTTGTACAATACACCCTTGAGCCTATCTTACACCCCAGTAGTTTGAACCTCGCACTCCCCCATCCCTATATGGTCGCTCCTCCTCTCCCCACTGGTAACCACTAGTTTGTTCTCTATATCTGTGAGTCAGCTTTAGATCATAACGTTTTTAAGCACCAGTATATTTTGGGAAGGGAATTCTGCTGGTAGTTTGGAAGGTGAAGGTGATATAAGAGAAAGCTGGAGGCAAGAGATCACTTAGAAGACTGCTGTCAATAGTCCAGGAGAGAGATGATGACTAGTACAACTAAGATGTGATAGCAGTAAAAAAAAAAAAAAAAAAAAAAAAAGGAGAGAAAAGCTTTTAGACACATTGAAGGGAGAGAATTGATATGTTTTGTTGACCAATTTGACATAATGAGTGAGGAAAGGAGTCAAAGGAAAACTCTAGTTCTCTTGCTTATATGACCTATGAGATGCCAAGCTGGAGAGAATAGGAAGAGAAACAAGTTTACAAGAAGATCCTGAGTCTTGGATTTGTTGGGTTTGAGAGGTTGGAGGTTTCGCTTTAAAAACTCATTACATTCAAGGCTTATGTCTGTAGTTATCCCTCCAAACATTCAATAAGCATGAGCTTTCTGAAATGGTCATTCATTACCTTTGTTTTAAAACATCTTTCTCTACCTGTGCACTATCCATAAATGGACATCATGGCGAGTTACAACAAGCCCTTTTTTTTTTTGGTCCTCTGCTTACACTGTAAGGCCAGTGACAGGATTCAAGATATTTTGCATTTAAGTTTTTGATGGAGGAGGGAGATGAAAAGGAATGGCTCTATTCTCTGGTTATTTTACCACTCAACATTCCTGAGCCAAATCATTTATAGTCATGAGAAATGAGCTGGTTGGTGATGAACACAAGGTGTGAAGATAAACTTGGGTCTATAATGCTGAGGCCCCTCCGCAAAGAGACAGAAGGGTGTTGATGTTTGCAGAAACTAGATGGGCTGAGCAATGGGCTGTAGGGAGCATGCTTTCTGTGCCAGAGAAGAAGAGTTCACAGCAAAAGGTCAAAGCTACCTAGTTGGCATGGTGCTTCTAGACCCAACTCTCTTGGAAGTTTCAGATGAATTTGATGTATGTAATTCAAGCCATATGCATTCTAAAGATTTATTCTTAGAAATAACCCACACATTTGCAATCCCTTTCAATAATTCACACATCTATGTTATAATCCTCACCATCAAGAAGTTCATCTTTGAATCTAACCTTATTTGTTAGACTCTGACCACTTCCAATCTAAGTTATATGTACCAACAGAGTCTGTGAATATTTCTATCTTGGTTAGACTTATCCTCTGTCTGTCCCTCACTAAGCTACAAGCTTTTTAAGGACAAAGGCAATACCTTAGGTACGTTTATATCACCATGTTTGGCACTCAGTTGGTTCTCAATAAATGTCTGTTGAATTTAAGAACTAATGAATGTAGCCCTTTTTAATTGCTGTTATGGTTCTTGGTATATGCAAAGATTGTCATTAAATCATTCCTCTGACTTGACATCTCATGTGTCTTAGTATCCCACTCTCTTTAGTGGAAGTGTAAAGGCATGCTTCTCAATATGGTGCAGAATAAAGAAGGGCTGGTGAGAGGAAAGTTTTGATATCAACTAATTTATTGTGAAAAAGACTGTATTAATGGAAAATACCATCTATTTTTTGTACCCCAACAAAACTCTAAAGTCATCTCAGTATAAAAAATTGAGAAGCACATGTAATGAGATTGAAGTTTCCATTAGAGTGGACACATTTGAACCCCTGTGGAGTGTAACTTTCTCAAAGTCATATGAAGGGACTGCTTATGACAACAAATCATCTTCACTCTGTACTAACAGTTATTCGTTTAGGACTGCTGTCCATGCTAAGATGAGATCCCTCTAGAATAAACTCAAGATGAGCAAAATTGGCAAAAGTTTCTTTTAAATGATGGGAAAGAAAAGAATAGCCTAACCTTTATTTCCTTAGAGCTGTATTCATCATCTTCTTGTAGCATGAGTTCCCTGTATGAAATATATTTAAGGTGTATCCCAGCCTACAGTCTTGATAACAAGGGCAAAAAAGCAAGGCACAAAAAAATGGTTTTACAAAACAGTAATTATATTACACAATGCATAAGCCTCTGTCTTCCTAAACAGCTCAGTTTCCTGTAACTTCCAAAAAACAAGCTAATAATTACTGCTTTGGGTATATTAACAAGGAAAGACTTTACTAATTGATACTAATAACTCAGAATTTGTGTGTATACATGATTTTGTTAACTAAAAATCTGGGTTTATAACCTTTGATGAATCTGTCTAAAGTAAGTAGTCCTACAGATCAAGATACTAATGGTTCCTGATATGAGTATTTAGAATTTCGATTATGAAAAAGTTCTTTTTTAAAAATTAATTATCTAAAATTATTTATAAGTGACCATTTTAGCTTAATTATGCTATGTGCTGTGCTATTATAACTAACTATATTAGCTTTTTACAATCAGACTAATGAAACTACGACTTTTCAGATTTTAGTTTTCAAATATGAAAACTACAACTTTTCATATTTCCTTTATTTTACTAATAAAGACCAGTCTTTTCTTCAAGTACTTTGATTTTAATATTTATCAGGGTCAGAATGTAAATCTTTAGAAATGGAAAGGTTACTATCCAGTCAAGGAGATGGAATCACATCTCACCATACACGCTCCATTGCACCTTGGAGTTGGTGACCTCAAAGGGCATCATAAATGCTTATTTTTATAGAATTGGTACAGAAAGTAAACTCACAATGAGTCAGTTCCCATGGATTGCCCTAAAGTAGTAAACTTTGTTTTATTTTTTAACATCTTTATTGGAGTATAATTGCTTTACAATGTTGTGTTAGTTTCTGCTGTATAACGAAGTGAATCAGCTATACATATACATATGTCTCCATATCTCCTCCCTCTTGCGTCTCCCTCCCACCCTCCCTATCCCACCCCTCTAGGTGGACACAAGCACCGAGCTGATCTCCCTGTGCTATGCGGCTGCTTCCCACTAGCTATCTGTTTTATATTTGGTAGTGTATATATGTCCATGCCACTCTCTCACTTTATCCCAGCTTACCCTTCCCCCTCCCCATAGCCTCAAGTCCATTCTCTACGTCTGTGTCTTTATTCCTGTCCTGCCCCTAGGTTCTTCAGAACCTCTTTTTTGTTTTTTGAGATTCCATATATATGTGTTAGCATACGGTATTTGTTTTTCTCTTTCTGACTTACTTCACTCTGTATGACAGTCGCTAGGTCCATCCACCTCACTACAAATAACTCAATTTCGTTTCTTTTTATGGCTGAGTAATATTCCATTGTATATATGTGCCACATCTTCTTTACCCATTCATCTGTCGATGGACACTTAGGTTGCTTCCATGTCCTGACTATTGTAAATAGTGCTGCAGTGAACATTGTGGTACACGACTCTTTTTGAAATATGGTTTTCTCAGGGTACATGCCCAGTAGTGGGATTGCTGCGTTATATGGTAACTTTATTTTATCAAAGTATAGTTGATTTATAATGTTGTGTTAATTTCTGCTGTACAGCAAAGTGATTCAATTATACATATATATATATTCTTTTTTATATTCTTTTCCATTATGGTTTATCACAGGGTATTGAATATAGTTTCCTGTGCTGTGCAGTAGGACCTTGTTGTTAGTCAAGTTTAAATGAGAACTATTTTCACTGGGGCTCCTTTATGTAGTCATAAACATTTTAGAGCTCCATGCAACCACCTGCTTCTGGTGGTGCCACATTTGAGAAAAATCCCTGTTATTTCTCTTCCTATCATAACCACAGTAGCCAGAGTGAACCATAAGTTCAATAACTGAAGATTGATCTTTTTGCCTCTGCTCTGTGGTCCAGCATCCCTCCCCGGAGAGTGGGGAGGCAGGAGACTTGACTGCAATGTGCTTAGCTAGGATGACTGGTAAAGGGCATAAGGAGGAACAATTCAAGGTGATAGTGGACTCACTGTCCCGTATTCTCTACGCTTCTTGGCTCACCCCTAGAGACTCCCCCATCAGCTGGCAAGACTTCCCAGTAGGGGGTTTCTGGGGAGCAGAGCCTTAACTTCTTTTCAGATTTAAAGGCCCAGACTGCTGCATGATGGATTCTCCCCTAATATCATTAGTTGCACATGCTGCTAATTGTAGTGGTTGCTAATCCATCTGAGCAGCCAAAATGATATTAGCTTTCAATAGGATTTACATCTATCCAGGCTTGTTTCTGCATCAGCTAGCAATTAAAGTTTAAACTGTTGAACATGCAGCTTGCTGTAGGCTAAGTAATATTTAATAGCATTAACAACGCATTTCCCTATTCGCCTCCGAATCTCTTTACAGGCTCATCAATTCGCCATCACCTTTGTGTGGCACAGCCGACATTAGCTCTTATCCTAACAGCTTCCAGAGGAGGGCACTGTTATAAGAGACAAGACAATAGAAGTGCCAGCTGCACATATAAGTCTTAGCAGCACAATTTATGTTTCTGGTCCTATCCACTCTCTTTCACACACAGTCACTCTCACACTTATTGAAGGAGGTGAGGTAAGTTGTCCTGTCAGGTCAGGCTTTGAGAAAATTGTAAATCAACTTATTTGGACCAAAGTGTTTATCGAAGATGAATATTAACTAAAAGGCTGTTCGAATCATTCAAAGTTCAGTGTAAGCAGAATTAAACTCTCTTGATTGACTTGTTTGGTAAAGATTTATTTGTGTGTAATTGAGGGAAATCAGGCTAGAACATAAACTCCGTGGGTGTGGTTTCTTTGTCTGTCTTGTTCACAGCTGTATCCTTACCCGTCTACTGCAAAGACCATCACATATAATGTGCTTAGTAAATATTTGTTGGAGTGATGATTGCATGATATAAGTGATGGACAATTCAAACTTTGGATCCCAACCCCAAGCCCCTGACACCTCCTCCCTTGCTCTGTGGGGTATACACACACCCACTGCCCACACAGTCCTTGTTTCTAGGCCACTGGCCAGTGGGTGGACGAGTCAGGGGTGGGGAGAAGGGTCAATTTAGAAGACATTCTGTAATCACTGAAAGAAAGGTGTCCTTGTTCAGACCAGAACAAGAGTAGTTTGATATAAAAATATGTCTCTGGCCTATAAATCCTCCTGCCTGGGGATCAATGTTGGTGGATGTCAAATGGGTGCAACTTCAGAATGAGAGGGTATTATTAGTTCCCTAGGGCTTTCATAACAAAGTATAAAAAACTGAATGGCTTAAAATAGCAGAACTACATCACCCCACAGTTCTGGAGGCTAGAAGTCCCAAATCAAGGTGTCAGCAGGGCCCTGCTGTCTCTGACAGCTGTAGGGGAGAATCCTTCCTTGTCTCTTCCAGCTTCTGGGGTTTACCAGGAGTCCTTGTTCCTTGGCTTGTACACACATCCCTCCACAGACATGGCTATCTTCTCCCTGTGTGTCTTCATATTATCTTCCCTCTGCATGTCTGCCTCTGTATCCAAATTTTCCCTTTTTATAAAGACACCAGTCATATTCAATTAAGACTCACCCTAATGACCTCATTTTAATTTGATTACCTCTAAAAAGGCTCTATTTCCAAATAATGTCACATTTGAGGTACTGGGGGTTAGGACTTAGATCTTTTTAAAAAACAATATAACCCATAACAAAGGGTTGTATGCAGTCTGGAAGATGATAAAAGGACATTTTCAGGCCTAGAAACCTCCCTTCTTGGGAACCAGAATAATCCATATTGTCTGGGCATAAAGGTCAATAATAATTGAATTATTCTTATCATTCTTGGCCTCTACCATCTTGTAATTCCCACTTTAATTGACTTCTATTATATAATTTTCTCCAACTATTTCCCTGATCATTCTTTGTGTTTAGTAATTTCTCTTTCTCATCCATCCTTTAGTGGCATTCTGTCTAAACTGTCAGTTGGTCCATATTCTTTTTGCTGTGTTTGGCCAATAAGCCACTGGTTTATTTTTTATTTTACTTTTTTTAACATCTTTATTGGGGTATAATTGCTTTACAATGGTGTGTTAGTTTCTACTTTATAACAAAGTGAATCAGCTATACATATACATATATCCCCTCCCTCTTGTGTCTTATTCCCACCCTCCCTATGCCACCCCTCTAGGTGGTCACAAAGCACCGAGCTGATCTCCCTGTGCTATGTGGCTGCTTCCCACTAGCTATCTGTTTTACATTTGATAGTGTATATATGTCCATGCTACTCTCTCACTTCGTCCCAGCTTACCCTTCCCCCTTCCCGTGTCCTCAAGTCCATTCTCTACGTCTGTGCCTTTATTGCTGTCCTGCCCCTATGTTCTTCAGAATCATTTTTTTTTTTAGATTCCATACTCCATATATATGTGTTAGCATACGGTATTTGTTTTCATCTTTCTGACTTACTTCACTCTGTATGACAGACTCTAGGTCCATCCATCTCACTACAAATAACTCAATTTTGTTTCTTTTTATGGCTAATATTCCATTGTAATGTGCCACATCTTCTTTATCCATTCATCTGTTGATGGACACTTAGGTTGCTTCCATGTCCTGGCTATTGTAAATAGTGCTGCATTGAACATTGGGGTACATATCTCTTTCTGAATTATGGTTTTCTCAAGGTATATGCCCAGTAGTGGGATTGCTGGGTCATATGGTAATTCTGTTTTTAGATTTTTAAGGAACCTCCGTACTGTTCTCCATAGTGGCTCTATCAATTTACATTCCCACCAACAGTGCAAGAGGGTTCCCTTTTCTCCACACTCTCTCCAGCATTTATTGTTTCTAGATTTTTTGATGACGGCCATTCTGACTGGTGTGAAGTGATACCTCATTGTAGTTTTGATTTGCATTTCTCTAATGGTTAGTGATGTTGAGCATCCTTTCATGTGTTTATTGGCAATCTGTATATCTTCTTTGGAGAAATGTCTATTTAGGTCTTCTTCCCATTTTTGGATTGGGTTGTTTGTTTTTTTGATATTTAGCTGCATGAGCTGCTTATAAATTTTGGAAATTAATCATTTGTCAGTTGCTTCATTAGCAAATATTTTCCTCCATTCTGAGGGTTGTATTTTTGTCTTGTTTATGTTTTCCTTTGCTATGCAAAAGTAAGTTTCATTCGGTCCCATTTGTTTATTTTTATTTCCATTTCTCTCAGAGGTGGGTCAAAAAGGATCTTGCTGTGATTTATGTCATAGAGTGCTCTGCCTATGTTTTATAGTGTCTGGCCTTACATTTAGGTCTTTAATACATTTTGAGTTTATTTTTGTGTATGGTGTTAGTAAGTGTTCTAATTTCATTCTTTTTACATGTAGCTGTCCAGTTTTCCCAGCACCACTTATTGAAGAGGCTGTCTTTTCTCCATTGTATATTCTTGCCTCCTTTATCAAAAATCAGTTGACCATACATGCGTGGGTTTATCTCTGGGCTTTCTATCCTGTTCCATTGATGTATATTTCTGTTTTTGTGCCAGTACCATACTGTCTTCATTACTGTAGCCTTGTAGTATAGTCTGAAGTCTGGGAGCCTGATTCCTCCAGCTCTGGTTTTCTTTCTCAAGATTTCTTTGGCTATTTGGGCCCTTTTGTGTTTCCATACAAATTGTGAAATTATTTGTTCTAGTTCTGTGAAAAATGCCGTTGGTAGTTTGATAGGGATTGCACTGAATCTGTAGATTTAAGCCACTGGCTTAAATTGTACTTGCTCTTTGGTCTTACTACACCGGGATGATTGAGTCTACTTTGTGGAAAATTGGTATTGTGAGACAGGCCAATTCATTCTGAGAGTTAGCTATTTTATTAGACACAATGATTTCTAAAGGTCATATTAATTTTTTTTTGTTATTTTATTTCAAAGTAATCTATAGTTTTGGCATTCATAGAATAAGGAATAAAGGTAACCATAGTTCTTATTTACATAGACATTATCTATTTTACTTTGAAACACAAAATGCTAAAAACAGTCAGTGCCTTTAGGCTGGGTTTATCTCTAGGCTACCCTAGATGAATGAAACACATTTGTGTTTTCTCCCTCTTTGGAAACTACTTAGTGTAATTGTGATAAGCTTGGTATTTCAATGCCTTGCAAAACGTTGACGTCTCATTTTAGAAGAACAAAATGTTCCTTGTGATGACATGGAGCATGTCCTCATGATCTACACTTCATCCATCATTCAACTAAAAAAGAAGTATAGAAATAAGAAACATTAACTGAGGCCTATTAACATTTAAAAAATTTTAAAATCTTATTTCTGTTGAGTTTGATTAGCTCCTGCTCCAGAAAAAAGCTTCACATCGACGTCCTTAGTGAGGAGAGACAAGAACAGATGAATGGCTTTCTTCACGCTTCTTGTTGGGTGAATCAGTCATGCTCCAGGGTCATGTTGAGTTTGCCATTTTTGTACAAAATCACTTAATAAATTGATTGGCACCTTATCTCGGTGTCAGTGTCACTCCACTTTTAGAGATGTCCAAACTGTTTAAATATCAAAAACAAACCATGGAGGACAACTCGGTGAGAAAGGGTTTGTGCTAGCTGAAGATCAAAGGGAGACGGATGACTGCTGTATATACGTGATGTTACCAGAGGAGAAGCACAGTGATTTAGTCAGTGCATATGGTCAGAGCTTCTTGGCTGGCCTCAGTGAACAGTGAAAGCAGCTGGAGACTAAGCCAGGACAAGCATCTACAGAAAATCAAAGTGACATGTTCTAAGGAAAATGAGATTTTCAGCATTAGGAAGGTGAATATTAGAATGTGACTTCATATAAACTATTTTTTAGAAAATTAATGAACCTAATTCTGGGTATGTTAAAGGAAAAAAAAAGAATCCATTTAAGTGGATAAGTGTTATGAAGTATAAAGGAAAATATGATCACATTAACAATATGATACCTTAAGCTGGCATGGTCAGGAATTTTAAGAGAGCTATCAATAAATTGTCAATCTTGAAAAAAAGATCCTGTGGCCAAATTTTAATTTATGAGTATTTTATTAGCTTGGACTCAGTGTCTGAGTTTTCCACACATGGTCAGTTAATGAATGTACAATGTATTTGGTTGTATAATTTATTGCAAATATGCTGGGGAAGATTTAGGTAAAACATTAAAGAGTCAGTATGAAAAGCAACATTTTAACCTTATAGGGGTTATTCTCTTGAATGATTTGATCATAAACTATGTCATATATGGAGAAAATTTTCAGGACATAAGTTCCATTCAGACTGAAAAGCAGGATATAACTGTAACTTTAAGTAGTTTCCAAATTTGATTTTTTTTTTTTGTCTGACACTCTTCTTGATAAGGTTGTAGGATGACATTATGTAATCTCATTCTTTTCTGTAAAGCAGTCACTTCAAAAACACAAAGTACCCATTGTGAGAAGCCCAGCCATGGAAGCAGTGATTGGGTATGATGACTTCAGACTACGCTCCAACCATGCTTGTCTATGCAGGATGCTATGGGCTTGGGTTAGGGGAAGCTAAAAGTCATAATGAAAGCAAACTGTGAGCAGCTGTTCCCAAAGTTACTATGTGTTTGGTTTGGACTTCTGCTTTCATGAATTCCTAGAATTCATTTGCAAAATGGTAAGTAAATTTTGCATTTCAAATCTGAACAAAGCATCCAAGGAAAAGAATCCTTAAAAGTAGTGTGACATTGTATTCTATGAAATCTCCAACCACAGAGCCTGCATGCCTGCACACTATCCTATGTTCTATTTGACTTAAAATTTTTTTTTTTAATGATACTGGTATTCTTCTCCAGATGGTATAAGCTCTAAGTACAGAGATTCTGTCTTATTTACTCTAGCATCTAATACCGTGTCAGGCACACAATATTTGTTCAAAAATATGTGTCAAATATTCATCATATGAATAATTATAATTTAAGATGGCTTAAAAGCTAGAGCTAATGGATTTATTTTCCTTCAAACCTCTTCTCCTAATCTTTCTTATCTTAGTAAATGGTAACAGTTATTACCCAATTGTTAAGCAGAAACCTGGGCACTGCCCTTGATTCTTTCCTTTCCCTCATCCCCCCTATTTAACAAGCCCTGTAGTTGCTGTCTTGGGTCCGTCCTCCACTCCACATCAGCACCACTGTTGTGGAAGCCTGAGTCATGTCATTTCTTGCTTGGACCTCTTCAATGGTACCCTCACCAGTTTTTCTGCTTTTACTCTTGCCTTTCTTTAACCTGTTCTCTTCACAGCAGCCAGAATGATCTGAAAGCACAAATGGATCATAATATTCTACTGCTTATACCCTGCAATGGCTTCCCGCCAACTTGACAGACAATCCCCTTCCTTACCAGGGTCTACAAGACCCATCTGGTCTGGTCCTCACCTCCCTCTCCAATCCAGTCTTGATCAAGCCTTCCATTCCTTCGTTATAATCCAGCCGTGTCTGTCTTCTTGCAGTTCGCCATGCTTTCCTCCACCTCTCAGCTTTTTTTCCTGCGCTTTCTTCTACCTGGAATGAACTTCCTCCTAGTCTTTGAATGGCTGGTTTCTCACCCTTCCAGTCTCACTTCTCCTTTGAGAAACCTCCCTTGAACCCCCGCCTGAGTAGGTGTCCCTTCACAGCCCCTCCTCAAGCACTTCATCTGCTTTGCATGTTTTTTTTAATATGTATAGTTGTTATTTTATTGTAGAAGAAAAAATATCCCAAAATATTTGTTAAATAACAATAACTCCTGACCAAATCATTCTTCAGGGTTCTTGGGCCTCACCATCTGGTCAAATGCAGTGAGCTCTCCCTCAGCCTTATGATAAGCTTCATTAATATTGCCATAAACCACAGAAAAACCCAAAGATTTTCTAAATGGCTTCCAAATTTCTGCATAGATGCCCTTAATTAGTCCAAAGGTAAACAATAAACAAGTTGGCAGAGAAATTAGAAGGATCTCTGAGAGGGAAAAGATGTTAACAATTGGTGAATCTAGAACAAAGGGTATATAGGTGTTCATTACAACATTTTTTCAACTTAATTTTTTAGTTACAGGCAGACTGAAAAGTTGCTTTAGCATGATCATGCTATTTTCCAGATGTGCCTAAAAAACGTATTCAATTATTTCTTTTCAAACCAGAAATAGAAAATCAGTTCTCCCCCAGGTGATACGTTCTATTCTGTTTTAAAAAGCTTCCAGAGCTTTCTGGAAAGTTTACATTATGGGGCTACAGTACGATGATATGGTTTTATAGTTCTTGGGAAGTGTCTGAGTCAAACTCTCATCGAAGGTCTGTGATGGTCACTGCTCTGTCCACAACAGTCACATGGCTGCAGCTACAGAAGAGAGGTGGATCCTTGCTGTGTGGATGAAATCCTTTCTGGTGACAGGAAGAAATCTCCTCTAGTCCATGGTCAGTTAGTCTAAAGAATCCAGTTTCCTGGAACTTGGGGGAACAAACAATGGCTATTGACTCTGGCAACACCATCTGGTAGGAGCGGTGAGCGTGTAGGTCAGCACTGGAGAGGAAGGCAGTCTGCGTGGGATGAGTGTGAATCCAGCCCAGTGTGATGCCCTGCTGATCCTGTATGAGGAAAAGCTCTTCTTCGTTCTTGGTGTTGCAATAATCAGACCCAGCACTTTGCTTGGAGATCAGGATATGGGTAATGGTAAATTCATTCCTCATCAGTTTTCCACAGAGAATTCCACATGTCTCTACTCCCCGGACAGTGTTGGCACTGGCTAACTGGAGAAACTGTGGGCAGAGCTTCCCAGGTACCACCATGTGGCGCAGTCCATCGATTGTAGGAGCTTCCGAGTTGCTCAATGCTCCAGGTTTCAAGGATCTACCCACTACAGGTGGCTTGGCAGGCCTTACAGTTGTATTACAGTCCGAAGGCTGTGTGTATATAACAGGTGCCGTGGGGAACACATCTAGGGAGGGCTTCTCTAAGTCAGGTACCAGTGGGCCGTCCAGGCCAGGGTCCACTTTCCCAAACTCCTGTACAATTTTCAGTCATTCTTTTTCTAGTTCCTGGTTCTGGATCATCTCCTCAAAGGCATGGAACTGTTCCTGCTCCAACTGTTGCTGCTTCTGTTGTGCCACCCTCTGTCTTTCCTTTTCCAGCTTTTGCTGGATGGCTATGTTTCGGGCAAATTCTTCCTCTTCCTTCTTTTTTTCTTCATTATAGTCTATATATTCTTTGGTATATCATTTTAACAGTTTTGCTTTCAGCTCTTCTGCTTTGGGAAATGCAATCTCCTTTAATTTCTTTACTGTGTCTTTCTTTTCAGGAATGACAGCCGATTTGTAATCTCAATGCTTTGGTAGTTTCTCAATAAAAAGCGTGATATACTTGTTATAGAGGATGAACACATGTTCAACGTTGCCTTCCTCAGAGTAAATAGATGTCATTCGTATAATCTCCACTCCAGAGCGGAAGTACCAACGGGGTGGAATGTCTTCGTTTATCTCGACTGCGCTACCCATCTGGGAGAGAGCCCTCACCCGGTCTTTGGGTGGGAGGCTCACATCTCCACGGTCAAACATCAGGACCAAGAAGTTCTGTCCCCTCGGATGACACTTGGCGCTTCCGGAACAGCTTTGCATGTTTTTATAGTCCCATCACTATTTGCAAAAATTAATAATTTGTTTATTATCTATCTTCGCTAGAACTTTGGAACTTTGTTTACTATAGCACCCAGTACAATGCCTGATATATATTATGTGATCAGTAAATATGAAAAATTAATTGAGTGATAGAACATCCAACTAAGTATTTTATATGTATATATAGTGCAGAGGGGAGGTAAATGGGAAAGTTTTGTTTCGGTTTAACCATAACCCTTTCTCTATTAACCCACTTACTAAGCACCAAATACGTGAAAGCTATTCTGAGGCTGTTGTGAATTCAAAGAAAGAGACCTGGTCCCTGCCCTTGTGTACTTAGAGCCTGGGAGAGAAGATTAGTACGTATATCAGTAACTATAATTCAAGAGATGATTGGAAGAGAAGTGCTCTGGAAGTTTTTTTCATTTACGTACAATTTATATTTTATCTTTTTTTTTAATTGCATTAGACAGTGGATAGGGGTTTCAAGGAAAAAAAATGACTTGTCTCTGGATGAATCGGGGAAGGCTTCATGAAGGATCCAGTGTTTAACTGAGATTCTGAGGAATATAGGATTTGGAGGTGCAAGTGGAGTGAAAAAGGGCTGTCACTATAAATGAGAAAATGCTGCGCAAAGCGCGCAGCTCAGGCGGGGAGCTGCTGGAAGGGGCAAAGCTCGCCTGAATAGAAGGGCTGTGTTGGGAAATTGGGGTTTTCAGGGTGTGTGGTGTTTGTAACTGCCTGGAGAAAGAGTTTGTGTATTGTTTGAGGAAGCAAAGAGGAGCCCCTGAAGCTTTTCAAGCTGGGCAGTGATTTCATTCGAGAGTGGTTTGGGATGGTTAGTCTCAAAGTGCCGTGTAGGATGGATTAGAACAGGGAGGAAATGGAAGTAAAGGCAGTGTTCGGAAACTTCCAGCTCTAGGAAAGAAGCAAATAAGATCGATGGTGATCATAGTGGGAATGAAGAGTAGGGGGAGATTGGGGAGGTACTACAGAGGAGAAAGCCGCCTGTTTTGGAAACTCATTGATAGGTTCAAGGTGTAGGCAGGGGACAAGATAGCTGTGGGGTGATGCCAATAGAATGAGAGCGGAGGTCTAGGTTCATACAATAGTATGAATAGTATGAATAGGGGAGGAAAACTGAGAAGGAGAGTTCAGTCAGAGTACTTGAGTGTGAGATGGGGAGTATACTTCATGCAGAGTCAGACGACATAGGTTGAAACTCTGACTTGCTCACCAGCTTACTGCTTACTGGTCACCATGTGACCTCCTTAAACTCTCTAACCCCAATTTCCTTCCGCATGAAATGGAAACAAGTCCATGATTATTATAATATCAAGCACTAGCGGAAGAATTCAGTGAGATTATGCATTTACAAAGTGCTTTGTAAACCCTCGTGGGAGGACAGAATCGGCAAGGAAACTCTAGGTATGTGACTGATGGGTATTGGATATTGGCTATACTATGGATTATAAAACTGCTTTAAACAGTTGTCACGGTTCCTGTTTCCTAGCTTTTATTGTGTCACTGTCCCAGAACACGTTATTAAAAAGAATTTTTTTTTTTTTTGGTTTGTTTCATTGGTCAGGTAACCTGACCTTTTTCTTTGAAAATTCTTAGTTATATAAAACCTAAACAAGCCATTGAGGAGACTCTAGGACTTGAACAGCGGAAAAGGTAAGCAAGCTGGCAGCCGCGGTGTCGCTCCCTCCGGCGGGTGGAAGCCTCGCTTTCCCGCACTGCCTCCCTGTGTCCTCAGAGGGAAGCGCTGCCGCGGGCTCCCTCTGGTTAAAGCGCCCTCTGTGTCTGGTTCAGAGGCGCGGACAACTGATGGAACTGCAATGCCCGCTGCAGAGCTCCGCGCTAGGCTCAAAAAGCTCTCAGTGCTCTCTAAAGGAAAATGAAATCCGGCTGGCAAAACCTCGCTAAAGCTCGGGCAGAACCCGGGGGTTATATTTACTTAAAACAAAACAAAACATTTAGGGAAGAGCCTGTTTCTAAACCTCCCTTACCATCGCAAGAAATTTAATTTCTTTTGAAGTGCCAGCATTCCAAAAAGAGGGATGTGAAGAGGTATTACAACCGTGGACTATGGGGCAGACCCCTTAAAGTAAATAAGCTCCTTGTCCACTCCCAAATAAATGGCTTTTGTTTGAGGATGGGGTGAGTTTGATAAGGACAGTGTTACAGCATTTAATGAGGTGCAAGGGAAAAATGACTTTCATAAGTTCACATGGCTGTCACTTTATTCTCTCTTATGTTCCCTTTTCTCCGAACTCCAGCTTTACAGATGGGCTTCTGGATGCTTCCGCATCTATTCAGTAGAAGTCAGGAATATGTTGATACCAGTCTGCATTTGCTGTGGGTTTATATACATCTATTTCATGTTCCAAGAAAAGCTATAAATGAGGGGGAGGAACAAAAAAGTTGTGTGTGGGCTGTTTTCACTGGCATGTAGTAGCCTGCTGGAGTCCACACAGAGTCTTTTGAATGGACTGAGCATAAAACATACACACACACAGATTTCCTAGAGCCATAATCTTTTTTACTCTCTTTGATTCTTACCTCATGTGGATTTTATGTCTTGGTCATTTTTTTTTTTTTTAAATCAACAATAGCCTGTGGATTTTTTCTCCTTTTTAAGTCATCTGCTTCGGTGGCAACGTCACCTAAACACATTCCCAATTCCATTATGCTCATTAGTATTAGTGGAGTAATCATCATTCCCTTCCTTGGCTCCTTAGACTTGCTTCAATATTTACACATTGGCTGAAGCTGATTGAGTAGAAATAATGAGCCTTCGACATCCTCACAGCACAATGTGGGTGAAACCTTGTTTCTACTGGGTGGAGTTTATGGCAGAATAAATGATATGTCTTAGAATGATCAATGAAAATGACAGATGGTGTCCCTGGTACTTGTCACACTAGCCCAGCACTGCGGTGGTGACTGTGACATGACCCAAGCTGGACCGACTCTGCCTATCAAGTGACCAGGAGAAACAGAATAGCCCTTATGCCTTCTCCAGCCTCTACTCAAATTATTATCTCATTCTTTTTAAGGGAAAGGTCCCTTTTTAGCCAGAGGGCTTTCCTACAGGCTTGTCAGGTCTTTATTCCTACTTTGGGCTTCCTGAAAGTACAGTTTTATATGTAAAGAACTTCTGTTGGAATTTTTTTCTATTTATTTTCTGGTAAAATAAACAAGTCAACTTTCCTGACTTCATCAAACACCTAATTCACTGGGCATTTATGAAGCGCTTGCGACTTGCCAGACTGCTAAGAGCCGAGTCCTTTCTAACTTATTCTATCCTCCCAGGAACAAGCTAAAATAAAAAGAATAGGAATTGAAGACAGAGTTTTAAAAACATGGAGAAATTCTAGAAAGCATGCACCTAAGAGTTTGCTTGACCTAATTTAAGAGAAAGAGAAGAATTTAAAATATGTTTTCATCTCTAACAATAACCTTTTCTTCTCAACCAACTCACCACAATTTTCTAGCAATGTGGATTATTTTGAGACAAGGAGAGATCCTTTTGACTAATATTTGTCCCCTAAGAGTAGGATGTTTGTATATTTAGACATCTGTGCTTCCCGTCACAGGACAGCTAAAGACTTTTTCTCACTGCCCTAGGTTTTAAAGATTTGTTTTTATCATTGACAGCCATCCCCTTTAGTACTGGGGCTGCAGTCTGCCTCCCTGCTGAGAGTTTAGAATGTTTCCCTGCCACACAGACAGCGCTCACTCCCTGCATGGCATTCAGCCTCCACGAACACTCTAGAAGACATCTATATTCAGGGCTAATTGTCGTTCACCTCACCTTCATTATCCAGCCCTGGCTTGAGCTCTTGCACCTTTTTGTTTCTGTCAGCAGCTCAGAAAAGAAAGATCCAAGGGACCTAAAGCCCACCTTCAGACTGGAGGTCCTGACCCACAGGAGCAGAGAAAATTGTGAAGCAGTTTTATTCATAGAACTGTGAATAAAATCTGGTACGGGGAAAGAAAAAAATCAGAGGGGGAGAGAAAAGAAGAGGCGCGGGAAGAAACCAAGCAAAAGAACTTCTGAGTTCACAAAGCAGCAGCCAGGGAGACGAGGAACCCACAGCCAGTGCAGGGAAGGGATGCACTACCCCGGGCGAGGGCTCCTGTGCTGGCAGACCCAGCTTTCCTGGGGGGTGCAGTGCCAGGGAGCTCCACCCAGCTCTTCTGGGATAATCTTCCAATTTTACAGTCAGAAGGGATGTTAATAGTTGTCAATTCTGGCCATCTCTTTTAAAAATGTCTTCCTTCCTATAAATGAGATATAATTGACGTACAGCATGATAAGGTGTACAGCGTGATGGTTTGACATACATATTTTGTGAAATGATTACCGCAGTAAGTTTCATTAGCATCCATCATCTCTTATAGATACAATAAAAAGAAAAAGCAAAATAAGAAAATTAAATTTTGCTTATGATGAGAGCTCTTAGGATTTATTCTCTTAACAACTTTCCTATATACCACATAACAGTGTTAGCCATAGTCATCATGTTGTGCATTACATCCCTAGTACTTACTTATCTTATAGCTGGAAGCTTGTACCTTTTGACCACCTTCCTCCAATTCCCCTCTCTCCTGCCCCCAATCCTCCCCACCTCTGGGAACCACAAATCTGAATTTGGGGGCTTTTGGATTCCACACATTAGGGAGATCGCACGGTATTTGTCTTTCTCTGTCTGACATTTCACTTAGCATAATGCCTTCAAGGTTCCTCCATGTTGTCTCAAAAGGCAAAATTTCCTCATCTTTATGGCTGAATAATACTGCATTGTATATCTTATATATATACAACTTCTTTATCTATTCCTCTGTCGATGGACACTTAGGTTGTTTTCACGTCCTGACTGTTGTAACTAGTGCTGCTATGAACATGGGGGTGCCAGATATCTTTTTGAGTTAGCGTTTTCATTTTCTTTGGATATATTCCCAGGAGTGGGATTGCTGAATCAGATGGTAGTTCTATTTTTAAGTGTTTGAGGACCCTCCATACTGTTCTCCATAGTGGCTGCACCAATTTACATTCCCACCAACAGTGCACAAAGGCTCCCTTTCTCCACATCCTCGCCAGCATTTGTTATCTCTTGTCTTTTTGAAGATGGCCATTCTGACAGGCATGAGGCGATATCCGTTCTTAACAATCTCTTTTTAAAGGTAAGAATATCAAGAATCTAATATGTTTATAAAATGCACCATTTTGTAAAGCTAACTAGTGGCAGACTCTGGTCTCTTGACTCTCAAGCCAGGGCAATTTAGCTGTTGGAGCCACAGAAATGGATTCACACTTCTGTGAGGTAGATGGAGTTGTAAACAGGTAACCCCCAAATGAGCAAAGTAGCTCACAAAGTAAAGAATCCAAATGCAATCCAAGTTCCTTGGTGAGGGTCTAGACCAGGATTATAATACCAGAATTATAAATATAAACTGAAAAGGACTGTTTTGAGTGTCTTCCTCAACTTTCTATACTTTCCAACAGTATCTTTAGCTGGGACCTTGGGAGGAGCTTTTATATCTTCTGGTGGAAAAAACCCTTCTCTGCTCTCCTGCAAACAAAAATGTTTGCATTGATTGATTGATTGATTCCTTTATTTATTCGGTCATCCATTACATATTTATGGAGTCCTTGTTTTGTTCAAGTTCCTGAATTATGGAAGTCCCTTCGTTAAGAAAGTCATAGTCCCAATATAAGACATATTCTTAAACAACTGAAATCTGGTTCAGTACCCAGTATCCCCAGTTATAAAGTAGTTAGCATACAGTGTGTACTCTTCATTTCAAATAGCTTAGCCCACAAAACTATTAATTGTTTTTTAAAAGGAGGAGGGAATTACTTAGGAATCTTCCCCCCACCCCAGAATTTCTTAGTAGAGAAGGTTGTTGCTTATTATAGAGGATGTAATCTTTTCTGAGCTCCTGCTATGAGCTAGGTAGCATGTGAAGAACTTTACTATTTCATTTAATTGCTCTTATCATCCTCCAAGATACTCTACCCATTTTACTGATAAGCATAGGGAGGTTCAAAGAGTTGAATAACTTTTTCATGGCCACTAAATTAAAGTGGCAGAGTCAGAATTCAGGTCTAATGAGTCCCAATTTCCTCTCTGTCCAACACTGGGTCTTGGGGTAACCAAGTTTGACTGGTGATCTGACAGCTCCTTGAGTTGGCGATGATGTTGCTTCTATATGCTAGGCTGGGAATATTTGTGGAGATTGGAGTGGAAAACTTGCCTGAAATTAAATTGCTTCTTACATTAAAATGCTTCAACATTATTTGTTCAATATCAAATGCTTCAATTGTGCCTGTCCTTTACTATGTGTTAATTCAAAGACAAATAAGAAATCTCTCTTTCTCTTAAGAAGCTCATGATTATTTATAATAGCCAAAACATGTAAACAACCTAAATGCCCATTGACAGATGAATGGATAAAGAAGTTGTGACATATATATATATATATATATATATATATAATGGAATAGTATTCAGCCATAAAACACAAGGAAATCCTGCCATTTGAGACATATGGATGGACCTTGAGGGCTGTAAGCCAGACAGAGAAAGACAAATCCTGTGTCATCTCACTTATATGTGGAATTCACAATAAACCACACAAAAAAAGTCAAATTCATAAAGATCAGATTTATAGTTACTAGAGACAGGGAGGAAGGGGCACTAGGGAAAAGAGGTTAAAATTTACATACTTTCCCGTTATAAGATAAATAAGTACTGGGATGTAATGTACAACATGATGACTGTAATTAACACTGTTGTATGGTATATAGGAAAGTTAAGAGAGTAAATCCTAAGAGTTCTCATCACAAGGAAAAAACTTTTTTTTCTCTTTTTTTGGTATCTATATGAGATAATGGATGTTAGCTAAATTTATTGTGGTAATCATTGCATAATATATGTAAGTCAAGTCATTATGCCATATACCTTATACTTACCCAGTGCCATATGTCAATTATATCTCAACAAACCTGGACAAAAAAAGAGGCTCATGGTCTACTGGGAGTGGCAGTGACATGGGTATGAATACAAATAAATGCGGTGTTCTGTGACTCCATGATAAATCAGTATGCACGATACCATGGGTGGACAAGGGAGGGAGGTCAGCTCTGCTTGGGAGCAGGGCAGGTGCAAGGATGGCTTTCAGAGAAGTACATGAAAATACCTTCACAGTGCCTAGCCCCATACATGGCCATACATATTCATGATTTCTGTTTTGAGAACCAGAAAGGACTAAAACAAATATATTACATTTATGTTTGAGGACCCTCCATACCCTCCATAATTTTTATGAATTCTACCTCTCAAACTTTCCTGGTCCTTATTTGGTTTTACTTGAAGTCATGGAAATGTGACCTAGATCTTTTGAAAGGTCAGGTTTACCTGCTTTTAGCTGCTTAGGAAAAAGGAACACAGGACACAGAGAACACCATCTTCTCCAGAGTCAATCATTAAGTAAGGGTTGGAAAACTCTCCTTTCCTCTTCTTTTGTTTCACCCATCAGCAACCTTCTCCATCTCTGCTATAACCTCCTCTTCAACCAGATTCACAAAGTGGGAGGATGAAAGTCTTGGGAGAAGGAAACAACCAGCTTCCAAAGACAAGAGGAAAAACCAACACAGTGGAGCCGTTTTCGTGATGGGCTTCAAGTGCATGTATGTGTGTGGTTTCCTTAAGTCACTGGGAAAGTTTTTAATGCTCGTAGAAACCAAAGTGTCCTGGAGAGTTACAGAGAACCCCAGCAGACACCAGCTGACACTTTAAAGGAACTGAAGCCATATATCCACTCCAGAAAGAGTTGGGGAAAGGACAACAGTAGGGGGCCAGCTGCCCTGAGTATTTTTTGTTTTTGTTGTTTCTTCCCTTAAAAAAGTACATGTCATAGATGTGTCTTCATCAATCATCCTCCAAACAGAATTGCACAGACAAGTTGGTAGCTTATTTCCTTATTTTCACATACATTCCTGTACGCTCTCTCTCTCTCTCTCTTTCTCTTTCTCTCTCTCATACACACACACACACACACACACACACACACACGCACACGCCTCACACATTTTCTTGCTCTCTCTCTCTTGCTTTCCCTTCAGGTACTCAGTCCTGTCAACCTTCTTTGTAACACTTGTCCTTCAGCAATTACTCAAAGCCACAGCAGCATAAAGGTGGAAGAGCTGTCACCTTCAGGTGTTGGGGGCATCTTAGGATACAACTCGAGACTGAATCTACTCTGAGAAGCATAGATCTCACCTATCGTTTCTGTCAAAGTTGAAGCCATTTTCCATAAGCCTTTCTCCGAGGAAATAGAAGTGAGAGTGACAAACTTACTACTTAATGGCCAATGAACCCAGTCTAAAGGGTGAATGGTAGAAGATGATACACACACACACACACACACACACACACACACACACACACACACACACACACCTTTATTGTCTTTCCTATTTAGTATATGCAGGATTAATAAAATAATGCCATGTATAGACATGGTGTCCAGAAGGTGGCTGACCATCTACATCTGGGCTTCCTGCTCCTCACTAAAAAGACCATCTCAGAGTAGGGAGTAGGGAGTATCTCTGGGTCTTAAGTCCAAATTCCTATGGGAGAGAATTTTGAGCGCAGACTGGATTTGATAACCTTCCTTGTTCCAAATAGTTATGACCAAGTGATTGGGCCCATGGAGAGGAAGTGGAGCTATCAAAAGCCTATTCCTACACATTGTGGATGAAAGTTCTCAGTGGGTAGCAGTTCCTTGGTGGTTCTTTGAGACAAAACCAAAGAGCATTTGCCACAGGTGTATAATAAGAGAGTCCTGACTTTGCTTCTAATAACATAAATACACCTCATAATTCACTCACATTCTCTGTACCTTTTTCCCCCATATTTAAAGCAATAATTTGAAATAGATGATACTTAAGCTCACTTTCAGCTGTAAAATGCTATGAACATGTCCTATGATTTAACTGCTCTTTTTTTCAGTTGTAACTGTAACTTCTGGTTAAACACATCAACTTGAATCCAAGAGTTTCAATCCAAGAGTTTCACAGTTCCCTCTGAACTCCTACTAAAATAATAATGAAGAACAGAAGAGGCACAAGCTCCCAAGAACTAAAAAACAACAGAGTTGGAAAGGACAGCAAGTGAGAGATGCCAACAAAACTCCTGAAGCAGGAGAGCTGATGGACAAATGATAATAGACCTGGCAGAGCAGAGGAAGACAAAATTTCAGTCCAAAGAGGCCAAGAAGAAGGTAGCCCATCTATCCACAGAAGCCCTGAAAGCCTTAGAATTTAAAAACACTAGTTATTTCTGAAGAGGGTGCATGATAAGGTTGAAAACATGAGTGTTGGTTGAAAGATTTTATAAATAGCTGTGAGAAGCTCAGATCCCCCCATCAGATCTATCATAGACATTCACCTCCCATCACCAGGGAGCCAGATGACCAGAGGTTTACCCTTGGGAATGATGAACTCAAGAGGCCCTGGACTGAGACCCTGAGCAGTCAAGGGTGAGGCACTGTACTGAATCAAGGAGGTCTACTGGGAAAATCCTTCTGACCCAGACCCTTTTCCCTCGACACCCAGAACACTGGCAACCACTCAGGAGATTAGAGGGTTAGTATCTGAAGAAATCCAATGATGCAAAAAAGACCTGCAATGATAAATTAGGAGTTTGGGATTAACAGATACACACTACCATACATAAAATAAACAACAAGGACCTACTGTAGAGCACAGGGAACTATATTCAATACCTTGTAATAACCTATAATGGAAAAGAATATGAAAAAGGATAGATTATATATATATATATATATAACTAAATCACTTTGCTGTACACCTGAAACATTGTAAATCAATTATACTTAAAAAAAAAAAACCAACACTGACCATTTCAAGTGCTCTAGCAAAATAGCCAGGTTTCTAACTCACTAACCACCATTTGACAGACTTCACCATGCCCCAGAGTGTCCAATCAGCTTTTTAGTTCTTCTTTAAACAGTATAAACAGACAAGGATCTCCAGGTCACCTGAGAAAAGGCTCTAACATGGAAGCCTAACAAGTCAGGGGATTTGAAAACAATACAGAAAGTAGAAGAAAACAGAAAAGAAAAATATCAATATTATTTTCCAAGAGATGAGAGAAGATATTACATGGTGAAACAATGAAAGAGATAAAAATAAACATTCATAGAATAAGAAATAGCTCTAGGAAATGATACCAGGTATGGCCAAAACAACACATTTGGGAAAGGATTGAAACTGAAAATTAAGGCTCAAAAAAGGAGAGAGAGAAAAAAAAAAACAGTTGGAAGGTAGAAGAGAATAGATAAGAAAATTAGGAACCATCAAAGAGATCAAACATCTAATTTGTAAGCAATTATTAACTCCAGGAAAATATAAATGTATGTAAGAAAGAAAATGTAATAAGAAACACTAGATGGTTCTAGAGTGAATGATACTTATATAGTCAAAATAATATTAATATTATATATAACAATATTGATTTAACAAAAATTGTGACTAACTGATTTTTGTTGTATTCCAGTGAAGTTGGATATATAACAATGTATTGTTTACCATTTCTTTTCCTTTTATTACATATTTATTCATGCTTTTGCTTATTTTTATTGGTGTGTTTATCTTGTATTATTGTTTTGCAAATACTCTTGATATAATACAAATATGTACCTTTGGTTATAATATGATGCAAATTTTGTCCTTCACATTGTTATCTAACTTATGTTATCTTAAATTTTGGTTCCCTATCTACCATATCAATCTATTTTGTTTACTTCTTCCTTATTTTCACATTGCTCAGAAGCTTCTTTGAAAATAAATATGACATTAACTTTTATTTTCTTCTTTGATTGTTTTGGTTTTTTATTTCCACGTGCATAAGTTGTAGGTAGAACATTTTTTTCCCTGAGATTAGACTAACCTCATTAGCCTATCGTAATTTATGGAATAATCCAAACTGTTTTCCCTTGGTTCAAAATATCATTATTTTTATGTACTAAATTCTTACATATGCTTGGACTTTAAATTTCATAGTTTTATTTATACAATTACAATTTCCCACTGGATTAATTCTTATATAGGAAGAGTTTTATCATTGTGAATGCAATTTTCTAAATTCATGATATTCTCTAACTGATCATTAGTATTAACTAGGAAAGTTATTGCTATATGTATATTTATTTTGTAACATGCCATTTTGCTGAACATTATTATCTCTAATAGTACTCAAATTGGGTTAGCCAGAAAAATGATTATATAACTTCCAAATGGTTACAAATGTGTCTTCTTCTTTCAAATATTTATTCCTTTGATTTTGTTTTCTTGTCTTGGTTAAAACTTTCAGAATAATGTTGAATAATGGTGATAATGGACATTCTGATTCCTGACTTTGATGGGACTGCCTTTAAAGAAGTGATGTGAACTCAAATGCCTACAAAAGCCTGGCAGGAAACAAACAAGTGATACAGGCCATGGTAAGAAGACAACAACACAAGTGGCATAAAACAGTCAATGTCACCTGTTCTTTGTGGCAAACCTGAGTGTGCATAGCTGGTTTGCAGTGGGAAGATGCTATTTAGCTACAGTTAATTGTTGTCATGTGGGCCTAATTTGCCAAAAGCCAAAAAATCTAGAAGTTTATTTAAGATGTGATTTTTAAATTCTGGCAACTAGGACAAGTTAAAAACAAAACAATAAAGCAGCCTAACAAACTTATTTGTAGGTCATGTCTAGCCCTTGGGCAGCAAGCTTGAGACCTATCCACTGGGCTGTGGTTACACTAATGAGCACCGTATTGGTCATTGGTTCTAGATAGTTTTTTTTCACATTAAGGAAGTATATTTTAATTTAATCTTTACTAAGAAATTATATCCAGGAATGGATGCTGTATCAGTATTGAGATGACTCATACAACTTCTCATACTTCCAGAAAATTGTGCTTTTATTGAAATTTTAAAATGTATTAGCATCAGGTTATGTATATTTTTCTTATTATTTTCTTGATACAATCTGTATTGAAAGTTAATCATATTTTCTCATTGATATTGTAGTAGTTTACTAGGACTGCCATAACAAAATACCATAAACTGGGTGGCTTAAACAACAGAAGTGTATTTCTCACAGTTCTGGAGGCTGAAAGTCCAAGATCAAGATGTTGGCAGAGTTGGTTTCTCCTTGGGACTCTCTCCTTGGCTTGTATATGGTTATCTTCTTGCTGTGTCCTCACATGGCCTTTTTCTGTGCACATGTATCCCTGATGTCTCTTCCTCTTCTTGTAAGGACATCAGTCCTATTAAATTAGGGCCCCACTGCTTTGCCTCAATTAACCTTAATTACCTCTTTAAAGTCCCTATCTCCAAATACAGTCACATTGGGGTTATGGCTTCAACATATGGATTTGGGGAGGACACAATTCATTCTGTAACAGATATATTGGTTATCTATTTTTTCCTGTTTCAGAATTATCAGTACGTTCTCCTTTCTAATTTTTATTTTCCCAAAGAATGAGCTCTCTGGTCCCGTAGAGTGCCAAGCATCCTTTCTATCAGTTGTGTATTCCTGCATGGACTCTTAATTACTACTCAGTAAAGTTGGCAAATAAAACCAAGAGCAAGTGAATGGGACTTTACACACAGATGAAAGAGTAATATTTTGGGGAGTCCAGGCATGGTACTTCTTTGAAAAGGGGAATGCTGAGTAGTGACCTAGTCCCTTCCATATCATGGTTAGGAGCATGGACTCTGGAGCCAGGCCACCTGAATTCAGTTGCAGATCTCCCACTTAACTAGCTGTGTGACTTGGGACAAGTTACTTAACCTCTTTACGCCTCAGTTTTCTCAGATGTAAAATGGAGCTTGTAATAGTACCCACCACAGAGGGTTGTTATTAGGATTAAATAAATTAATATTTGTAAAGTGCTTAGAAGATTGCCTGGCACATACTAGTTGCTTTAGCAATATTTGTAAATAATAAACCACTCTAGGTGGTGCTGGGATCATAGCAGTGGATACACTGGAATGCATTGGACCTGTTGTCGATAATCCTGTCACACTGATGGGATTCTCCAGTATTTCTCCCTATAGGTCACTTGCACACAGGTCTCATTTTTTGAACTAAATGGACATCTTTCATTAATGGATAATTTGGGGGAGAGGGCACGAGTGCAAATCACATGACTACAAATGACAGTTTAGCTCTGTAGGCTTAAGCCACGTCTAGTTTGTACTCTGACTTGGTCAATTAGTTCCTACCAGTTAAATATATCAATTCTTTGTCAGATTTTTAGAAAATGTTCTACCTTGCCCATCATGTTGTTTTGCCTTTTGTTTGCAATTTCGACATATTTAAATGCATCTTAAATATTTGTGAATTTAAGTCCTTTGAATTTTTCTTTTGTGATTTCTTTGACTACTGGTGGGCTTCGATGTTTCTAACTATTTTAAGATTAGAGAACCTGCTCCCTTTATTTGCCAGTCAAGACATTCTGATGCAGGTCACAGTACTGGCAGAGAGACAAATATAGTAGTGACGGGATCAAACATCAGCTGAAAGTATCATGTCCTTAAAGCAGAGAATCAAGTCAATTCTTGACTTGCCTTGCCTTGCTAACAATTTCATCTCTCAGATGGTGAAGGACGTGATGAAGGGACTACTGTTCTCAACTTCATTATTCCCAGTAAAGAGTCACTTAGTGAAATGTAAATGATGAGAATGTTGGCAAAAGTATTCATGATGTCTTAGAATATATGATAGGGTAGAGAAAGGTTGACATATTAGTTGCATGTTGGAGACTAGAGGTGGCAAATATTTGACATGCAGTCACCTTCGTCCTCCTCCTAGGCTGATGGCTGTCATCAGTAATCAATCAAAAAACTTTTTTCTGTTGAGCTTGGAAGTAGTTTCAAATCCTCCCTAACCCAGCTCTTCGAGAGCCACTATCAACAGATCAAGTTGACAAAGTGCTTATTTTCCATCTTCTTTCTATTTTATAAGGGGGCAGATTTACAAAGTTTCAAAAAATATGTAGACTGGGAGTCTATAATTACTGTAAGAAAATTTACATGACAATTTAAAGCACTTGTCACATCTAATTATAGTGGATTCTTTATACAACAGTCTCTCCTGCTGGATGATGAGACCTTGGATGATGGGGATTATGATGTCTTCTTTGTAACTGTGATATCTTACCTAGGGCCCTGTGGTACATAAAACTCATTCAAAAGTGCTGAATTGAATAATGCTGTTAATACATATGAAAACAGTTTACATATTTACTTAATTTACATATTCAAAACTATTTTTATACACGTTTTTCATTTGCTTATACAGTCTACTAATTTCAGGAGAGAAAAAAAAAGCTCCATCAAAATAGCTAAGTGACTGGTCTTTGAAGATAATTTTCAACTTTAAAGCAAGGCAGGATCTTTTTTGTGGTAACAGTCAAGGTTTTTTCCTCAGAAAACATGATTTATGAAGGAAGGATAAGACATATTGGTTAAATATGGAGGAATAGCTCACAGGGTGAGTAGCAAAAATTGGTCTTTGGAACTATGTCAAGCTTTCTGGCCTCATTTTCTCTGAAGTGGGTCAACGTGATAAAGGCTTAAATGCAGTGTTTGCAAAGATGTTAATGATGTTCACTAAGTTGAAAGGCAAATCCTCTAGGCTGCCTCACTATGCAGATATTAGGATACTTTATTCCAAAAGGACATGGTCATAACCCTGGCCAAAGCATGGAAACCCCCAGAGCACTGCTGGTCAGAGGCACAGCAAGGCCATGGGACTCCTTGCATGGCAAATGCAGGTAATTCATTCTTACGACAATGTCAAGACAGAAGGGCTAAAATGAAAACAGTGGTGAGTGATGTGGCGCTGTTTGACCTTTTCCATTGGGGAAATGTGGCTAGAAGGGAAAGTAATTTAAACAGAAGTAAAAGGGGGGTGCCTTTAGTTTGTGACAATCCCTGAAGTCCCTAGTCATTATTCTATACCATGCAACTCCTGTAGTTACTCTCCTAGAGCTAAGTTATTTGGGCTGGCTAAACACAGGATGGAAACCAACCAACCAACCAAACAAAAAAATCATCCCCAAACAGGAAAACAGTGAAAGATCATAACCTTGTCATTGCTAACAAGTCAGAAGAAAGAGAGGTCAGAGATTCCATTGATGATAACATTATGTCAAAGGTGATATTTCAGCAGGATTAATTTAGAGGGTCTTTTCATCATCAAGGATTGGAAGAGGGAGAGAGGAACTCTAACCAAAGACTAGCTGTTAAAATCTATGTGTAACTTTATAGCATTCTGAGCTACTGGAGTGACAATATGCATGAAGGAAAGGGATGCTGACAAGGACACTGCAAAGGGAGTAGCAATAGGACTTGGGGACTGTATGTAGATAGGTGAGGGAGAGATGGAGAAATCAAATGCTTCCTCCACATCACACAATGATTTTCACCATAGGATGCTCATTTTAATGTTAGACAAATTCTCTGAAGTAAGACTTTGGTTTTAAAAAGGAAACGAGCATATATTCTTTGTATATTTTTCCTGACTTGGTAGCTATTCCCTCTTCCCCACATTCTTTTGTCATTAAGAATATGTCATTAAAAGAGTCAGCACAATGTAGTGGACACACAGTGAATTGAGTCAGGAGTGCCAAGCTCAAGTTCCAATTTTGCCCCTGGATAAACTCTGTGACTTACCCTTTCGAAGCTTCAGTGTCCACAGCTGTAAAATGAGGTTGGGCTGGATAATCTCTAAGGCCCATTTCATTTCTAAATTTCTATGCTGACTTATCTACAGTTTGTAATATTTCCTTCTCACATAAAAATGAAAATACAGCATTCTATGAAGGGTATTGCCTCCTTAAGGTGTCCAATTTTCCCTTGACCTTTATCATTTTATTGGCATCTACCTTTATCAGAAAGCCCTTTAGGTTTAAAGACATCCATAAATTCCAGTTTGCAAACTCAGGGAAACAGAAAGATCAGAAGAATAATTTAATGCTGTTACAGGCAGTTGAGCAGGCCAGAAAAACAGAAAATGAAACTAAGTCAACAAGCAAAATGATGGATGCCACACAAGCGAAGGGGTGTTTTAGAAGGGAGGAAAGTGCCACTGCACCAAAACATATGGCACATTAAACTGGGGAGGACATCAGCACAGGCCTTGAATATGGGTGGAATTCAGCTCATTTCTTCTTTAACCCCCTGGCAAAATCCCCATTTGTCAAACTGAACCAAGATTAAAGTAACAACAAGGTGAGTAATGACAGAAGGAAAAATAATACTTGCCCTGATGATTTAACCTGAAACTACAGTGAGTATTAAAAAACACCTTTGAGTGTTTTCATTTGTGCCAACCTTGGGGCAGATAGATTTCTGAGACTACAGTAAGGTTCCTTTTTGTCTAGCTTCTGTCCACTTATCTCTTAGGGCTGTAAATATCCAAAATTCTTGGAAATATATCACTTACTCCTCAATTAGAACTCAAGTCCTAAATACAGGTATTCCTGGAGGTGGTGACACAGTGACTTAAATTCATACTAAAGTGTGCATGAATGATAGCAGATTTTGTCTGAAGATAAATTTTGATGCATAGCACAGAGCTAGAAGGTGCTACATCTCTTAAATCAAGAAGGATGCTACATGGAGAAGAGAAAAGATCGTTAAAGAGGGGAGACTGGAGGCTTTGAGCAAGGAACTTGCCTACTTTGCATTTTGCAAAAGCTAACTTATTTGATCTTCAGATTAGTCAGAAGTCATATTTGTTTTGACAGTTTCTGTTAGTGAATAAAGATTTCTAGATCTTTTCCTGCTCATTTAATGCTTCTGTCCAAGGCATAAGCCCTATTTCTTCTCTGTTGGTAGAAATAGAATGGGTAAAAGACTGCTAGAAGAAAACACAAAGAAAGATAGCAAGGGTGCATCTCCACCTTACTAAACCTATGTTGTCTTCCCAAACTTCTGTTTCTCTGGGCCTGTCTGGGAGGAACCTCTCCAGGAACAAATGGTCCCATGCGGGAAGAAATGTCCAGGAGTCAAGATTATCGAAAAATGAACCTGAACATTCACTAACTTTCTGGAGGAATAAATTCATGCGTTTGTTAAGTGTCAGAAACAACTTGATCACTGGACTTAAGGATTTACTTTGAAAGCAGCCAGTTAAGTTCTTTGGAACACCACACTTCGTTCTTTATTATTATTGCTAATCAAAAACCCATTTAGTGAAGGGAAAAAAATGAGTTCAGCTAGTGTGGTGTGAAAAGTAGCCTGGATGCTGCTTTCTAATGATGTCTTAATGTAAAATTGTCAATAGAAGAGAGAAAAGAACGTATTTGTGTCATGCATTTAAAGAAATAATGACTCAAGAGTGCAGTGCTTGAATGAATGTGGTCTTCATTTCTGAACTTCAGCAGACCTTACTGATATTTTTAGCTGCCTTTAAACAGTCATGAGCATTAACTCAGCATGTGAAAGAAATTAGGTCAGTTTTAAGGAAAACAGGATGAGGGGAGAACTGTTTACATGGAAAGCATGAGCAATGGCACAAGTCCTGTCTTTTGATTGCCAGTGTCCTCGGCAGAGCCGTCGTAGGGTTAATACGGAGGTGGAGAGTGGAGAAAACCTGTCAACAGGACACAGGATGTTGCCTCAGCCTATCTGCAAATTGTCCATCTGCAAAATGCAGTTTTGTGGCTTAACCAGAAGATCAGGCTCAGAATTACCAACTTGGGTTTCCAAGAATTCACCAATTTGGTGAGTGGGAATGGAATTGAATTTTTTTAAACTTTTATTTTGAAATAATTTTGCCTTTATAGAAGAATTGCAAAGATGGTATAGAGAGTTTCCCTATCTTTTTCACTCAGTTTCTTCTAATGTTTACATTTTACATAGACGTGCATTTATCAAAACTAAGAAAGTAACATGTACAATGCTATTAATTAAACAACTTGCGCTTCTTTTCTAGAATCGTTTTGCCTCTTTTTGTACCTTTGCCTTTCCAAGTAGATTCTGGAATCAGTTTCTCAATATCTACAAAAGAGCTTGCTGAGATTTTGATTAGAAATGCACTGAATCTATAGATCTACAGACTAAACTAATTTGAGTCTTAAAATCCATGGACACATTTTTATTTCTCTAGCTATTTAGTTCTTCTTTGATTTCTTTCATTATGTTTTGTACTTTACAACATATGGAAACTATAGACTGCACACATTTTCTTTAATTTATACCTAGGTACTTTATTGTTTTGATCCTATTGTAAATAGTATTGCTTTTTAAATTTCAAATCTCAATTTGCCATTGCTAGTATACAGTAGTATAGTTGACTTTTTTATAATGACCTCGTAGCCAATATTCTTGCTAAACTCACTTAGTATTTCTAGAACATTTTTAGAGATTCTTTGGGATTTTCAGTTTAGACAAACATGTTGTCTGCAAACAGAGACAGTTTATTTCTTCCTTTCCAATCTGTATCCTTCTTTTCCTTATTGCACTGGGTAAGGCTTCCAGCACAATGCTGAACAGGTGTGGTGAGAGGATATCTTGCCTTGTTCCCCATCTTAGGAGGTAAGTGTTCAGCCTGTCATCATTGAGCATGATGTTAGCTGTAAGTTTTTTGTAGATGTGTCATTGTGATAAGGAAGTTCCTTTCTATTCCTACTTTACTAAGAGTTGTGGGTTTTTTTAAATCAAGAATGAATTTTGAATTTTGTCAATGCTTTTTATGTATATCTTGTCATGATCATATGGCTCTTCTAATTTAGTCTACTAACTAATATAGTAGATTGCATTGACTTATTTTAAAATGTTGAACCAGCCTTGCATTCTTGGGATGAACCCTGTTTAGTTATGATGTATTATCTTTTTAATATATCCTTTGATTCAATTTTCTAATATTTTTTTGAGGATTTCTATGTCTATATTCATGAGGAATACTAGTTTGGATTTTTCTTTACTTACAATTAAAAATATTTTTGCATTTTTATTGTCTGAATATATGTCTTGGTATGTTTACTTTCGGTATTTAACTTGCTTGTTCTCTGATCTACTTGGATCTGTTTTGTGTGTGTCTGTCATCAATTTTGGAAAATTCTCATACATGATTTTTTTGGATATTACTTCCACCTCATTCTCTGTTTCTCTTCCCCTCCTGGATTCCAATGATGTGTATGTTAGACTGTTTGATATTGTTTCACATCTCTTAGATGCTCTGTTCTGGTTTTTTAATTTTTATTTCAGTTTGGATAATTCTCATTGACCTGTCTTCAAATTTACAGATTATTTTCTCAGCCATGTTGAGTCTACTGACAAGCCTGTTGAAGGCCCTCTTCAGCTCCGTTACTGTGCCTTTGATTTCTAGTATTTCCATTTGATTCTTTCTTATAGTTTCATCTCTCTGATGAAATTACCTCCCTGCTAGTGCCTGTTGTTTACCTTTTCCATTAGAGCCTTTAACATCAAAATCACTTATTTCATTGTATCCTTCCTTCTTCTTGCTTTGGGTTTAATTTGTCCTTTGTCTGAATTTGTAAGATAGAAGCTTAGTCTGAGTCTGATTCTGGTGATTGCTTTTTCTCTTCAGACTGTGCTTTTTTCTTACCTTGTCCTATGCCTCTTAATTTATTAATGAAAGACCGATATGTTGTGTATGACAGCATATACTGAGATAAATATATTTTATGCTTGGAGATGAACACACCTTTCCTTCTGTTGGGCCTTTAATGTGGTGGTTTGTGTTAATATTCTCAGAAGTTCAGCTGAAGTTTGTTGATGCTATGGTTCCACCATAGGCCTCAGATTCTTCTGGTGATGTCTTGTGTTTAGGGTGTAGGCTTGCGTACCACATTTCTCAATGTATCCTCCCCAGAGAAAACCTGTCTCTTGCAGCTCTTTCAGAAGTATTTTACTGCTTTGTTTTGCTCAGCATTTGTTAGTGTCATGTTAGGGAGTATGGGGCAGGGAGTGTTGTTCTCTGACATTATGATTAAACTTGAGTCCAAGGCAGATATTCAGAATCTGGAGTCTTCCCAAGTGTTCCTGGCCCTCCTCTAGCTCTAGTGCTGGGCTTAGCATATACTTCGTTTTTTTCCAAAGAGGCAGAACATTTTTAGTCCTCCTGTTCCCTTACTCCACATGCAGTGGGTTTCAATTCGTATACTAAGGTGACAGTTTTGTTGCTCTTTTCTCTGCCAATTAAGAGAGAGGGGAGCTGGATCTGGGAAGAATTTAGCAAAGGCACCATGAGGGAAACTTTCTCAGGAGTCTCCCTGATCTTCCCTATGAACATTTCAAGGAGTTTATGGAGGAAAAGCCTATGAGAGAGTAAAGAGCCCCTATATCTGCATCTCCAGACAATTCATACTTTCACACCAGCCCACATTTGACTGCTAGCAATTTGTCAACAATTTTTCACCAAATCACCTTTCTGGCTTATATGTAATCAGGTAGCATCTGCCACAGGTAAGCACATGTTCAGGTCCTGTTGCTACACACAGTCACCTGTCTGTCTGCAGATTGCAGGTTAATTGTTGACTCCTCAGTTCTCAGATGGGCTTAATAAAAGTTGTTAATTTGTCACTTGTGTGGCTTTTTTCTTATTTTAAGAGCTGGAGTAATGCTTTTTCCAGCTTTCTGCATTTATGAAGTGAAACTGGAAGACTTGATTAGTTGAATTTTGATGTGTTTTTCAGCTCTTCAGTTCTACAGCTTCTAAATTTTTGACCTCCGTGTTTTTTCTCTTATCTCTTGGGCACAGTTTGGTAAAATATTTTAAAATATTTTGAGGTCTTCAGAGAAAGACTGTAAAAATGTCTTTTTAATTAGCATCCTCCTATCAGATGTTCTAAATATGTTGAATAGTGAGACTCTCATTTATAAATAATAATTCCAACACTCCTCACTGAAATTATTCCTCTGTAGAGTACTTGACTATAATCATTACTTATCTTCCTGTGATAACTAGGCAGGGACTGTTTATTTCTCATCTTAAGTCTGGCACCTAGCACAGGACCTCATGTTGTGGATTCTCAATCTATATTGACTGTATGGGTTAATTAATGGATAAAAATCTTAATATACCCCCAGAACAGCCACAGCATTAAATTAATGACAAATGGTGAAATGGACTATGTGAGTGGATTGTCCCATTTCAGATGATTGTGCTAAATTAATGAGTATGGGGAAAAATGCTCATTCTGTATCATGTACAAAGTGGACCTAGGAGGCCTAACTCATCCTGGACACATTATAGACAGAGGAGGAAACCACTTCCCCATCAAAAAAATTCCCTCATGGGCCTGACAATACCCAAATGATTTAAAAATTTTAAAAAGCCTTTAATTCCATAGCTGATTTAAGGAGAATGAGACTAAGCAATACCATATTCTTTTCCTATAGCAGATATTAATAGAGTGAAGAGGTGATCTGGACAGAAAGGAGGAAAGACAAAGTAATGAATCATGGCAGGTGTATTCTTTAAATATCATTTTAGCTGTATCAAACAAATTTTGATTCATAGTGTTTTTATTGTGCTTCCATTGTTAACATCATTTCTAGTTTATTATTTATTTATTTATTTATTTATTTATTTTGTGTTACGCGGGCCTCTCACTGTTGTGTCCTCTCCCGTTGCGGAGCACAGGCTCTGGACGTGCAGGCTCAGTGGCCATGGCTCACGGGCCCAGCCGCTCTGCAGCACGTGGGATCATCCCGGACCAGGGCACAAACCTGTGTCCCCTGCATTGGCAGGCGGACTCTCAACCACTGCGTCACCAGGGAAGCCCTCTAGTTTATTTTTTGACTCATGAGTTACTTAGTATTTTCTTTTTATTAATTTTTAGTTTTACTGTATTGTATTGAAAGAATATCACTCAGACTTATATTATTTGGTATTTTTTGAGACTTGCTTAGTAGCTTAGAAAGATTTCTTAGGGAAATTTTCCAAATATAGGTTTATATGTCTTTAGATATAATCCTTCTTGATAAATGGGTTTTTCCTTGTGTGTTATTTGAATCTTCTATATTTTTACTACCTTTTTGCTGCTGCATTTTTAATTTCTAAGAGAGATATGTTCAACTGTCCTAATGTCATTATGTATGTTTCTGTTTCTACTTGTAATTATGCTAATTTTTTGCTTAAATAGTTCAAGGTTATAGTGTTAGGTTCTTACAGGCTTGGAATTTTTAGATCTCTTTGGTAACTTTCTTTCATCATGAAATTAAGACTTTTCATATCTAATAATGCTTTTATTTAAATTGTAATTTTCTAGTGTTAATATGGCTATATCATCTTTCTTTTAATTATTTTCCCCAGATAATTCTATTTTCATTACTTTATTTTCAAACTTTCAGTGTCAACATGTCTCCTCTTATAAACAGTATGTACTTGGATTTCTTTTTAAAACCCATTGTCCCTTATAAACAACATATTACTGAATTTAAAAAATCCAGTCTGAGTGTCTTTCTTTAACTATTGAGTTTAACTTGTTTACATATATTGTGATTACTGACCTAATAGGCCTGATTGCTGTATTTTATTTTGTGTTTTCTTTTTATTTACAATTTCCACTAATCATTAGAATCATTTATTTTTTAAACCTTCTTTTTCCCATCCTCTACTGATTTGGAAGTTATATTTCTGTTATTTTCATGGCTTTCCCTAAAATTTTAACGTATGTATTTGCTTTAACAAAGTCTAAATTTAACATCTCTATACTCCTTTCAGAAAACTGAGACTCATATTACTTTAACTCTGGACACCTACTCCCATATCCATGTTATTGTTTTCTAACATTTTTTATCTTCTCTTGTTTTAAACATCTGTCCATTTTTGTCTTTATTAATTTTTAAAAACTCAATGTTTATTAAATTTTTTATCAGATTTACCAATTTGTTTACATTGCTTCATACAATCCACTCTTTCCTCTTAGATTTAATTCCTCCTTATTGAAGCATATCCTTTAGTACTTCTTACAGTGAATGTCTGTATGGTCGATTCTCTCATTATGTGTCTAAAAATATTTTTTCCACTCCCACCTAATTGATAGTTTAACAGTTAGAAAATGGTATTCCATTGTCCTTTGGCCTCCAGTGCTGCTGATGAGAAGTTTATTATTTTTTAAAGTAATCTGTCTTGTCTCTTATTGAGTTTGTGTATTTTTTTCCATCTGACTTTAATGGTTTACAATTTCTCTGCTTTTTGGACTTATTTTTATTTATATTTCTCTAAACTCACTGTGCTTCTACAATCTAGGAGCTCATGTCTTCCATCAATTCATGAACATTCTCTGCCATTATCTACAATATTTTGAATGTGGAAAAACATGATAGGAGCCAAATTATGATTACAGAATGGAGTGTCTTTCCATTTAACCTCCAAGAACATGACTCACTAACGTGTAATAGTATCCAGGCTATAACAGTTAGAGGCAAGGAGCAAAAGAAAACATGGGCTTTTCAAAACTCAGTCATTGAGCCGAGTCACAATTCTAATTTCCAATATCATGCTCTAGCAAATCAAGACATAGTTAAAGACTAGCTGACTTATAGCATTGCGCATTCCAGTTGAGGGATAAAAGGAAGGTTAAAGGGCATATAATATATTCTGTAATTGACTGATTGATTCATTCATTCATCAGATGTTGGTTAAATACTTTTTTTTTTTTTTTTTTTTTTGCGGTACGCGGGCCTCTCACTGTTGTGGCCTCTCCCGTTGAGGAGCACAGGCTCCGGATGTGCAGGCTCAGCGGCCATGGCTCACGGGCCCAGCCGCTCCGTGGCATGTGGGATCTTCCCGGACCGGGGCACGAACCCGTGTCCCCTGCATCGGCAGGCGGCCTCTCAACCACTGTGCCACCAGGGAAGCCCTAAATACTTTTTAAAAAAATTAATTAATTTATTTTTGGCTGCATTGGGTCTTCGTTGCTGCACACGGGCTTTCTCTAGTTGCAGCGAGCTGGGGCTACTCTTCGTTGTGGTGAGCGGGCTTCTCCTTGCAGTGGCTTCTCTTGTTGCGGAGCACGGGCTCTAGGCACGCAGGCTTCAGCAGTTGTGGCTCACGGGTTCTAAAGCATGGGCTTAGTAGTCGTGGCGTATGGGTTTAGTTGCTCTGCGGCATGTGGGATCTTCCCGGATCAGGGCTTCAACCCGTGTCCCTTACATTGGGAGGAGGATTCTTAACCACTGCACCACCAGGGAAGTCCCAGATTAAATGCTTTTTGAATGCCAAGCAATGAGTTAGGCTTTGGAAATTTGCAGATGAATAGTATTATATTTTTCATGTCCCAACTTTGATGAGAGTCTGAATCAACTGACCCAGTATTAATTGTTCAAAAAAGAGCCATTTTCAAATAAACATTCTGCTTAATTGTTCTTGGGCTTATTAAGGTGCTATTGAAAAGTCTCTTTCAGTACATTTCTTTCATTTGAAATATTGGCTGCATCATACTATATATCTCCCTATGCTGTTTAGCATAGTCTGTAGTGTCGGGACATTGGCTTTAAATGACCTGACTTACTCAAGTTAGGCTGTTTTATTTATGGAAGTAGAACTCCATGTGGGGTAGTGAAAATATCATCTTTGGAAGAATGCCTCTTCACACCTTCCCAAGGGTCACGCTCTTTAATGAGGGGCTCAATGACCTTGTGCAGGTTCTCTAGGGAGCAGTCTCAAAAATTTCCCAGTTAAAGAAAAGTCTGAAATTTTAGATGTTATCACTAATGAATGTGAAAACTAATGGGAGTTTCATTGTTTTAATTCTGTGTCCAGGGAATAAGCTGGATGGTCATAAAGAGAAAGTAGGATCAAATCTGTATTAAAAAAATTGTGTTCTTTTGTAAAGTAATGCAAAAATTTCAACTTTGAACATGTTTTGGGGATGAGGGGAAAATGTTGGAGAAAGAACTTCTGAAAGCAAATATGCTTAGTCCTGAGCTCCCTCTGTTATTTTAATCTAATAAAAATACATGGTAAAAGACTCTGCCTTAGCAGGAAGTCAGTATGAGTGCAAACCTCAATTGAAGCTAAGAAAGCCAGCTTATCAGAGTTTTGTTTTGATAGTCTAATTGCTAAAAGCTAAACGTGTCATCATCTTCTCTGGTGTGCTGCTTCCCCTCAAACAAACAAACAAAAATACAACAAAACAAAACAAAGCACATGACATCTTTTCCCAATATTCTGATATGCCTAATTAGGTGATCATACCTCTCAGTTGATAATTATGGGCTGTAGTTTGTATATTTCCATTGAACAAAAAAAAAGTGGTCAAAGTTTATTTTTTCTTTTTAATTACAAAAGAAATAACTTTATTAATTTCCCATAAATTTTATTATAATATCTAAAATCCTTTTTCATCAAGTAACACATGCACTTCCCCAGGGATTCTGATATGCCCTTTGTGGCAGTTACTCTCCAAAGATGGTCTCCAATGAGCCAAGCCTCCAAGTATTCACAGCCTTGTAGATTCCCCTCCCACACTATATCTGGCCAGGCAGGTAATTCTTGAGCATTCGTTTTTGGAATCCTGAAACTGTCATGTAAGAAGTTCAACTGTCTTGCTTGTGAAGCCACATGGAGAGGCAACATGGGTAGGGAGAAGTGCCGCTGTCCCAGTGTCTCAGCAGATCCTAGAGAAACTTCAGCTTCTGGCACAATCTAATTGCAACCTTGTCACAATCTATCTGAGTGGCCTCAAATAAAGGACAGCAGGACAGCTCAACTGAGTCCAATCAACTCACAAAACCATGAGAGATGACATAGTTGTTGCTGTTTTAAGCTACTAAGTTTTGAAGTGACCTGTCATGCTGCAATAGGTAACCAGGACAGCCCCCAGTGGACACAGTGTCTCTTCCCTCTACCCCACCGCCACCCTCACTTCAACGGAAACCCATTGCACAATGCAACCTGGGGGCAAGAAGGAGGATGAATGACATATCGATAGAAAAGTCATTCTAGAAAAAAATTTTCTTTAAATACCATACTTAAGGCACTTTACATTAAAGAGCCAACATTACAACTCTACTTCCAACCTCATATTTCTATAAACATTCATATTTGTACTTATATCTCAAGCGAGGAAAGGAAGCAGAGAAACTGAATACCCTCCTTCCAAAACTGATCCAATTTAATTTCAACTGATATTTCAGAAAATGTGGGTGGGAGGTGGTGAACTGACAAGATTATTTTAAAGTTTGTATGGAAATGCAAAGGCCAAGAAAATATTGAGGAAAATTCAATTTAGAGGGCTTACATTATGAGTTACCTGGTATTATTTTAAAGCTATAGTGATTGATACAGTGTAGTACTGGTGTGAGGATAGACAAATAGACCAATAAAACAGATAATATAGTTCAGAAATAGATCTACACATATATGAAAACTTGATTTAAGATAAAGTCAAACACACTGCAATGGTAAAGATGGTCTTTTCAATAAGTAGTGCTGGGTCAATTGGTTATCTACATGTGAACAAATAAATCTTGATCCGTACCTTAGACCATATCCAAAATTCCATTCCAAATTGAAATGAAGACCTAAATGTGAAATGTAAAACAATAAAATTTCTAGAAGTTAACAAAGGAGAATATCTTTGTGAACTCTGAGTAAGAAATGATTTCTCACACAGGACAAAAAAGAACTAATCATAGAAATAAAATATTGATACATTAAACTTTATTAAAGATGCAGTGGAAAGGCAAACCACAGAATGGCAGAAGATATTTGCAACATATATTTCTATCAAATGATTCATATGTTAAGACTGTTCTTAAAATATGTTAAGAATTCCTGCAAATCAGTAAGAACTGATGGACAAAGTAATTTAAAGATGGGCAAAAGTCTTGTGACTCTGTGATATAATATGAAAAATATTTTTGGTCTTTTCCCTGGTTCCTGGCACAAAGCTCCTAAAACCTTTAAAAATTCCTGAAAGGGGTGAAAGGAGCATCTTTTGTTTTTCATAATAAGTCCCTTTCCCTCATAACTTTGTGCTAATGAGGTGACTCTTGGAGGATTGGGGTTGGTTAACAGAGAAACCAACCATGTGATGAGAGGGTTGGAACATTTAGTCTCACCACCAACTTCCAGTGAGGGAAAAGGGGCTAAAGATTGTTCAGTCACCAATGGCTAGTGATTTCATCAATCATGCCTAGTAATGGAACCTTCATAACCCCCTAAATGATGGGGTTCAGAGCACTTCTAGATTGGTAAACACATGTAGGTGCACCTTCCTACACTCCTTGCCCTATGTATCTCTTCCATTCTGCTGTTCCTGAGTTGTACCCTTTATAATAAACCAGTAATAGTAAATAAAGTGTTTCCCTGCATTCTGTGAGCTGTTATAGCAAATTATTGAACCTGAGGAGGAGTTTATGGGAACCCCCAATTTATAGCCAGTCAGTTTGCAACACAGGCAACAACCTGGGACTTGCAATTGACATCTGAAGTGGGCGCAGTCTTGGAGGATTGAACCCTTTACCTTGTGGGAGCTGGCACTAATGCCAGTTAGATAGTGCCAGAATTAAATTAAAATGTAGGACACTCGGTGTCTGCAGAGAACTGGAGGAATGCAAGGTGTGGAAAACCCATACATTTTGTGTCAGAAGTGTTACGAGTAGAAAGTTTTCTTTTTAGGTTTTTTGTTTAGTATTAAATAGGTACTTCACAAAAAAGATATTCAAATGGCCTATAAACAAATGAATAGGGGCTCATCCTTATTAGTTATCAGGGAGTGCAAATGAAAACTACACTAAGATATCACTGCACATCCATCAGTAGTGCTAAAACAAAACCAAATATCATCTGATAATACTAAGTGTTAGCAAAATTGTAGCCTAACTGAAATTCCTGGTACAAGCCTTTTGGACAGCTTGGGAAGTATCTACAGAAACTTAACATATTCATAGTCCATGCCTCAGCAATTTTACTTGTAGTTATACACTCAGCAGAAATCAAAACATGAACATTTACAAAGGGCTTCCCTGGTGGCGCAGTGGTTGAGAGTCCGCCTGCTGATGCAGGGGACACGGGTTCGTGCCCCGGTCCGGGAGGATCCCACATACCGCGGAGCGGCTAGGCCCGTGAGCCCTGGCCGCTGAGCCTGCGCGTCCGGAGACTGTGCTCCGCAACGGGAGAGGCCACAGCAGTGAGAGGCCCGCGTACCACACACAAAAAAAGAAAAACATGTAGAAGAATGATCTTAGCAGCTTTTTTTAAAAAAAATAAAAACCAAAAACTGGAACAAATGTCTGCAAACAATTGAATGGATAAATTGTGGTATATTCTTCCAACAGACTCTTTTTAAAAACCAAATCGCATGAAGAAATGTTTTTGTAAGTATGTTCTGTCTTTTTTTTCTCATCACACATCAATGAGAATGAATAAGCTACAGCTATAAGCAGCAACATGGATACATTTCACATAAGGCTGAATAAAATAAGGTAGTCACACAGAGTACATACTCTATGAACCCATTTATATAAAGTTTAGAAACAGGCAAACCTAATCCATGTGCTGCAGATCAGAATAGTAATGAGGTTTTTTTTGGGGGGGTAGGGGAGTGCTTAATAATTTGGAAAAGACTCCAAGAAGATTTCTAGGATATTAATATAGTTTTATGTCTTGGTTTGGGTGCTCGTTACCCAAGTTTTGTTCACTCTGGAAAAATTTACCAAGCCACACACTTATGATTTGATTTGTTCAATTTTCTGCATTATGCTATACTTCAATAAAACTTTTAATTTTAACATTACTTCAAAAATGTGGTGGAAAAATGAGAGAAAGAGAGAGAGAAAGAAGGAGGAGGGGGTATGGGAGAGATTGAGAAAAGGAAAGAAAAGAAAGAGAAAAGAGGTAAAGAGAGGGAAGAAAGAGAAAGAGGGAGGAAGAAAGAAGGGAGAAAGAGAAAAAAAAGGAAGGAGAAAGGAGGAAGGAGAGAAGGAAAGAAAGGAAGCAATTTCATTACTTATAATTAGCATCATAGCTTTGGGGCAGTGTGAATCATCTATCTCCCCAAATATTAGATAATTTCGGATTAGCAATGCCTGCAAAGACATATCCCTTACTTAGAATACATAATTATAGAATCTTAGAAATTTGGAACTCATGGGTGATCTAAATTACACCCTCACCTCTAAAATGCATGATTGTGGCCACCTCTTTATGAGAAAAGAAAACCTGACCCAGTTAATAATGGGAAAGAAATCGAGACTTTTGGGTCAAGTCTCAAGGCCATAATTCTGTGGAGTAAATTTCACATGTACTGGATAACTCATACGAAGTGATGGCATACTTAGCATCAGGTCTCAGAAAAGATGTGTGTACTTAATGACTTTTTCCCCAAAACATTTGACTTTATGAAAGTTTTTAGAATAGCTTCATTTCATAGAAAATGTGCTGTGAATCTCCATCATTAACAGATGTTAAAGGGTGGGGGAGTGAGCAAAGGATGGAGAGCTGCGAACTTCAACTCTAAAAGACCAGCTACCTCAACAGTAAAGACACAGAAACCTCAGTTGCCCTTGGCCGTGGTTGCCTAAGCCGCAGCCAGCACTGCCCTAGTAACAGAAGGGTCTCATACTGTTTCTCCAAATACATGTCACCCTCCCTGCATTTTGTGGAAAGCCTTTGATGTTGATCTGCAGATGGATACCCTGGACTTTTCCTTTTGCTTGTGCAAACAAAGCAAAGCAATTTGGGTTTTCTCGGCAACTACTGTCAGATGTTTTACATTCAGCAACAAAAATTAAGTGAAGTTTTTCTTGCTCAAACTTCTACTATTGACCATAAATTAAAACACCTATATACTCACACAAGATTATTGTGAGAAAGAAAAAAAATCTATAGAGCCAGTATCTGAACAAAATATTCTTAAACAAACCAAACCTTGTGAAAGAATATTTTCCTGAGTCTGTCCTGTCATTTTTAAAAAAACGTATATTTACCATATATATCCCAAACTCTGGCCCAATTTAAAAGAAGTCAAATTAAAAAGTGCCTACTACATAAAAACAAAATTCTTCTTAAAATGTTTTAGCCAAAATTGTAATATTATTATCAGTGCTCAAATAAATTAGTCCTTGGTTTCAAAATCTTTCAATAGTTTGACTCAGAATATAATAGAAAGTCTTCTTAGCTTTGAATTTAAATATAACCCAAATATCAATAGGGGTCACTTTGTACTTTAAAATCTTGATTAGACTGGCTCAAAACCTATTCCACATCTTTTAGAAAGGATACCACCCTCTGCACATTCAGAGTGTGAAGAAAGAGGGAAGGGAGAATGGAAAGGCTCTGTTCTCATGATCCCTTCTGACTGAGATTCTTCTTCTGTTAACTAGTTTATGAAATTTTTTTTCCATCCAACCTATGGATCCTGTTGCACAAAGCATCATCCCAAACCTGGAACACTGTATTTTTCTATGATTTAGGAGAGAGAAAGTATCTCTCTTCACTCTGTAGATATAGATAGATAGATGAATACAGATAGGTATATAGATAGATAGATAGGTAGATAAGATAATAGATAAGCAGACAGACAGACATACCTACAAATGCAAATAAAATAGTAGGCATGTGTCCCTAACATACCTTCTGGCTGTCCAACTTCAGGCCAAGCTATTCTGAAAGGCATCGGGGTTCCTGCCCCTCCTTCTCCTATCTGCTCTCTTCTCTCTACCTCCTAGTTGCCTATAGAATTCCACATTCCGGTCACTTGGTTATGAAGAGAATTTCAGTTCTTTACAGATGTTTCACAACCTTTCCATATCAAAAATATGTCAAGGTGCTCAGCTAAACAATATGACCCTCTACTTCTTAGGAGCACAGAGTGCTGAGAGTCACCTTGGATTTTTCTCTAACCAGACTCCCTTCTACAAAGGCAAGGTTTTACAAAGTGAGAGAGTGGCATGGACATATATACACTACCAAATGTAAAATAGATAGCTAGTGGGAAGCAGCCGCATAGCACAGGGAGATCAGCTCTGTGGTTTGTGACCACCTAGAGGGGTGGGATAGAGAGGGTAGAAGGGAGGGAGATGCAAGAGGGAAGAGATATGGGGATACATGTGTATGTAGAGCTGATTCACTTTGTTATAAAGCAGAAACTAACACACCATTGTAAAGCAATTATACTGCAATGAAGATGTTAAAAAAAAAAAAAGGTTTTAAAAAGTAATTGTTTCCCCCTCTATTACATGCAGTTCTCCACAGCCTAGTTTCTTCATCTAACTTGCCTATCTCTACTTAATGTTGTCACCCTCAGCCTGAGGGGAGAGAAGGCAACTTATATTTTTATATCCTCTGCTCCTGGATGAGTTATCATAGGTGGGAAAATACGACTGTGTTTGACTGGTATTCTTCAGCATCTGGCTCAGGGCTTGGCATTTCAAGGGAAATGTCAAGAATTTGACTTCAAATGGTGATTTGTTCATGACTGTAATACACTAATTGTCACAGAGCAGTACAACTCATGAAAGTGGCCCACTAAGACTATCTCCAAGCAAGGAAGATGCTCTCCTACCGAATCAATTGGAGTTATCCAATAGCCCAACCATGGCCCTTATTTCTAGTTCCTAATAACACTCTTCAGTTTAACATTTGGCACCTACTTTCTCAGCTCTAGTATTTAATTGTAGATTTCCTTAACTGGAGGTAGCTAACAATCCCCACTGCAATTTCTCAGATCTCAGACCAAGCTAGTCATCCACTGGGTATACCTGGTTGGTACCAAATCCCCAGGACTCTGGTTTCCAGCCCTGCTCATTCCCTGCCTCACACCAAACCAGTGACATGATTCTGCTGGATCCTTTCTACTTTGAGGTAGGAAGCACAGTGAAGGACCTTGCCCTACAGATAGAAACATCTCCATTTGGACATAATATAAAGTCTGTGGGTACATAACACATTCCTTCCTTCCTGTTAAAGTGTTCCTTGGAGGCTTATGGCAATGTGTGCGAACTGTAGATTTTCCACATGCTGATCACTGCCTCCACATAGACTCTATGGTCACTGTAGTCTACAAGATGAAGGTGTGTTGACTTCACTGTCACCCTCCAAATTGTAGAAAAACGATTGACTTGCTTCACAGGTACAGAATCAGAGTTCATTACTTATCAAACGGGTTTTTTGTGAGGTAGTGAGGTCCAAAATGTCTGGGCTTTTCTGGAAGGTGGCACATGTTTCTTTGCAGTATAAAGGGCATGATTTCATTCTCCAGCACTTTAATACCTGCTTCTTGGCCCAGAAACTGACCATCTTTGATCCTGTCTAGTAGGGAAGGACTGACAGTTCTTAGAAGAACTAAGGAGGATGGCATTGCGCACATACTTGCCCAGGGAGAATCCAGAACTTCAAATAGGCACTTTTGGACATTAACCCAGGAAACACTTGGACTGCAAGATCATTACCTAATAGTGAGCTGGTACAGCTTCCTTGCACAGACTTTGTGAACTGACTGGCAAGAGGCCTAACTATTAAATCAGGCCAGTCAGTCATTTCATAGAAAACTGATTAGGAAAGCAATTCAGGAAGACCCTGGTCATCTTGACTTAAGAATCCACATTCTTTTCAGCTCTGGCTTTCCTGTGCAATTTTTAAAAACGGATAGTTGAAATCAGCAGAGGAGACCAGCTACCTTTCCACAGGTTTCATGAGCTCAGAACCTCAAAATATAAGAATAGCAAAAGGAGTTTCAGGTAGAAAAGAGAAAGAGAGAAGGAAGAGAAAGGAGAGAGGGAGGGAAGAAGTAATTTATTGATCAATTTCTATAAGATGCCAGGTGTTTGCTCTCCTTCTATTATTACTAATATTCAAAAGAGTCTTGCAAGACAGTTATTAGTAAAAGCCAAGTCATGCCTTTGAAATAATAATACAGTGTGAAACCCACCAGGTCGGAGCAAAATTTTGCTGGCAGGAATCAATGAATCATCTTGTAAGCAAGCAAATACCCATTTTCCCCTGTTCTTGCGGTACGCGGGCCTCTCACTGTGGTGGCCTTCTCCGTTGTGGAGCACAGGCTCAGTGGACATGGCTCACGGGCCAGCCGCTTTGCAGCATGTGGGATCCTCCCGGACCGGGGCACGAACCCATGTCCCCTGCATTGGCAGGCGGACTCCCAACCACTGCACCACCAGGGAAGCCCTTTCTCTGTTCTTAATTGTGCCTTTTAGTTGGTGATCTGGGGTCTATGTGGGTAATGATTCTTAGGACTCATTATTTATGGAGTAATCTCCTCCTAAAACTGTTCTCAAACCCATGATGGAACTTCCTCCCTACTTGTGCTTGCCTAGCTCTGACCCTTTACAATCTCTGCCTCCATCTAGATCCCCTGTCACGCTGGACATGTCATTAGTGCTGATTATCTATATTATCTAAAATTTTCTTCTGAGTGACAGAAAGCACTTTAAATGGCTTCGTGTTTGAACAGCTGGATTAAATGGCACTCTAAGTGTCTGAAAGAAATAATACATCTCCCCAAACTGCCTACCTCCCTCAGGGGAATAGCTTAATCACCTTGTAGAATTAACCTATTATCTAATCAATCCTTACCAAAACCCTACATTAGGTTTAAAATTCAGTTAAATGGACACAATAACTCAAATAACAAAAAGGTTAAAAGAGCTCATGTATATCAGTCCTTTTTCTAAGAAACAACTACTAAGCATCAGTGAAGCACTTTTAACTCTTTATGTATTCCTTGATTCTACCTTCCTTTCCAGATAAACTCTTGTATTTCTCTTCTAACGTTCTTGAACAAACTCTCCCCATTCCTCTTACATTTCCTGTCTGTCCTTTACACTCTATGTCTACATATGTGCTTTGCTTCCTATTGTATTCTATAAACGTATTATGTTAAAAACTGTTTAATGTGAGATGTAGTGGCATAAGGGTATTAAGAACATGGAAAAAATGAGAAGTGCAGTAAAATTAAATCCAGACTAAATAAGGAAGAGGATGTCAAATAAAAGTCTGGGGTCTTAACAGGAAAATAAAAGTACATTTATTTCTACACTACTAAAAGCAGCTAATTGAGAGCTATAGTATTTCCTTGGTCCCTTTCAGTATGCCCATCATGCCAAGTGGATATATAAAATGTATGCTTTTTATAATCATGTTTTTTTTTACGAATGGGAAAGATTATCTTAAGGTAATCTAGCATTCTTCTGTTCAAATTGCTGTCCTATTATTATTGGGTTTTTTCATGCTGCACCCCATGAAGGCAGTTATCCAATCTGCCATGGTTCTTGCTTTCCTTTCTCTGTCTTCTGTTTCCGTGCATCTTGAAATATAAGTATCAAGCATTCACAGTTTTGTTTTGTTTTTTGGACCTGCCTCAATTTTTAAAAATTTTAGACTCATTTTATGTTTACATACCAAGAAAGTTGTTTGATTAGGTCAAAGAAGAAAATGATTTTTAAAGAATTTATTGATGGCTAGATTGGAGAAAAAATGTAGAAGCCACATAGATAGTTGGTGTATGGTTTAAATATATTAAGAGATAACAGAGTTAAAATAGCTTTTAACACAAGATGCTATGAAATCATGGAAACAGAGGTACTTCACATGACATATGCTTTCCCTATAATCCATGGGAAAAGAAATAAAAGCCATAGACTATTTAGATTGACCAACTTTTCAGATAGTATCTATTAGCTTATTCAAAAGAATGACATAGACCGGATTAATCCAGTGTAAAATAATATTATTGAATTTTTCATCAAAATAGACTGATATCTACATTAGCAAAAAAATGAAGAAATAATCTTGACAAGGTATGTGCAAAATTTATATGAAGAAAAATTTAGATGATGAAAGAAGACAAAATGGAAAACTTCTTATATTTTTTAAGGGTTAAATTAAGTGCAATTCCAATTAAAATACCATCGGGATTCATTTGGAAAAGGATAAGTTGATTCTACATGCCATATAGAAAAATTAAAAACAAAAAAGAAAAGGGCATTCTGAAAACCTCTGAGAAATAATAGCAATGAGAGGGAACTAACTTTTATAGACATTAAAATGTATTCTGAAGGTATAGAAATTAAAAAGCTTATTAGTGACACAAGTAAACACAGGAATTTGGTATATTTTGAAAATGTCATTTTAAATTAGTAGGTGAAATGGATTACAAAGAGATTTCTACCAGGAAAAAAAAATAAAGTTGAATTCTTACCTAACACTTTGCATCAAAATGAAATCAGATAGACAAAATATTTAAATATTAAAAATAAAACAAAGGTACTAGAAGAAAACATAGTTGTTGTTTTTTTTAATTATTGTCAGAATGAGAAAGGCCTATCAAAGAATGACACAAATGCTCAAAGTCACACAGACTAAAAGTAGCAGTTGAATTTACCTGCATAAAACTGAGAATCTTTTGTTTGGCAAATAATACCAAAAACAAAGTCGAAAGATAAATGGAATCCTGAGGAAAAAAATGTTAGCATCAAATATTACAGACAAAGGGCTAATTCTTTTGGGAACCCCCCCCCCAAACTACAAGTCATTTTAAAAAAGACTAAGAACCCAGTAGAAAAATGGGGAAAGAATGCATACAGGCTTTTTCCTGTTAAAGGATAGAAAATTCATTTTATAATTATCATCACTTAAAGCTAGAGAAATGCCCCTTTTGTAATTCCTATCAGGTGGGCACCCACCTCTGCACCCATGCATCCTATTCCCCAATTCTCTACCCCTAGAGTATCCACATTTTTGTTGTTGTTTATGTACTGTGCTATGTTGCTTCATCTGAACATAAACAAATACAAATATATATTCTTATTGTATCTCTTTTCTTTTACAAATGTTAGAGTTCTCTATTCATCCTTCTGTATCTTGCTATTTTCACCCAACAGTATATCTTGCTGTTCTTTCTTAGATTTAGAGAGAGCTTACTTACAGCTTTGTAGTGTTAAGTGTGTGGTTGTACCAGTTTATTAACCAGTTCCTTATAAATGGACACTTCTGTTTCTGATATTTTACACTTAGAAACTATGCCACAGCAAATACTCTTGTACCCACATCATTTAGCACATGTAGATTTGTAGGATAAATTTACAAAAGTGGGATTGCTGGAGTAAAGGCAAATACAGTTGTCCCTTAAACAACATGGATTTGAACTGAGCGGGTCCACTTGTACTCGGATTTTTTACTATGGTAATTCAGGATCCGTGATTGGTCGAATCCTTCCATGTGTAACTGGGGAGATGGGGGGCCGACTGTAGAGTCATACCTGGATTTTTGTCTTTTCTGATCTGGGGCCAGGGGTTGGCATTCCTAACCCCTGCGTTGTTCAAGGATCAACCATACATTTACTGCCATTACACACATTTGCAGCATTAAATGCTTGAGTAAATGCAACTGTGAGTTTGGTTGATATTGCCAGATTCCCTTTACAGAAGTTGTACAGGGCTTCCCTGGTGGCGCAGTGGTTAAGAGTCTGCCTGCCAATGCAGGGGACACGGGTTCAAGCCCTGGTGTGGGAGGATCCCACGTGCCGTGGAGCAGCTGAGCCCGTGCGCCACAGCTGCTGAGCTTGCACTCTGGAGCCCACGAGCCACAACTACTGAGCCCACGTGACACAACTACTGAGTCCCGCGCACCTAGAGCCCATGCTCTGCAACAAGAGAAGCCACCATAATAAGAAGTCCGCGCACCGCAGCAAAGAGCGGCCCCCGCTCGCTGCAACTAGAGGGGGCCCACGCACAGTAATGAAGACCCAACACAGCCAAAAATAAATAAGTAAATAAATTTATATATATATAAAAAAAAGAAGTTGTACAAAAGTTTAAACCCCCATCGATATATGAGGTGCCATTTCCCCCGCAGCCTCACCAGCAGCATCTGGTGTCAAACTTTTATGTTTTTCCAATCTGATAGGTGATAAATCTTATTTCCATGCATTTGTCTTTTCATGAGGAACCTGAACATATAAACTTACACAATAGGAATCAGCCTTGATTCCTTTAGTCAATGGCCATGCTGCGTATGTGCATTTTGAAACAGCACAGTTGAGCAGTTTTCATGCTATCATAGCAGTACTTGCCTTGGGCAAAATACTTACCTCACGAAAAATACACTATTCTTTCTCAGCGTCTAGAGAAAAAAAAAACAACTGAAGAAGCTTGATGATTAATTTGCATGTTAAAAACAGTTTTTCTCCTCCTTGAAAAATTGTGGAGGTGAAAATAGTTTGGAGATAGAAACATAACTTGCCAGAGTCTTTCTAAAAGAGCTATTGTGGGAGGTTATGCAAGAGACTTTGAAGCTATTGTCTACAAGGTAATAAAAATGGTCTGAAAACGATAGGAAGAGATCTAAGAGTGGACGCATCAATAGTTTTGTAAGCATTCCTTTTTCTCCTTTTACTACTTTAATTAAGATATGATTGACATAGGACATTGTTTAACTTGAAGGTGTGCAAGTGTTGATTTGATACATCTGTATATTGTAAAATGATTACCACATAGTGTTGGCTAACATCTCTATCACCTCCCATAATTATTATTTCTTTTTTGAGGGGAGAACAATTGGGATCTAGTCTCCTACCAACTTTGAAGTTTATAATACAGCAGCGGTCTCCAACCATTTTTGGCACCAGGGACCGGTTTCATGGAAGACAATTTTTCCACGGACCAGGAAATAATTATGAAATAATTATACAACTCACCATAATGAATATATTTATATAAAAAAAGAAATATAATGAAATATATAATGAAATAATTATACAACTCACCATAATGCTGGCAGGAGGCAGAGCTCAGGCGGTAATGCAAGCGATGGAGAGCGGCTGTAAATACAGATGAAGCTTCTTTTGTTTGCCTGCCGATCACCTCCTGCTGTGCAGCCCGGTTCCTAACAGGCCACAGACTGGTACCAGGCTGTGGCCTGGGCGTTGGGGACCCCTGTAATACAGTATTGTTGACTATAATCTCTATGCTGTGCATTAGATCCCCAGGACTTATTTATCTACTGGTTGCAAGTTTGTACCATTAAACAACATCTCCCCAATTTCCCTAACTGCCAGACCCTGTAACCACCACTCTACTCTCTGATTCTACAGTTCAGCATTTTTAGATGCCATTTATAAATGATATCATACAGTATTTGTCTCTCTCTGTCTGACTTATCTTACTTAGCATAATACCCTTCAAGGTCCATCCATGTTGTCACAAATGACAGGATTTCCTTTTCTCTCACAACTAAAGAACATTCTCAATGAAATATCAGCTTGCATGCAGCAGCGTCTCATGAACTAGGAATTTTTGAAATCTGTTTTATAGTAGATGCCCACACTGTTCATCCTGAGCAAAGTGGGGGCCATATAAATCAACTGTCAACATTCTTTGGTGCTATAGCAACTAAGAATTTTCACATCAATTGGGAAAATTCTAAATACTAAGATAATTCTTCTAGGCAAATCTGAGTTGGAGACAGAATTACAAAACCTTCTCCCACTCAGTTCATGGTCACCACCTATGTCAGAAAGTTCCAAGCATTGTTCAAAATGAAAATCTCTGCCCTCCCAATCAGGCCCTTTATCTACATTTTAAGTGTGACCAGTAATAACTTCAAAAATTCTGTATTTTCTCATTTTATGTTAATCATGCATCCTCAAACAACTTTAATGTTATGTAAGAAGAGAGAGTTTGGAATTCTGTGGAGTAGCTGTACTTGGATAATTTCAAATAACCTTTGTAACTACATTTTACATTCATATAGTATTATTCTCAAGCAAATATTCCACTTGAGCGTGCTACATTCTTCAAAAAAGAATCAATTTTTGATGTAATGACTAAATCAGGAGAGGAATTCATCTTTTGCACTATTCAGATAGACTTCCATAAATTAAAAAGATCAAGATTGAGAGTGATAAGAAGTCAGGATTTTTGAAGTTTTTTTTCTGAATTGTTAAGTGTATCTTTTAGAGTTCTATCCATCTTTGCAAGTGTGTATGCAAGTGTGATTGTATATATGCTTGCATTTATATCTGCCTCTTTTAGAAAAGGACTTTGAGGGACATTATTACATGACAAATGTATAATAAGATTGTTAAATTAGTAATAAATAAAATAGGAGGTAGAGAGTATGCTAACATCATGGCGATCTTAGTCATGTGTAATTGACTATTAAAAATTAGTCTTTGACCTTGTTGAAAGCAAAGGCAAAAAAGAAAATAAAATAACACGGTGTTTTTTCTTTTAATACCTTTTATAATAAGGCATAGCATACATACAATGAATGGCACTGATCTTAATTGTTACAATTCCAGGAGATTTGACAAATGCACATATTGATGCAACCCAAAATCCCTATCAAGATGGAGAACATTACCATCACCTCAAAAAATATTCCCCTGCCCCTTTCCAGTCAGTTCCTCACTGGTGCTCTGATTTCCTTCAACAATGGATTTGCTTGTTCTAGAACATCATATAAGTAGGATCACACAATATATACTCCTTTGTGTAGACGTCTTTTGGCTTCTTTCAGTGTAATGTTTTGGAGATTAGCCCACGGTGTTGTGTTTATCAGTAGTTTGTTCCTTTATATTGCTGAGTAGCCTTCCACTGTATGAATATTCCCTATTTTTAAGATCATTAGTTTTTTGATATCTGATTGGAAACTCTACTAGTCCTTAAAGAGAATTGTATAATGATCCTTATACTAACAGATATTTGGTATATGAACTATCAAGAAATATTATAAGCAATATCTTTAGTGATAACAAATGCAGAAACAATCTTCAATTGACTTTTTCTTATGTCAACCCTTAACAGCTATCTATAACCCTGTGTTGATCAGCACACATCCAGTTATCTGACCCTTTAGTCAAGTTTTAGAAGAATATAGGAGAGTTTAGATCAACATAAACACAAAGGATCTGCTAATGACTGCATTTTGACCTTCAAGGTACATGTGGGGCCCAGCAGGCAGAGCTGGGGTTTGAACCTAGGTTATAGGTAGAGATACAATCGATTTGACTAAATTCAGTATAATAACCTAGTTACATTTGACTGATTAGTCTTATTGATCTACATGGCACTAGCTTGGTTGCATTTTCATACAGCTTCAATTGTGTTGTTTTTAGAGTTTACTGAAAGGAACCCAGCAAATCTTGGGTTATGGATGGAACACCACACACCTAACTGCCAGTTCCAGCTGCTTCCAATCATTAATGGGGACTACAGAGCTCTTTTAATGAGAATTATTTGCCATCTAAGCTTCTTCTATAACATTAGATCTATCCTTCTATTTAGTATATTATATACAATAGGTAATGTATCATTTAGCCCTCAATATTAAATGTCTGATGCAACCTCCAGTGAGACCGAAATGCTGTAAATCATGACACTTCTCTCTTTTCCACTAGTACCCAAATAGAATATTAGAAATCAAGGTGGAAAAGATGAAAGAATTATAGACAGCAAAGATGCATCTCTCACTTTGTTTCAGGAAATTCAATTGAAGTTAATGTTGAAGTGTGTTTCTAGTATGATTTTTGGTGTTTAGTTTTTACTTGAAGATGAATGCTTTTAATTTCACTTAATATTTATGTAATTATTTTTAATGATTGTTGACCTTAATTTGTGGCATGAATTTAATAATAGATAATGTGCCCTCTCTGATTTTGATAATATTTATATCTATTTTCTTTTAATGAATTTTTATTAGTATTCTAATGCTTATTGCTTCATCAATATGTACATATAAATATACGATTCTCTTCCATATCTAAAGCTGAAAGCATCGTCTCATGTCCATAACTGTGATTTGTGTTTTTGTATGATACCATTCTTACCGAGAATGATTAAAAAGATATGAAGCATTTCTCTATGACCTGTGGTTATCATCTTCATCCACCCCATATCCTTAAGTCATGAGAAGTCCCATCTCATTTCCTTTATAGTAGCCTTCATTTTTTCTTTTCTACATCTCTGCCAATTTTTCTAATAGTTGAGTCAAGACTTTTGAAAATCAGTATAATACTCTTTATCATTGATAGAATTAAACACTTACATAAAGTCATTTTCACTCTTTAGCATCTAATACTGTGATGTTAAATACTTGGTTGGTTAACTATAAGTGAATTGTACAGAAGGCATGCCCCACCCATACTGGCATTTTGATACCAAGAGAAAGAGATGGTAATAATTAAACCATTATTTGGAACGTTTAAATCAAATTGTCACTCTTTTCCTATGACTTGCAAGCTTACAGAAAAGAGTTATCTATGAACATATACCCAAGCATCATTCAACATTCATTAGTTGAAAAATATTTATGGCCACCCACCGTCTATTAGGTATGTCATGGTGTGATAGTAAGATCTCAATCAAACAGCCCTGGATCTGCTCTGTCTCTTATTACCTGTATGGCTTTTGGAAACTTTTTACTCATTGTAAGCCTCAGTTTCCTCTTCTGTAAAGTTGTAATATTTTATTTGTTCATTTGTTTGTTTGTCTGTTTGTTTAGATAACATGTTCCAGTACTTGACGAGATTTATGTGTCAACAAAAATATAAAGTCTCTACTAGTATGTAATTGTATAACCTTGCACAAATGGAATCACCTCTTTAGGATTCTCTTTCCTCTTCTGCGAAATGAGGAGTGGGGATAGATTAAATGATTTCTAGATGGTTCTCAAATGTCTGCATCGCCTGGAAGCTTTGTACAAATAACAACACCTTACTAAAATGTATAAAAATTAGTGAATTATGACTTCTAAAGAAAAGAACTGAGAATCTGTTTACATAATATTACTATTTATATTGCATGTATTTTACTATATATGTATATATAATGTATGTTTGTGTGTGGATAAATATGTTTTCTATTTTTCCCTAGGGATATGACTTTAAGTTTTTTTTAAAAAATTTGAACGTACCTCAAACTTACAGAAAATTTCCAGCTATACTATACAGTATATAGGATTTTTTTTTATCTGAACCATTTTAGAGTAAGTTCCCAACATGACGCTTTAATGCATTTTTTTATAAAACTTTGGATGGAAAAAATATGGTGTGATATAAATGACAGTGAATAAGGTGTATAGGAAGTTTGTGGTGGATGATGGTGCTGATAGAAGCATTGTGGGTATAGAAGGCAAATCCATATCCAAAAAAAGTATCTGTTCTAGTGAGGACAAAACACTGCCTCTTCCGTGAACGAAAGGGATCCACTATAATCAACCTGCCTTGGCTGGTCCCCTCAAGTACAGTACCCTATGCCTCACTACTGGTCTGTGTTGTTGGGAGATTACCCTTAGGAAGTATGGAGTATCCAGATCTGCTTTGGTGAGAGAAAATCTGTTTTGTTGAGCCCATGCATAATTTCCAATGCTGCCCTCATAGTTACTGTGTTATTCTGCCCTTTTAGCAAGCCCTGGGTGACTCGATAAAGAGGCTGACTGACATTTTCAGAACAAGGTCATCTTGTCTACCTGATTATTAAGACCTGTCAGTGCTCTTACTTTTAATTTAACCTCATTTTTATTTTGATGAAGTGCAGCTTTCTTCATGCTTTTTGTGTCATATTTAAGAAATCTTTGCCAACTCTAATATCACTAAGATTTCCTCTTAGGTTTTCTTCTAAAATTTTTACATTTAGGTCTATGTTCCATTTTGAGTTAATTTTTAAATGGTGTGAGGCAAGGGGTCAAGATTCTCTTTTGTAATTTTTCATATAGTTACTCACATGCATTTGACATTTAACATAAAACAGCAGCTTAAAAGTGTCTTGGGTGGGAATTAAGGTATAGATAATGACATGTGGGCCTTTTGGCTCATGTTTTTGGACGATATAGAGAAGCTGGATATCCAGAACCAGGCATCACCATATAATGACTGACTCATGCTGATGTCCAGTTTCTATAGAGCAGGCCTCCAGATCATGAAGATAAGATCCCAAGGAAATTCCAGCTCTCACACAGGCAATTTCAGCCACAGGTCCAGGGCTTGCTGCTAGCTTCCCACTCACCTCCTTTAGATTGCTTACCCCTCTGAGGAGGCCACATGCCCCAATAAAAATTCACTAATATCAAAGCCTACACTCCTCTTCACCAAAATGATACAAAGACAGAAGCTGTGAGTCAGAGAAGGAGAAGGAAAGGGAGAGGTGAGCACATTGCTGTTCTCTCACAGGTACCTGGGCTTCCTGTTCACTCTCCTCATTTTTAATGCCTGCCTCCAAAAGCTGTAGAAATATGCTAATTCTAGAAGGTTATGCCAAATATTCTATATCACTTTTCAGTTTTCCTGTTTCAGTGTTTATTAATATTTCTATGTTTGTAACTAATTACAGAAAATACAGTGTTCAAAAAGACTCCACTTATAAATCCAGTATATCTGTGGGGGTAACATTATTAAGGTAGGTTTCACTTAAAAGTTATTTCCAGAGGAGTTACATTACACTGAATTTCCATGGATCATTTAAAATATGATTTCATCTGTATTCACATATACATAAGTTTTCAAGAATGTAGATTACACTCACGTGCTGTATGGGTTCATGTATGCGCATATACCCCATACTCATACACACATCTCAGTTTCGAAATTTCTAAGAAGGGAAAATATATATGCCAGACAAGTGGATTTATTTCATTTCACTACTGGTATTGATTTTACAGGACCGAGTAGAATATTAATTTTTTGAAGGCATATTAAACAGAACAGAGACCGAAGCAGTTGAAATAGATACATTCAAAGATACACATTTTGCAGACCACTCACTTATTTCACTACCAGAATAATCTGGTATTTGCTGTGGGAGCACACTTTTGACTAATGACCCCAGACATAAACTTACTTATGCATTCTAAAAACTATTATTACAAAACATACAAATATTCTCAGTAAATATTCATACTGCATGATATAAAATATTTTCCATTTTTACTGAGCTTTTCACATTTTTGCTTTTGTGGCAGAAGGCTGTGCAAGCAGCAAGTTCCCTGTAATTGATCACTCTACTGGGATGTTCCTGAGTGGATTGATAAGATGGGATGTTGAGTAGAAAATTTCCCATTTGAGTTACATTATCATTCCAGGGAACAAATAGATTTCAGAGGGTGTTTTGAGTCAATCGGGAGACTTTTGAGGAAAACCCACATTGCCTGCACATAGAATTTCTTAGTTTTCTCAAAGTGTGAGAATGAGTGACACATAACCTCTCCTGCTGTTAAAATAAATTTGGAAGCTGCTCTCTCTGCTATTCACAGCAATTATGGTCACCCAAAAGGAAGATGACAAAGAGCAAATGAATAAAAATAAAAATTCCCTAATGTGGAAAGATAGAGACCATGATCAAACAGAGAATAATATTTGTTTTATTTCCAGTCATTTGGAATAATCAAACGTTTCTCACTTCTGGCTCTACCACTCGGGAGATCATCCAGAACTCTCTGAAATGAAATCCACTGTCATACTTTCCACTGTGGGAGAGTGTCCATATAAGCACATTGTTTTGCATTTAAATATATATTGCCTTTAAATTTTAAATGGAGTTATGAGTGAGAAGGCTTGGCAGCAAAGAAATTAGATTGGGAAGTCAAGTGAGAAAACAAGAGCAGGCAAATATATTAAAATGGGGCTTTTCATTTGTTGTGTCTCAAATACCCACCTGGAATCCAGAATGAATTCACAGATGCCTGACACCCAGTTTGATGTTTTCTTGAATGTTAACATCTTCCAATATGGCAAGCTAGCAATGCTTTTAAAACATACTATTTAGGGACAAAAGAAAACATATATGGATTCATCAAAAGAAAAACTGAAAATCTCTCCATCTATATAGCATCCCAGAATTAGACTGAAAGAAGGAAAATGAAGAAAACACAGACCATAAGTTCTCTATCATACCAAGTTCTTTCTCATAAAATTAAGAAATAGAGAACTCCTTGTCTCTATAAAAGTAAAAGATCAATTTATCCTGTCATTATAGAGATATGTATAAATGTAAAATCTATATATGTATGCATATCTCACTATATGTAAAGCTAAATGCTGTACTAGATAACATACATACTTTGGAAAGTGGAAAAAACAAAGGCTGTGTATTCTTTTGGTTTACATATGTGAATATGTGTCCATGCATTTTCATTGGAAAACAATATCCAGACTAAAAAAATCAAAGAAAAGTAAGCAAAGTAATAGACAGACTTAAGAATATAACAGGGAAAATGTGAGGGAAGTGAATATATTTTGACAAAGAAATGATACTGAGAGGGTCAGGAAATGAAAACATTACATAAATACTTATATACTGAGCACAAACACAGGGTCAAACCAGGCCCTCAAAGACTCATAACTCCCACTGAAGTCAAAAGTCTGCACTGGGAGTCATGGACTCGCATTTAAAGACAAAACTCAGCCTTAAACAGTTTAAAGGTGAGAAATAAGTATTTATTTTGGACAGAAATGGCCAAACAACTGAATTTAAGAGGAGGAAAACTCATTTTTGAAGTAAAGAGAGCCTTTTTCACCATAAGGAAAAAGAAACGCTGAAACAGCTTGTCTGATGAGGTAATCACAGTAAACAGTAGGCATGCTTAATTTAAGATTAATTTGGTCAGTAGAAATTCTATGTTGATTTAGTCAGGGACTAAATGCAAACACCTAAGGATCCTTTTCCATCAAACTACCTCCAGTGTGATAATATTAACGAGTATTCTATGATAATAATCTTGAAACATCTCTCACTCTGCTCACTCTGGATACACTTTTTTTTTTTTTTTTTGCACTTAGGGTATATTTACATGATCATGGACTTGAAAAAGCATAGAAATAAAATAAATTTAAAAAATATTTCTTTGTCGAATGGATCTCAGAACACTAATGCATAAGTTGGTTCCTTCAACACAAGAATTCAATCTAATGTGAGAACATACTTTGACTTAAAGAAAAAACTTCCCTTCTGAAAGCAAGACCTGTACTAAGCAGATTGATGGTCTGTCTGTGTTACTGTTATTGGCTCCGGACCCAGGGGAAGGGGGAAGAATTTCAGATCAACCTAAGTTCTAAAAGCTAGTTTCCGTTTGAGTACCTGGAAAGTAGTCAACAATCATCTCCATTTTACATTTCCTGTAGTTTATGAGATAGGAAAATTCCCTAAAGGTCTTAGCAGACCTGCTGACTAAAGATCCAAAGAAGGTTTCCCCCCATTGATCAGAGGAAAAACATATCATTGAATTCATTGACATTTTCATCTTATGCATTTAGCATGCAATATTCTCTCCAAATAGATAGAATCTATCGCTTTTACACTGTGTAATGGTAGGCAGCGTATATATTTTTTTCTAATGCAAGGGAATATAAAAAATAACTGTGCCAAGAATGAATTATTTGAATTTAACACACAAGCTGCAGCTGGTCACTAAAACCCATTTGTGGCTTGTCAAAGAAATGTGTGGAATCACAGGATCATTTTCCCTGTTGTAGCTGCCTATTCGTGTGTGCAGAAATTGAACATTTCTGATTGGATTTATGAAAGAGAAAGACTTTTTGAAGAAACTCCTCTTAGCACTCAAGTACCAAAATAACAAATTCAAAACCCATAATACTTGCATTTGTGCATTACTTCTTCATACTTCAAACTGCTTCTGCAAGTTTTGAACTGCCTCTACAGCAATATTAGCTTTATTTAAAAACTGAGGAAATTGGTGTGTAGCAAACAATTTCCTCAAGATTGGTTAGTCAGCTGGGTATGGACCTAGGAAAATTAAAACACCAGCTTCTTCTGTTTCTCCTGAAACACAATAAGCACAAAGTTTACAGACTCAGAATTTCTGTTTCAAGACTCACATACTACATACCTGCCAGCCAGTCTGCCACTAACCCAGCAGAGACCTAATAGCCATGCATTTCAGCTATAATCACCTAGCCAGTCTTCAAGCCCAACGAGGCCCCTTATCTACTTTCTTCCATGGCCACATTTAACTTCCGCTCTTTTATCTTGGCGCTGCTGAAACTCATGGTATCATACACATTGGCTTCACTAGAAATTCACATTGTCTGACATTGGCTGCTACTCAAAAATATTTTATCTCTTATAAAACATATTTTATTTATCTTTTATTTATCTCTTATTACCTCTTATAAATTGCAGAACAGCTGAATCAGCATCGTCATGGGTTAGACCCACGTGATTCTGATATGTAACCAGACTGAGAACAAGAGTCTCACTCAGTTCCCGTTGATAGCCATTCCAAACCTGATCTACTCTCTTCACATTTCCAGTCCCACTCAGTGCTTCCCACAAAATCCAGTACTGTGTTTTACCCATATAGGAATTCAAGTATTTATCACATGGGTAAACAGAAGGATAAATGGATGAATTGATAGTAGGAATTTGGTAAATTTTATCAGTAAACACATGTTCAGCTATTGATTTACTCTTACTCTTACAGCTATTGATTTTTACTCTTACAAGCGGCCACAAATTAGCAGCTCACAGGTATATTTTGTTCGGCTCTCGAAATGTTGACCCAAATGGTATTTCTTAAATATTTGAATTAATTGGCAACATTTCAACATTGGGAGATTTCATATAAAATTTGCAATTCCAGCTTTTCTTGGGAAAAAGAATGAAGATTTGGTAATGTTGAATTCACATACCAATATGACTACCATTAGCTGAAGCAGCGTAGGTGGCTCTGTTTAGCCAGGACATGCCCTTTGTTTCTCCATAGTCCTTTCTATTTCAGCTACAATCACCTAGCCTCTTTAATACCACCTATTGTCTTTAATCACCTATCGTCTCTTTAATACCAAGGCTGAGTGCCATTCATTATTGATCAAAAAGCCTGTGGTTCTGTTTTTCTTTTAAAGTAACAACTTCACTGTTTAATTACCTGCATGGTTTGTAATAGGATTTAATTTTGATCTGATTGATATATTTTTGGAATAAAATGTTCAGACAGAATATGTATTCTAGTCTTACCTTGATCCCAACCAACTCTGTAATGTTAGCCAAGTGTTCTGACTTTTCTTGTCCAACTTAATCATCTTTAAAAGGAAGAGGCTAGACTTTATCAATGGTTTTCAAACCTTAGTCTCAGTCTCTTTGGTACCATAAAACTGATAACAGGCATCCAGAGACTATTGGGATGATCCTCAAAACCTAGTGGAAATTCCATATTTCTAGGGTGGCTGTTTATAGCAACTTAGAATTGTACTGATTAAATATGGCTATTATCAATAAAAATGGGGACAAAATAAGTTGCTTTTTAACAAATGCAGTTTTCCAGGTTATTTTTCAAAACATGGAGCCCACAGCAGCCTTTGGTACAGAAATGTTTGGGAACGACCTTTAACATTTATTCTTGTTTTTTGTTTTTTTTAATTTTTATTGGAGTATAGTTGATTTACAATGTTGTGTTAGTTTCAGGTGTACATCAAAGTGAATCAGTTATACATATACATATATCCATTCTTTTTCAGATTCTTTTCCCATATAGGTCATTATTACAGATGTAGAAAACAAACTTATGGTTACCAGGTGATAAGAGTTGGGGGAGGGATAAATTGGGAGATTGAGATTGACATATACACACTAATATATATATAAAATGGATAACATTTATTCTTAATGGAATAAATTCTGTGTAATAAATTCTGTGTACCCTCCTCAGTCTCATGCCTATATGGGCAAATTGAAATAGTATTTAATTTTTCTCCTTCACTGTTAGTCTTTCTAACCTTTTTGTTCTTTATTTTTCCCTCTAATTGTTACTTCTTAAGCAATTAGCACTTTCTCATGTACAAGGCATGAGAAATCAAATGAAATCTTTCATCCGGAGGCCTTTGAACACGGCCAAGCTTAGTAAATGGAAGGTAGAACTATTACTATTATTAATAACCGTTTCAACAAGGAGGGAGGGGATAGGTATGGCAGATCTCTTTACTTTGAATCGTCATCTAGTGCTTATGTCACTGTAGCTTTGATGTTCCAAGAAAAACTCTTAAGAGTATCTAAGATACTTTCCAGTCTTCGCAGAGAGAATCTAACAGAGTTGGTTGATGTGCACACACCAATCTGGAAGGTGGGGCGGGGGACAGTGGCTTTAGTGTGACTGAAGTATCTCCAAATTGAAGTCAAACTGAATTTGACACACTGCCTTGGAAAAAGGGGAGGAAGTGGTTTTCCACCCTCTTTCCACCATCCCTCTCTCCTATAACTCATTCTACATCAGGTCTTGTATTGTGAGAGGGAGGAGAAAGGGATGTCATTGTTCAGAGTGAGGACAAATGAGATTCTGCATCATACAGGTCAGTATCTGCCGTTTCCTCCAGTTTTCAGAGCCATTCTCTGCATAACATCTGATGACTACACAGCCTCCTAGTATTTCTCCTTCCTGATACTGACTGGTTTTCTTGCCAGAGAGCCTGTTGGATTTATTTCAGATTGATGTTATCTACAAATTAAGGAAACATTCCCTGAATCTGAACCTTGAAGCAAGAGCAGATATGACACTTGCTAGATCTTTCCGAGTAGCCGAGTGAAAATTGAAGCACCCAGAATGAAACTTGCTGTGGAAGAGGGTGAGGGAGCCTCTCCAAGAGGCCCCATGGTGGGGCAGGCAAGCCCAGGGAGCATGTCAAGTGCAAAAATTATTTACCTGATTGTTACCACTGGCAACACTGAAAACAAAAGTACGTCTCTGGCTCATCAGCCAATTCCATTTATGACACTGAACAAATCTTCCTATGGATTGTTAGGGATCTGGCTGATTTTTCACAAAATCTAAAATGGGATATGAAGTAAGTAAAATTACATATTTTTAAGCCAGTCCACAGATTCCTGTAGAGAAAGAGGCCCAAAGCAAACTTCATATAAGATGTGACTAAAGCTTGATTCTTCATGCAGTTCACTCCAGAAGATAGAAAGAGAATCTCACAAAATTTGTTTTTAAGCACATTTTCATTCACTGTGTTGTAAATGTGAATCCCCCTCATCTGGAAATGCTGATTGCTGCATCTAACTCTGCTAATATTTGTGTGTGTGATCTTCTGGGGGGCATATTATAGTTTGTTCACTAGCTTTTACCTTATTACTCATTAGAAGCAGTTACCTGGTGTGCTGTGCTGAAATGGATTCTGAAGCTGTAACAAACATGGTATGAATGATTGTAGCACTCTATTAGCAATGCCTGTCGTGGGTGAGAGTGTGTAAGTGATGGAAATAATGGCAGGTATAGTCCATCTTTTGAGCAAATGATCTAAAATTTCTTTGAATTCAAAATTTTGAGGTTTAATTTTTAACTTACTGTATTCCATATATAGGATGCTATTTAGAAATGCCTATTTGAAAAATGGATGTTAAATATATTGCTTGCCAAAAGCAAATGCTCCGGAAAGGCAAAAAGAATAAGAAGCAGGGTATGAAAACAGCTGCATTGGGAAAACTTTCTCACACACATCTCTCTTATGATGTCCTCATTTTTCTCACCTTGAAAAACCAAGAGATAAGCAAAACGTTTCCACCTCAAGAAAAGACAATATAGTTACCGTCAAGATTTTCAATCAATAGTGCATCATTGCTAACTGAGCACATACTCTCATGGAAAAGAAATTAGCGGAAAATGTTATTCTGACAATTTATTGATAAACACACAAAGCCTAGAACAGAAAAATCTGGAAAGATAATGAAAAAAATAGCTAATATTTTTAACCACTTTATAAAATTTTGAACACTTTACACAATGATAATGACAATAACTAGTTCACATTTATTGAGCATTTACCATATGCCAGGCTCAGTGCTAAAAAGCATTTCATGTATAACTCATGTATAACATTTCGTGTACAACTTTCAATTAGTTTTAATTTAATAACCTTAATGAACAAATGCATTATATCATTTAATTATTATGACAATCTAAGAAATAGGCATTATTTTGAATAATTAATTAATTAATTAATTTTTGGCTGCGTTGGGTCCTTTTTGCTTTGCGGGCTTTCTCTAGTTGCGGCAAGCGGGGGCTCCTCTTCGTTGCAGTGCGAGGGTTTCTTGTTGTGATGGCTTCTCTTGTTGCAGAGCACGGGCTCTAGGTGTGCAGGCTTCAGTAATTGTGGCTCGTGGGCTCAGTAGTTGTGGCTCACGGGCTCTAGAGCGCAGGCTCAGTAGTTGTGGTGCACGGGCTTAGATGCTCCACAGCATGTGGGATCTTCCCGGATCAGGGCTTGAACCCTTGTCCCCTGCATTGGCAGGCAGATTCTTAAGCACCAGGCATTATTTTTATCCTAATTTTACTGAAACTGAGGAAACAAGAGGTCAAGTGATTTGCCTAAGGTCACATGGAGGTGAATGATGTTGGCACTTGAATCCAGATAGTCTCCATCCCGAACTCCTGGGCATAAATCATTACACAACCATGTGGATCAGAGTAAAGATCTTCCAAAATGAGCTGGACAAAGCTGAACCCCTGAACCTGGGCAAAGCCAGAGTGTGAAGCAGCAGCTGTTCTGGGAGCTGCACATGGACCTTGGCTGACATGCCTTTAGCTTCCTCCAGGCTTCAAGAGAAAACTCTAAAAAGCTGCTCTTGGCTGTTGACTTACCCATTGTCAGACTTTCACAATTTGAAGATCTTCTTATATGATTTGGAGGGGATTAGGTATTTTAAACATCAAATGGAAGTTCAGACAGTTTGCCCAATCTACTCTTGTCACTGGGGAAGAAAATTATGTCTTCAGACTGGAATAAAAATTTGAGTCCTGTAATGGTGCTTTTCTCTTGGTTTTGATTTTCTGTGCCCCGGGCATGAGCCCAGCTGCCAGCTGAGCTAACCACGTAGTAGGGTATGATCACCTATGTCCTGACAAACCCTTTGCTTTTGTCTCCTCTGTTTTAAAAGGCTCTGCTACCTAACAGTCTCCCTTCCCTCCTTCCATAGTCTTTTACTGAGAGGAGTACATATTGTTTGCAGCAGTGGGTTCTGCTAGAGAAATGGAATTTATATCCTTCTCAGCTCCAAAAGTCACACACCATTCCAGCATTGAAAACAATGAGTTTATTAAAGTCATTTAATTGGTGCAGTCTAAATTATTTCTTTCCAATGTGGAGAAGGCAGGCAGGCTGAAGAATAATGTCTTGACTCTTCAGAGGTTTTCTTCATAAGAAATGACTTAGAATCTTTAGTAGGCATTGAAGAAAAAAGAAACCTGATATGTATTTGGAGAGAAATATTTAATAGTAGCTTGATAAGAAGTAAGAAGAAACCCACTTCTTCCTCTGTATATAATGAGCATGATTAATGGGACCTCGTGGAATTGGAATCTTATAAAGGATTCCATCTGTAAATAGATCTTCAGAAAATGTTTACCTGGTAGCTACCAAAAAAAAAAACCCCTAAAATGTTCATATGAGGAGCTCCCAAATCAGATATTTACCTCTTTGGGAGTGTACATGGTGTCAGATGAGTCTCCCTATAACATGAGAGATTGAGTCAGTCAGGATCCCAGCAGAAAACATACCACACACTCAGATTGGATAATTCGATATGGATAAATTGGATAAATTAATAAAAGGCATATTTACAAAGGTGTGAAGGATTTGGGCAACCATAAGGAATAATGCTCTACTCTAGGATACTTATATCCTGAGTGTGGAATGCAATGCATCTCAAGTCCCAGAAGGCAAGGGCAGGAAACACTTTCCAGAAGAAAGGGAGGGAGTATGAGAGAGAGGGAGGGAAAATATGAAGCCAGGTGCCAGGGACTATGGAGCTTTGGTCAAGGTCCACCGTCAACAATCTCCCAGAGTTAGACCAGGAGAATAAATGACCAGACCTCATTCTTCTTTCTTCTTCTGGTTTGCTGCCCATGCTGTCCAGTGGGATGGCCAACAGACGCTAGCCTCCCAGGGCACAGAGCAAAGAAGAACAGAACCGAGGGATAGGAAAGACGAGCAAAGGGAAATGCCCACCAAAGAGATTTTTCCATGTGCTGCTTTGCCTGAGGCAGAAGAAGGAGGGAAGGGATGTTGAGCAAAAAGAAAGACAGAAAAAAAGCCAGCCCTATGCACTAGGGTCTCCTCCTCCACCACTGTGGCTTTACCTAACCACAGAGCAGACCTACTGAGAGCCCCCTCCTCCCTCCTGAAATCCTCTCTTGTACCTTATTTCCAGGGGGCTCTGCTTTTAGCCACTGTCATTAAATACTACCACCTCCTCCCCACTAAGGAGTTACCTGATGGTAGTTTATAAGACTTCTCAAAGCTACTAGACTTTCAATGGGGCACGACTGAGGATGCAACATTTCCTAAAACTGGAAGAGATATATCAATAAATCTAGGCATTTCTTACACTCTGAAGATATTAGATACCTGGCTGATGAGCCTCATGCTAGGAGCTGTGGAAAATATATTAAAAAAGAAGGTGGAATAGTTTTAAGGAGATAACTCAGGTGGAATTGTAGGTGGTCGAGGTATTTTTCTGTAGCATTCCCTTCAAATTATGTCATGAGTTCTTCCTGTTTTTCTCACTTCTTGAGCCTACCCTCTGGTCCTTTCATTTCTGAGCTCATTGTAAATCAGTCAGCAAGAATTTATTGTGCACCTCCCATGCGTCATGCCCTGTTCTGGGCCCTTTAGAGGTATGGCATGCTCCGAGAATTCAAAGAAATAGCCAATCTCTATGCAGGTTTCTGGACAATGATCTAAATTCAGTTCCCCTTGATATCCAAGACCTTTAAAGAGATCCCTGCTCTTTCCTCATAGAGACTCAATTCACTACTCATTTTATGTTTTTACAAGTTCATGACCATAAATGGCAATTTAGGCTTCCTATATTTTGCTCATTCTGCTTGGGTTAGCCTATACCATCCCATTCAAACAATGTACCTTTTCATGTCAAATCATTATCAGAAATCATCATCAAGGTCTAAGAATGAAATTAGACTTGATTTTTATCTGTGCCAGCATTAAAAGCAAGACACTAATGACATATAAAATTAGCATAAATCTGGAACTCTAAAATAAGGTCTTTTGTTTGAAGAAAAAAATTTTAAGGGAAAATGAAGTATATTAACCAACTGAATCAAATAGGATGATTGGTTTCTTGTCTACTTGAGAGACTTCAAGGCCAGACATAACGTGGGATATTCTCAGCATAGCCATAGTTGGGTTATTTTGGCAGGTGAGAATCAAAGAAGGGGCATTCCAGATGGCACTAACAATGTGAGCAAGAGTGGAGGTGCATGACTAACTGCCATATAGAGGACTCAGGGGAATAGGAAGATTTGACTAGAAAGAATGGATCCTGATGGTAGAGAATCTTTAATGTCTGCTAACGGTATGTGAGATCATGGGAAAGCTTTGAAGGGTTTTCTTTTATTTATTTTTAACAGGGGAATGAAGTGATCAGAACTACAGTGATAAGTAATCTTGAGTTAGAAATAGCAAGGTGACTTGGCAGTTTTCAAAACCATGGGTGAAATGGCTGAAAGTGGGATTCAAGCTATGTAGGTAAAGTAAAAAGAAGTACAGTAAGTACAATAAGGAAATTCTAGTAATTACTTAAGAGAAAAACATTACCAGGAGTGGAATCTGCAAGCCATTTTTTTTTTTTTTTTTTTTGGCGGTACGCGGGCCTCTCATTGTTGTGGTCTCTCCCGTTGCGGAGCACAGGCTCCAGACGCGCAGGCTCAGTGGCCATGGCTCACGGGCCCAGCCGCTCCGCGGCATGTGGGATCTTCCCGGACCGGGGCACGAACCCGTGTCCCCTGCATCGACAGGCGGACTCTCAACCACTGCGCCACCAGGGAAGCCCCTGCAAGCCATTTTTGATTTAAGTTCTATGTTATACCATAAAATATGCTGAAGGAAAGCAAAAAGGGACAGAATGTGTGCACAAATCTGGATGCTTGAGAGAGAGAGAGAGAGAGAAAGGTGGTGTGCAACTCCATGTGTTTCTGTGTAAAACACAGTCCAGTGGGAGGCAATTTCACTGTCAGTCAGTCACCCTCTAGCCAAAGTCAGTAATCATTTACCTGCCCAGCATCCCAGGTTTCAATAAAACTGAAGCATACATTACCTTTTTGATGTTGAAGGGAGGCCGACAATCCATGTCAAGATTTGATCCAAAGTGCAAAGCAATGCTGATGAAAAACATAAAGGTCAAATTACTCCATCTGTCTGGTGTCACTGCCCAACTCTAATGGCCCCTGTGATCCCTATCATGTTGCTGCAAGTTATAACACCGAATCAAGGACTGCCAGGTGGGAATGGTAGAGTAGATAAATGCGCTTCACTTTTCTAACATACCTCATCCTTGAAGTACAGTCAAGAAATGGTTCACTTTCAACACACTGGAATGTAAACTCCATGAGAGAAAGGTATCAACCTGCTTTTATCCACTGCCACATGTCTGGTACATGTTGAGCACTTAGTAAGCATTTGATGGATAAATGATTGAGTTAATGAATTAAATCTAAATAAGCTTTTATATGTAATTTATATTAAATAGTTATATATATAAATATTATATACATTTGCCCCTTGAACATAGCAGGTTTGAACTGTGCAGGTCCAGTTATATGCAGATTTTTTTTCAATAAATATATACCTGTATTTTTATTTTACAGATCTTTAAGTATGGGAAAAAGTTTGTGCTCAATTAGAGATCACGGTATGTGGAATAAAAAGAACTAGGATTTGAGCCTTGATTCTATCCAAACTGTTTCAGCTTCCTGACCTTGGGTGTGTCATTTATCAATTCCTTTGTTTTTGAGATAGCAGAACATGGATTTTCAATTGCATGGGGAGGGGGGGGTCAGCACCCCTAACCCTTGTGTTATTCACAGGTCAACTGTATTACACATCACAGACACACACACACACACACACACACACACACACATACACACACACCATGGTAATTATTGTCACTATAACTTAGCTCAAAAAATTTTTAAACCACGTATTGAAAGCAGGTAACTAATTATGTGAAAATAAGAATTGAACTTTGGACATGAGGAGTTATGTACTTCTAGAGAAAATGGCTAGTAGAATCACCTTTTTTTTTTTTATGTTGGTTCATTGGTTTGTTTATTTATTTATTTTTGGCTGTGTTGGGTCTTTGTTTCTGTGCGAGGGCTTTCTCCAGTTGAGGCAAGTGGGGGCCACTCTTCATCACAGTGTGCAGGCCTCTCACTATCGTGGCCTCTCTTGTCGCAGAGCATAGGCTCCAGATGCGCAGGCTCAGTAGTTGTGGCTCACGGGCCTAGTTGCTCCGCGGCATGTGGGATCTTCCCAGACCAGGGCTCGAACCCGTGTCCCCTGCATCAGCAGGCAGATTCTCAACCACTGCGCCACCAGGGAAGCCCAGAATCACCTTTTATATTTAGTGTTAGTTTAACTTTGAGGTCACTGGATTTCATCGGTAACCTCATTTTCCTAACTGGCTCAAAGTTCCTGCCCTGGTGGTAGCAGTGTTCACTGTAAAACCTCACCAGAAAGAATGAACAAAGAACAACGTGGGGACAAAGAGGAGGTGGTTTGCAGGAAGAAGTGAGCGTGGTCTCTTGCTTTTCCTCTGTCTCCCCCCTGCGAAAGAGCACCTCCATGTCCGCCAAATTGCTAAATCAGGAAACCGAGCATTCTGCTGGGTCGCTCACACTGGCTCAGGCCCACATTCAGATGGGTCCCAAATCTTGGTCGTTTCCCAGTGATTTTCAAATCATGCCTAATGGGGTGAGTGGAAGGTGGAGGGCAGGGGCTCCAATTTGACAGAACAACACTGCCCTATGGCTCCATGTAAGATTGCAAGATTTTGCTTGATAAAAAGAATTCCACTATGAGAGCAGTTTTTTGGCAATTTTAACACTTATCTTCTGTGTCCGTCACCTCTTCTCCATCCTACAGCTTTTCCGTTGGTCAGGCCTTCATTATGAACACTTGGATTATAACAAGGGCCCACTCGTGGATGCCCTGCCTGTGGTCTTCCGCCTTCTGCTCCATTATTTTACTAGAAAATCATTTGCTTCTTTCTTTCCTTCCTCAAATTTCTTCCATAGTTGCTTTCTGAAGCTGTATGAAATACTAAATACCTTTGCATAGAAGGCAAAACCTCTGTAATTTCTTTCTGTTTCCTGTCTGGCTCTTCTCCTACCAATCGCCCCATCCCCTATCACTGCTCCCACAGTAATATTATTCTACGTATAATGTTATTCTGTGGTAACACAGAACCCCTATCTCTGTTCCTTTGTGCTTACTGATCTTTCTCTTTGGAATGCCTGTCTTTGTGTGTCATTACTTTTCTTTAAAATTCAACTCAAGTACCACCATCTCTGGGGAGCTTTTGTATCAGCCCAAGATAACCAAGAGATAACTACATTTTTGGAACCACATGACAAATTATCTATTTTCAGGAACTCCAAGTCCTCATATTCCTATTCTTTGAAAGAAAAGTTCTCATCCTTCTATTTTTCTTTTATTAACCCAGTGCTCTCAATGCATGTATTTTATGGTGTTCAGCTTTGAGGAAAATGTAAGTATGATGTAAGTCCTTTAGGAGTTTGCAGTCAAACTGTGGAGCTAATTTATGAAATTTATCAGTCATTTTCAGGGCTATATATTTATCTTTGTCACCAATCACAATTCAGGAAGACTCCTGATACTACAGGCATGGCAAATGGCCAGTCTGAGTTACTTGCCAAGTGACTCACTCTCTAGTGTTAGGTGCTTTGTGATGGCATACATGCTACATCATTTAATTATCATGATTATTACATAAGAAGACTATGCAGTTATTATTACATATCAAAGTCCTTTCTTATTATTCTGAAGAATAGAAACTTTTGGTATTAAAATGAAAAAAAATGTAAAATCTGTTCATACTGAGGGTCTAGAATGGTTAAGAAAAAAGCAAGGCAGCCAAAACTAGTAGTATGGTGGATAAAACTGCGACATTCACAGTTGCTAAATTAGCACTGAATTTGTAATGCCTTTTCTCTTTTTTTTTTTACATCTTTATTGGAGTATAATTGCTTTACAATGGTGTGTTAGTTTCTGCTTTATAACAAAGTGAATCAGTTATACATATACATATGTTCCCATATCTCTACCCTCTTGGGTCTCCCTCCCTCCCACCCTCCCTATCCCACCCCTCTAGGTGGTCACAAAGCACAGAGCTGATCTCCCTGTGCTATGCGGCTGCTTCTCACTAGCTATCTATTTTACATTTGGTAGTGTATATATGTCCATGCGAATCTCTCACTTTCTCACAGCTTACCCTCCCTCCTCCCCATATCCTCAAGTCCATTCTCTAGTAGGTCTGTGTCTTTATTCCTGTCTTACCCCTAGGTTCTTCATGACATTTTTTTTCCCCTCAGATTCCATATATATGTGTTAGCATACGGTATTTGTCTTTCTCTTTCTGACTTACTTCACTCTGTATGACAGACTCTAGGTCCATCCACCTCATTATAAATAGCTCAATTTCGTTTGTTTTTATGGCTGAGTAATATTCCATTGTATATATGTGTCACATCTTCTCTATCCATTCATCCAATGATGGACACTTAGGTTGTTTCCATCTCCCGGCTATTGTAAATAGAGCAGCAATGAACATTTTGGTACATGACTCTTCTTGAATTATGGTTTTCTCAGGGTACATGCCCAGTAGTGGGATTGCTGGGTCATATGGTAGTTCTATTTGTAGTTTTTTAAGGAACCTCCATACTGTTCTCCATAGTGACTGTACCAATTCACATGCCCATCAGCAGTGCAAGAGTGTTCCCTTTTCTCCACACACTCTCCAGCATTTATTGTTTATAGATTTTTTGATGATGGCCATTCTGAGTGGTGTGAGATGATATCTCATTGTAGTTCTGATTTGCATTTCTCTAACGATTAATGATGTTGAGCATTCTTTCATATATGTGTTGGCAGTCTGTATATCTTCTTTGGAGAAATGTCTATTTAGGTCTTTTGCCCATTTTCGGATTGGGTTGTTTGTTTTTTTGTTATTGAGCTGCATGAGCTGCTTGTAAATTTTGGAGATTAATCCTTTGTCAGTTGCTTCATTTGCAAATATTTTCTCCCATTCTGAGGGTTGTCTTTTGGTCTTGTTTATGGTTTCCTTTGCTGTGCAAAAGCTTTGAAGTTTCATTAGCTCCCATTTGTTTATTTTTGTTTTTACTTCCATTTCTCTCGGAGGTGGGTCAAAAAGGATCTTGCTGTGATTTATGTCATAGGGTGTTCTGCCTATGTTTTCCTCTAAGAGTTTGATAATTTCTGGCCTTACATTTAGGTCTTCAATCCATTTTGAGCTTATTTTTGTGTATGGTGTTAGGGAGTGATCTAATCTCACACTTTTACATGTACCTGTCTGGTTTTCCCAGCACCACTTATTGAAGAGGCTGTCCTTTCTTCACTGTACATTCCTGCCTCCTTTATCAAAAATAAAGTGACCATATGTGTGTGAGTTTATCTCTGGGCTTTCTATCCTGTTCCATTGATTTATCTTTCTGCTTTTGTGCCAGTACCATACTGTCTTGATTACTGTAGCTTTGTAGTACGGTCTGAAGTCAGGGAGCCTGATTCCTCCAGCTCCGTTTTTCATTCTCAATATTGTTTTGGCTATTTGGGGTCTTTTGTGTTTCCATACAAATTGTGAATTTTTTTGTTCTAGTTCTGTGAAAAATGCCAGTGGTAGTTTGATAGGGATTGCATTGAATCTGTAGATTGTTTTGGGTAGCAGAGTCATTTTCACAATGTTGATTCTTTCAATCCAAGAACATGGTATATCTCTCCTTCAATTTGTATCATCTTTAATTCCTTTCATCTGTGTCTTATAATTTTCTGCATACAGGTCTTTTGTCTCCTTAGGTAGGTGTATTCCTAGATATTTTATTCTTTTTGTTGCAATGGTAAATGGGAGTGTTTTCTTGATTTCACTTTCAGATTTTTCATTGTTAGTGTATAGGAATGCCAGAGATTTCTGTCCATTACTTTTGTATCCTGCTACTTTCCCAAATTCATTGATTAGCTCTAGTAGTTTTCTGGTAGCATCTTTAGGATTCTCTATGTATAGTATCCTGTCACCTGCTAACAGTGACAGCTTTACTTCTTCTTTTCTGATTTGGATTCCTTTTATTTCCTTTTCTTCTCTGATTGCTGTGGCTAAAACTTCCAAAACTATGTTGAATAGGAGTGGTGAGAGTGGGCAACCTTGTCTTGTTCCTGATCGTAGTGGAAATGCTTTCAGATTTTCACCATTGAGGACGATGTTGGCTGTGGGTTTGTCATTTATGGCCTTTATTATGTTGAGGAAAGTTCCCTCTATGCCTACTTTCTGGAGGGTTTTTATCATAAATGGGTGTCGAATTTTGTCGAAAGATTTCTCTGCATCTACTGAGATGACCATATGGTTTTTCTCCTTCAGTTGGTTAATATGGTGTATCACATTGATTGATTTGTGTATATTGAAGAATCCTTGCATTCCTGGAATAAACCCCACTTGATCATGGTGTATGATCCTTTTAATGTGCTGTTGGATTCTGTTTGCTAGTATTTTGTTGAGGATTTTTGCATCTATGTTCATCAGTGATATTGGCCTGTAGTTTTCTTTCTTTGTGACATCTTTGTCTGGTTTTGGTATCAGGGTGATTGTGGCCTCGTAGAATGAGTTTGGGAGTGTTCCTCCCTCTGCTATATTTTGGAACAGTTTCAGAATGATAGGTGTTAGCTCTTCTCTAAATTTTTGATAGAATTTGCCTGTGAGCCATCTGGTCCTGGGCTTTTGTTTGTTGGAAGATTTTTAATTACAGTTTCAATTTCAGTGCTTGTGATTGGTCTGTTCATATTTTCTATTTCTTCCTGATTCAGTCTTTGCACGTTGTACATTTCTAAGAATGTGTCCATTTCTTCCAGGTTGTCCATTTTATTGGCATAGAGTTGCTTGTAGTAATCTCTCATGATCTTTTATATTTCTGCAGTGTCAGTTGTTACTTCTCCTTTTTCATTTCTAATTCTGTTGATTTGTGTCTTTTCCTTTTTCTTCTTGATCAGTCTGGATAATGGTTTATCAATTTTGTTTATCTTCTCAAAGAACCAGCTTTTAGTTTTATTGATCTTTGCTATCGTTTCCTTCATTTCTTTTTCATTTATTTCTGATCTGATCTTTATGATTTCTTTCCTTCTGCTAACTTTGGGTTTTTTTGTTGTTCTTTCTCTAATTGCTTTAGGTGCAAGGTTAGGTTGTTTATTCGAGATGTTTCCTGTTTCTTAAGGTAGGATTGTATTGCTATAAACTTCCCCCTTAGAACTGCTTTTGCTGCATCCCATAGGTTTTGGGTCATCGTGTCTCCATTGTCATATGTTTCTAGGTTTTTTTTTATTTCCTTTTTGATTTCTTCAGTGATCACTTCGTTATTAAGTAGTGTGTTGTTCAGCCTCCATATGTGTGTATTTTTTAGAGATCTTTTCCTGTAATTGATACCTAGTCTCATAGCGTTGTGGTGGGAAAAGATACTTGATACAATTTCAACCTTCTTAAATTTACCAAGACTTGATTTGTGACCCAAGATTTGATCTATCCTGGAGAATGTTCCATGAGCACTTGAAAAAAATGTGTATTCTGTTGTTTTTGGATGGAATGTCCTCTAAGTATCAATTAAGTCCATGTTGTTTAATGTATAATTTAAAGCTTGTGTTTCCTTATTTATTTTCATTTTGGATGATCTGTCCATTGGTGAAAGTGGGGTGTTAAAGTCCCCTACTATGAATGTGTTATTGTTGATTTCCCCTTTTATGGCTGTTAGTATTTGCCTTATGTATTGTGGTGGTCCTATGTTGGGTGCATAAATATTTACAATTGTTATATCTTCTTCTTGGATCGATCCCTTGATCATTATGTAGTGTCCTTCTTTGTCTCTTGTAATACTCTTTATTTTAAAGTCCATTTTGTCTGATATGAGAATTGCTACTCCAGCTTTCTTTAGGTTTCCATTTGCATGGAATATCTTTTTCCATCCCCTCACTTTCAGTGTGTATGTGTCTCTAGGTCTGAAGTGGGTCTCTTGTAGACAGCATATATACATATCTTGTTTGTGTATCCATTCAGCCAGTCTGTGTCTTTTGGTGGGAGCATTTAATCCATTTACATTTAAGGTAATTATCAATATGTATGTTCCTATTCCCATTTTCTTAATTGTTTTGGGTTTGTTATTATAGGTCTTTTCCTTCTTGTGTTTCTTGCCTAGAGAAGGTCCTTTACTATTTGTTGTAAAGCTGGTTTGGTGGTGCTGAACTCTCTCAGCTTTTGCTTGTCTGTAAGGTTTTAATTTCTCCATCAAATCTGAATGAGATCCTTGCTGGGTAGAGTAATCTTGGTTGTAGGTTTTTCTCCTTCATCACTTTAAATATGTCCTGCCAGTCCCTTCTGAGTTGCACAGTTTCTGCTGAAAGATCAGCTGTTAACCTTATGGGGATTCCCTTGTGAGTTATTTGTTGTTTTTCCCTTGCTGCTTTTAGTATGTTTTCTTTGTATTTAATTTTTGACAGTTTGATTAATATGTGTCTTGGCATGTTATTCCTTGGATTTATCCTGTATGGGACTCTCTGTGCTTCCTGCACTTCATTAACTATTTCTTTTTCCATATTAGGGAAGTTTTCAACTATAATCTCTTCAAATATTTTCTCAGTCCCTTTCTTTTCCTCTTGTTCTTCTGAAACCCCTATAATTCGACTGTTGGTGTATTTAATGTTGTCCCAGAAGTCTCTGAGACTGTCCTCAGTTCTTTTCATGTTTTCTTTATTCTGCTCTGCAGTAGTTATTTCCACTATTTTATCTTCCAGGTCACTTATCCATTCTTCTTCCTCAGTTATTCTGCTATTGATCCCATCTAGAGTATTTTTAATTTCATTTATTGTGTTGTTCATCATTGCTTGTTTCATCTTTATTTCTTCTAGTTCCTTGTTCAATGTTTCTTGCATTTTCTCTATTCTATTTCCAAGATTTTGGATCATCTTTACTATCATTATTCTGAATTCTTTTTCAGGTAGACTGCCTATTTCCTCTTCATTTGTGCGGTCTGGTGGGTTTTTATCTTGCTCCTTCATCTGCTGTGTGTTTCTCTGTCTTCTCATTTTGCTTAACTTACTCTGTTTGGGGTCTCCTTTTTGCAGGCTGCAGGTTCATAGTTCCCGTTGTTTTTGGTGTCTGTCCCCAGTGGCTAAAGTTGGTTCAGTGGGTTTTGTAGGCTTTCTGGTGGAGGGTACTAGTGCCTGTGTTCTGGTGGATGAGGCTGGATCTTGTCTTTCTGGTGGGCAGGTCCACATCTGGTGGTGTGTTTTGGGGTGTCTGTGGACTTATTATGATTTTAGGTAGCCTCTCTGCTAATGGGTGGGGTTGTGTTCCTGTCTTGCTGGTTGTTTGGCATAGCGTGTCCAGCACTGTAGCTTGCTGGTCATTGAGTGAAGCTGAGTGTTGCTGTTGAGATGGAGATCTCTGGGAGATTTTCGCCATTTGATATTCTGTGGAGCTGGGAGGTCTCTTGTGGACCAGTGTCCTGAAGTTGGCTCTCCCACCTCAGAGGCACAGCACTGACTCATGGCTGTAGCACCAAAAACCTTTCATCCACACGGCTCAGAATAAAAGGGAGAAAAAGCAGAAAGAAAGAGAGAAAGAAAGAAAGTAAGAAAGAAAGAAGATAAAAGAAAATAAAATAATGTTATTGAAATAAAAAAATAATTATTAAGAAAAAAATTAAAAAAACAAAACAAAACAAAAAACCGATGGATAGAACCCTAGGACAAATGGTGAAAGCAAAGCTATACAGACAAAATCTCACACAGAAGCAACACATACACACTCACAAAAAGAGGAAAAGGGGAAAAAATAATAAATCTTGCTCTCAAAGTCCACCTCCTCAATTTGGGATGATTCGTTGTCTATTCAGGTATTCCACAGATGCAGGGTACATCAAGTTGATTGTGGAGATTTAATCTGCTGCTCCTGAGGCTGCTGGGAGAGATTTCCCTTTCTCTTCTTTGTTCGCACAGCTCCCAGTGTCCAGCTTTGGATTTGGCCCCACCTCTGCGTGTAGGTCGCCTGAGGGCGTCTGTTCTTCGCTCAGACAGGACGGGGTTAAAGGAGCAGCTGATTCAGCGGCTCTGGCTCATTCAGGCCCAGGGGGAGGGAGGTATACGGATTGCGGGGCGAGCCTGCGGGCGGCGTGGCATTGCACCAGCCTGAGGCGCGCCGTGCATTCTCCCGGGGGAGTTGTCCCTGGATCCCGGGACCCTGGCAGTGGCTGGCTGCACAGTCTCCCCGGACGGGAGGTGTGGAGAGTGACCTGCGCTCGCACACAGGCTTCGTGGTGGCGGCACCAGCAGCCTTAGCGTCTCGTGCCCGTCTCTGGGGTCCGCGGTGTTAGCTGCGGCTCGCGCCCGTCTCTGGAGCTCCTGTAAGCAGCGCTCTTAATCCCCTCTCCTCAAACACCAGGAAACAAAGAGGGAAGAAAAAGTCTCTTGCCTCTTCAGCAGGTCCAGACCTTTTCCCGGACTCCCTCCCGGCTAGCCGTGGCGCACTAGCCGCCTTCAGGCTGTGTTCACGCAGCCAACCCCAGTCCTCTCCCTGCGCTCCGAGCGAAGCCCGAACCTCACCTCCCAGCCCCCGCTCGGCACCGATCCTCTGTGCGGGAATCTCTCCGCTTTGCCCTCCGCACCCCTGTTGCTGCGCTCTCCTCTGCGGCTCCGAAGCTTCCCCCCTCCGCCACCCGCAGCCTCCACCCGCGAAGGGCTTCTAGTGTGTGGAAACCTTTCCTCCTTCACAGCTCCCTCCCACTGGTGCAGGTCCCGTCCCTATTCTTTTGTCTCTGTTTTTTCTTTTTTCTTTTGCCCTACCCAGGTACGTGGGGATTTTCTTGCCTTTTGGGAGGTCTGAGGTCTTCTGCCAGCAGTTCAGTAGGTGTTCTGTAGGAGTTGTTCCACGTGTAGGTGTATTTCTGATGTATTTGTGGGGAGGAAGGTGATCTCCACGTCTTACTCTTCTGCCGTCTTCCCCCTCTCTCTGCCTTTTCTCTTGAGGTTGTTTAGTTTCTCCAGGGTACTATGCCTGCAACTGTGTACCTGCTACTAGAGAGAGGTAAGAGATGAATAAAATAATCTAACCAATTCTAGTTTAAAAAAAACCACTACAATTAACAATTGTTAATATTTTAATGAACGATTGCTATCTGTTTATGTATTAGCATTTAGAAAAGTGCTATTTGAAGCTAGATGAAAATGAACACAACACCTAGTTTCAGATCAATGCCTTCTATCTAGTCATCATTAAGTGCTTCTTAACTTGACCTTATTTTGCAACTTATGAGACTTCTTTTTTTAGAGTCAAAACCCTTCCTGGTTTTGGCCAGATCCAAAAGACTCTAAAACTCCGCGGATTTGTAGTGTAAGCTTCGTAACACTCACATTGCATGTTCTCTCCCCACACAGTGCCGTGCAGCTTTGCCTGACCTCTCTCCATCCGTGCCTGTGATTTCTTTTGCCCTCATCACTGGCCGATGCTGCATTATAGAGCCCTTTTGTGGTGCATTAGGGATGTAACCACCCTGGGGCTCTGCCACTTGGCTGGTCACACTCTTCCTCTTCTCCCAGTCCAGCTGCCTGCTCTAGAAGGACCAAGGCCCAACTACATGGTTCTTTTCCTCCTTGTGGCTTTAATCCCCTAAAATGCACGAGAAGAAAATGCACAAAATGTGACAGGAGGTGATGAGCTAAAGCTAACCTTTCTTACCATGGCAACATCACCAGGTGCTTGGTTAAAACTCACTTTTGATGTTGCTCTTTGTGACTAGAATGAGTATTTGTACAACTGTACTTAGATATCAAATGTGGTAGACGATTTGCACTCTCTTCTAACTTCATTTTAAGGAGACATTGCTTCTTTACCCATTATTGGGATGGGTAGGGTTCTCAAATTGTGAAAAGGGTGGCATATTCACTAGTGAGATATGGCCCATTGGAGTCAACTTTTATTTGCTTCTTTATCATTGAGCTTCCTTTACTCCAGCAAGAGACTGTAACTTTTTACTTGGCTATGCACCTATTTTTAGTCCATGGGGTCTGTGTAGGATGCTACCCCAAACTCTAGGGCTGGTGCCTGTGACCCAGCCCAAAGTCAATTAATGCACCAAATCTCCTGGTAATGGCGGTAAGTTCAGGGGTGGACACATGATCTCAGCCTATGAAGTCAGAGTGCATCTCAGGTCTGACTGACCCATTTGACTTGAACTTGAAAAAATATGAGGCAGGAAAAATTGCAGCTGTCTTGTGATGATGTGGAGCTAAAAATGAAATCAATATGCTGAACAGGACAGCAGAGGGAAAATGAGTTCTGAGGATACTGCTTGAAATCTGAATGCAGCCCTGCCTGAAGGCATATCTCTCCCTAGACTTTTCACTAATATAAGCCAATATATTTCCTTTTCACAAAATGTATTTAAACCAAGTTGAGTTGGGCTTTCTGTCACTTGCAAAAGAAGAAGTCCTATGTGACACTTTCTGATACTCTGTGCTATGTTTAAACACACAGGTCTTTTGTCTCTTGTCTGGGATTTGAGCCTGGCATAGATCTATACAAGTAAATACATTTCACGGACACCTTCTAATAAGCTGCTCCTTATGTAAGGCAGGCATCATCTTTACCTCCAGTTCTTCTATTAAATATTCTATTCTTTTAACCCTTCAATTTTTCCTCTCCCTTTTAAGGAACACTTAATATTTTGAAGTCATTTTCTTTACTAAAGCAACCATCAATTAGTTATTGTTTGCTCTTTTATCAACCCATACTTCAACTTTGTGGTAATAAATAATACCATCTCACCTAAAAGTTACACCTTCCACTGTACAACTGAGGTATACATTTCTCATCCAGCTGTTTGAGAGTTCTGTCCTTTATAATTGTGGGAAAGAGTCCAGTTAGTGGAAACCCTAATTGATCCTTAATGAGTACAAAGATTATTTTGTCACACCATCTTGGAGCTAGACTTATTTTAAAATAGATTAGCTTCTTGCTTCTTTCCTATTCTCTTTAAGAAACAACCAAGCAAACCATGCATGGCACTTTTGTCTCTGTGATCTAATTTCAACCTCATTATAGTGCTATTAGGCAAATGCAAGTATATTTTTAAATAAATGTCACTTACCATAAGAGGCTTTCTACCTAGATAGTTCACTCACCCGCCAGCAATAAAGAATTAAGAATATTTCAGTAGTACTTAAAAAAAGATTAAGGGCATAATAGAAAAAAGGGACATTTTTGTTCTTCCTGTGTATGTTCGATTTCTATAGAAATAAGAAAAATGGTTGTAGCGAGTACATGTATGAAATGTAAAGGTGAGAGTCGTAGTTTCCCTCTGTTCTATGAAAAAAAATATCAATAATAAAGACTGCTTTCTCCCCAAGGAGGAAATATTTGGCTACATTTAGACAGGCAAATATTTTAGAATGTCTTTAAAGTATAAAATAAACAAAACAATTTTCTTTCTCAGGAAAGGTTATTTGATATAGTTCTGTTACCCCTTCTATGCATATCCTCTTTAATGAGGTAATACTGTCTGTTCGCTTCCTGTCTGGGGACTTTTTGCAGAGATAGATATATTCTAAGCATGTTTATTTACCAGCTACCATTACTTTCTTCAGTTCCCAGAAGGCCTTTTCTTCCACCCACAAACTATAATGAGGAGAAAAACTGTTAAAAATACAACTGCGTCCCTTATAATCGTACATAAATTACTCGCTTATGTGCTTGCTTTGGCTAACACATTTTCAACTTTTTTCAAATTGATTCTTTTAAATTTAAGAAAAGCTAATGAAATTTCACTTCCCCTATCACAGCCTCTAACCATATGACAGAATTTGACCACCAAAGTCCACAGGAAGAAAAAAAATTTTTTAAGTGGAGTGGTTTTTGTGTGTTACCTCTCTCGGCCAGGAGTCCTTTTTGTTTTTTCTTTATCCTTTCCTGGCATCATTTTTTTTTTCTCCCAGTTTCCACATGATTCCAGAAAATCTTTTGTTCTCTGTCAGGTCAACAAGAAGCCAAATTAAAAAATAACAACTTTTGAATTTCAACAGCCAGACAAAGTGAATGTTGACTAAGAAGAGAAAAAAAGAAAGAAAAGGGGAAAAGACCCTAAGGGAAGAAAAGACCAGCTGAGGGATTTGGAGGGCAGTGGCTCTGGAGGGGCAAGGCTGCCTCGTTTGATGTGGGAGGTCTGAGCACAACCTGCTGGGATGCTCTCTGGGACATCTCATTAACCGTGTCATCAAAGCCCCCTCAGGTCCAGCGAATCATAACATTATCTCTGACATTACCACACAGATACAAGGTTCCCGAGGCAGTCTATAAACATGCCTGTACTAACCAATTCATCGTGGCTTGACACCCCGGCAAGGGCTGGATGCCCTTTAGTGAGCTCCGTGAATTGCCCCAGTCATTCATCAAAGTTTCTTGGAGTGCATTTCACACAGCATTAAATTTAATTAAAGCAACATTGACTGCATTGTAATGCTCAGGAGGCTCTTTGTCAGAGGGATCTGGAACACTTTCAGCTTAAAATATCTATTGTTTTCTTGGAGTTTTTCTTGGTTGTTGGGTTTGGGGTTTGAACTGATTTTTTTAAAAGGTTGGATATCCGGATCAGATTGAAGCGATGGAGACTTCCCTTTTCATTACTCTTTTCTTTTCTTTCTTGCTTCATCTTTTTTGATTGCTGCTTCTTCTTCTTTTTTTAATTTCCAAAATCAGAAAACCTAACGATTTGTTATCAAAGTAGCTTCAAGATAGTAGCTTCACCATAAGTTAAGTATTTATTGTGTTATTACATGACCCCAATAATGCCATCTGCACACATTGTTAGGAAGCGTGCACAAGCATACAGAGACACGTTCCCGTTCAGAGATGTGCTCACGTCTATGCCTAAATGGGCCAAAAAGCCCAGAACAGGCTAAGAAGGGGCCACATTAGCACTGCATCGCAGTCAGCAACTTCATGGAAGGTGCTATTTTAAAATCTGAAGTTGTGCACCTAGTGGTTGACTGTAAATAATTATCCTAGACCCTTGATGTCCTTAGTGATGTTTTAAAGTAAAAGCCCTTGACAGCTGGGGCTGAGGAAAAATAAATGTCTTTTCTTTTCATCAGCAAAGAAAACTATGACAAGGAGAGGAGAGCACACCCAAGAAAGTCAGTGAGCTACTCTAATACCCTTTAGTGCTTGTATCACAGCTGCATTATTTATGGACTATGTGGATGTATGTGTGTGAGTGTGTATGAGTGCGTGGTGTGATGGGGCTTCATTAGGCATGAAGGGAGAGGGAGGAAAAATGAAGAATAAAATGAAACTTGCAGGGAATTTTTAGAGTACGCCTTTACCTGGTGACACTTTCTGGCTCCTTTTTGAAAAATATATGGATACTAAGTTTAATTCTCCATCTACACATACCCTCACGAAGGATGCAGAAAAACCCAAGAATTAAGGCCAAACAACATAATTTAGTTATGACAATTTGGGGCCAGTATAATCTGGTTTAAACAAAATCAGATTGGTCTAATTGTAGAGTTAACATTTTCCTTTCAGGGACTTTTCACTCATTTTATTTGTTTGTTCTTACCATTGTGTGATTGTATTAAATGACTTGATTTCTCCAATAAGTTTCCTATGGGTTCAATTCTATGAATTTGGTGAATTAGTCCTAGTAGGCATTACTAGGTAAACCTATATACATCTAATCCATTTTGCCAGAAATGTATAAGTTCTCTAAAATTTATGTTTCAGTTTCTTGGTCTACAAGATGAAAATAACAAGATCTAGCTTACTGAGCTCCTAAAGATATTATAAAGACCATAAAAGAGAATGTATGTAAAAGTTCTTTGAATAGAATAAATATGCTTTATAATTTCTTAGAGTAAAATATCAACTAAAAAAAACAGTGACAAATTGTAATTTTTTTAATAAATTGAAACATTTATCATCCAGATGGATGATTTGAAACTCAAAGCATCACATATTTGTTTTGAATTTGTATGATAGTGAATAAGGAATATGGGGGGAGAAGAGGAGGATGAGAAATTAGAAAGGACCATTATATATTTGGGCTTAACAAATTAAAAAAAATAGATTTAACATCATACAATCATGTAGTGATAAAAACAAGAGACCAGAAATGAAAACATTGATGTAAGCATATCAGATTTGAAAGGACTCCAGGAGGAAATCTGCCTTGGAGCTAAAAAACAATTTTCTGATTCCACATTACCTCACAGTAGATGTATCTCATTGTTAGAGGAACAGATATAATACAATGTTGTCATGGAGGGCACCGGATGCGGGGTCAGGCTGGCCTGGGCCCAAACCCCAGTTCTACGTCTTACTAGTTGTGTGATATTGGACACTTGCTTAAGTTCAGAGCCTTGATTTCCCATCCATAGTATGAAGATAATAACATCGCCCTCTCAAGGCACTTACACATTTTTTGTAAGGATTATAGAAATTAACGTGCACAAAACCTTTAGTAAAGAAATTGGCATGTTGTGAGCACAGATTCTGAAGGGGAAGTTACAAGTAGAAGGTGTATGGATTGTATTATGGAGTCTAATAGTTTCCAGAAGTTTAACGCTAGGCTAGTCCGAGAGCCACAAGTCTATTCTGCCACTTTCTGGACCGTGAAAGCATATTTCCCCGACTGCCCAACCGCTCTGTCCAGGATGGCAGTGCTACTTTCACAAAAGCTTTTGTTGGTCTTTCATTAAATAGGGGAAAATCATTGCCCTCTGGGAGTCAGTTTGGAATGTCAGCACAGAGTGAGATCAGAGAGGAGATGTGCAAGGACCACTGGAAGGAAGTAGAAAGATGCCCAGGTCACTGAGGCAACTGCAATTGAATGCATCAGCGTCAACATATGCCAAGAAGCATATCTATAAAGGGGAGTTGCTTAGCCATGTAAGTTTAGAAAAGGGAAGTCAAGGAGGCAAATATTGACAATGGCTGTCTTAACACCCCTGGGGGAAAGAGCTTTAGCAAAGGGATTTTAAGTATTTCCAGCTCTCCTGGCAAGCAGGGCCTTTATGCAGGATGGATGCATAAGGCTCTCTTAGCTCAATGCAGCTCAGTATTCAACTGCCCCTACTTCCTCATCTGACTCCATCCATCTGAAAATATGGGGGTATGGGGGGCAGAACGTGACAATCATGGGGACTTGGAGTATTTTTGGTGTTTGTAACCTGATTTCTGGTGTTTCATTCAACTGTTTCAACTTTCTGCCTTTGAAGTCAAGCCCACCCTTGCTATTTTTGATAAATGAGCTTTCTGTAATACCAAGGGCTAGATCCTACACTGTGATGTGCCCACTATGTCAGTCAGGGTTCAAACAAAGGAACAAAACCAGGAAGAAGGAAATTTGTAGTAAGAAATTTGTTACAAGGAATTGGCTTGCACAGTTGTGGGCTGGTTAGACAAGTCCTATATCCGTGGGGCAAGCTGTCAGGAAGAGCAGTCTGGAAATCGTGAGCATGGGCTGAAGCTGCTGCCCACAGACAGAATTTCTTCTTTATCCAGGGAAGCCTCAACTCTGCTCTTATGGTCTTCTAACTGATTAGACCAGGCCCACCTAGATTATCTAAGATAATCTCCTTTACTTAAAGTCAGCTGATTATGGATTTTAATCACATCTATAAAATATCTTCACAGCAACACGGGAGATTAGTGTTTGATTGAATAATTGGGGACTTTAGCCTAGGCAAGTTGACCTATAAAACAGACCCTTGTACTCACCAATTTAATACTAGGGGTTAGATTCTAGATTTTACATACCCACGTAAATTTGGTACTGTATTCTAGAATACAATATATCCTCCAAGGTAAGATTAAGAGCTAGACCCTATGGTACAATATATCCATCACATAATAAAAGTTATCCGGTGGGGCAGCTGCAGAGCAGGTTTGCTGTCTTTTTCCTGCAATATCCCAGAATCACCATGGGAACTCTACACATTTCTGTGGAGGTCCCTTTTTCAATATTGTAAATTGTACAGTCAGCACATCCAGAAAGCAACAGTGACCTAAAAGTTTGGCTGCATTTAGGATATCTCACTAGTCAGATTTCATCTGCCTCTATGACTCTATATTTTTGAGATTTTTAAGATCAATCCCTCTACCTGTGCTATGATCCTCAATTGCCCTCACCACCTTGGGAATCTCATACTATCAACAGGCATTTTCTCTTTCTGTTTCTTTATCTGTTCTGATGATCCTACACACATACATTTAAACTTCCTCCAGTCTCTCCCATTTGAAAAACAAAACAGAACTTCTCCATTCAACTTCCCCCTACCACTCTCTGTTCTCCTTTTCCAACCCAACCTCTCAAAAGAGTTGTTTGTATGTCTTATTTCTATTTCTTGGCCTATCCTTTCTCTATAACCCATTACACCAACTCCACTGTGATGGCTCTCATCACAGTCACCAGCGGCCTTCATGTCATTAAATCCAGTAGATATTTTAAGATTCAGCTAATAGCAGCATCTGACACCATTGAAAATTCATTCCTTTTTATAACTCCCTCTTCCATCAGTATCTTTGTTTTACACACTCTCGTGGTTTTCTTCCGGACTTTTTAGATACTCTTTCTCAGTCTCCTGTTCTTGCTTATTATTCTTTACCCAGACTTTAATGGTTGGGGGTCCTCAGATCTATGCTGAGCCTTCTCCTGCCCATTGCCTCCAATTATCATGCATATGCTGATGATTGTCAATTTTTAAATATACACATGTCAGTTAGAAATGAATCTTGCTGTAATTAATAAGAAAAAGAGTAGCTGAAATGAATATAATTTTGTTTTTGTTTAAAAAAGTCTGAGGGTAGATTTTTGTGGGCATGTTTCATCTATGCATTATATATAATTATATATTATATTCATTATATATAATATATATAATTATATATAATATATAATTATATTACATTATATTTCATCATCTATACATTATAGCTGAAGTCTTTATGATTCTCTAGCCTTTTTTTCTTATGGCAGCAATATGGCTGCTGAAGCTCCAGCCATCATATCTATATTCAAAGAGATAGAATAAGGCAGAGATGAGATAGTATCTATATCAGAAAAATATACTTTCCTAACAAACAGTGGCTTAATAAACTGAAGCTCATGTCACATTGACTAGATCTTTGTCACATGACCATCCCCATATGGAAAAGTGACAAGGAAACAGAGCGTTGCTTATCCAGCTGGTATAGTAGAGGTTGACAAAAGAGAAAAGAGTTGGATGTTGGGTAATCCAACTTACAGTTCTTCCCCACCTAGCCAGTCCTTTCCATTGAGCTCCCAACTGCCTCCTCAGCGTCTCCACTTCAATGTTTCCAGGGCATCTCAAAATCAAAATACCAAAAACTTAACTCATGATATTTCCTCTAAGTATGGTCCTCCAATTGTGCTCTCTCAAGAAAACACACTGCTATTCATCCAGCTACAAAAGCAGGAAACCAAGACTGTTATTTTTGACAGTTCTCTCTGTTATCCCACATACAAGCAAATACACACACATCGGATACATTGCCAAGTTCTATTATTGTAGATTTCTAAGTATTTTTCAAATCCCTTTACTTCCTTCTGTTTTAGCCACTGCCACTCTAGTCCAAACTAACATCATCTCTTTCCCGGACAGCATCCTCTTGTGCCATCCTCTATTCTGTTCTCAAAGTGATGTTTTTTTTAAAAAAACTTAAATCATGATCCTCTGCTGGTCATGACTTTCAAATACTCTTAAAACAAATAGTATGACCCACACAGTTCTGTACAACCTGGCCACTGTCCAGCTCTCTGGCCTCATCTCTCACTCATTTCTCCCTGCTTCTTGAGCTCCTTAGCTCCTAGAAGCACCTTGTTTCTTCACACCTCGGGACTTTTATCTTTCCTGATATTTTTAGTGGCGCAGGAAGTTTCTGGAACACTCCCTTCATTCAAGGAGTTAATTTCTACTTACCTTCATATCTCAGCTCCAACATCACTTCTTTGGAGAAGATATTCTTGAACCCTACACCAAATTATATCTTCCTGTTAAAATCACTCAAATTTTCTAGTTATTTTACTGAACAGCTTATATCACAGTTTGTAATTATATATTTATTTGCACGACTATTTGATTATCGCCATGTTCCCCTATTAGATAAGCCCTTGAGGGAGGAGACCGTATTTATTTTTTTCATTACTTTATTTCTAGTGCCTGGCCTGGCAAAATAATTAATATATATTTATAGGAATTAATATATATTTGTTGACTAAATATTGACACAGATTTGTGTTTACACATTGGCAGATTTTAATCAAACAAAAAAGAGAACTTATCGAATTCTTACTGTGTATCCAGCACTGTGATAAGTACAAATAAAAAGACTACTGGTGAATTTGAGAAGACAGGATTTGCTAATCCTCAAAGAAATGCCATTTAAAGATCTCTGATACTTGTCCCATGTCACCATCTAATTTTGCTGGCCACACCATTGGGAAACTGTGGATATTTAGTTCAAGACCAGTACAGTCACAGTGACTACTGCCAAAAGCCAAAGAGATAGATTATTACAGCTCCTCTAAACCTCTTACGGACCTTACTATTGGGTGGTCTCCGTGAAACCCCTTTGCCCAGTTTTTAGATTTTATTAGTTCTCAATCTGACAGTACACTTCTGTTCTTTAGGGAGAACTGACTCCCTACGTCTTTTACCAAACTAATTTTATCTCAACATGACATGACAGCTGCAGGCATGGTTTTAAGGAGGCACCAGCAAATAAAACTGAAATAAACTCTTTGTGCTCTATGCTGCTTGCGATAAATTCCTGAATGTCAGAAGAAAGGTTGACCTTCAGATGAATAAATAGCCTGACCTAGACTCCTGTACCCTCTGTTCACCCCAACCACGTTTATTCTCTGAGATGAAGATTCACCTCATCCCTCCCGGAGTACATCTAGTGATCTGCTAGCCAAAATAGCACCAACTGGTCAGAGAGACCACTTAAAGAAAGAATGAGCATCTCCATTTTCTTTTTAGAGTGTATTCTTCTTTTCTTTAGTCAGACCAGCTCCATCTTTTTATAAATGTCAATGAAGCTTCTGTAAGAGGTTTTGGGGGTGGGTGGGTCGGGGAGTAGGGGATATATTTGATTATGATATGAAGAACGGTCACACAAATTCACAGTATTGGGGCTGAGCTAGTTTCTACTCATTCAGTGCCCCTGCAATCTTCATGTGCCCCTCCAGGTCCACCCTCACCTTACTCTCCTTTCTAGAGGTTAAGCTGAATGGGTCATATCCCAGACTCCTGAGCCCTCTGACTTCCTTTAGATTCAGCCAATGAAAGGGGCCCAGGCAGGAGGTGGAAGGAGGCAGGACGGTGAGGTCTGGGTATTTATGCTTACAGCACCTTCCTGTGAGGTCTCAGGGGCTGGCAATGGCTTAGCTGGAAGGACCTAGCTCCTAGTAAGATTGTCTGCTCTACAGGACTTTCCCTCCTTACAGATCTCGTAACTTTCCCCTTCTCTTGTTTCTCAGGACCTGGGAGTGGGAGAGCTCTGCTGCTGTGGGTCTGAGTGTATCTCAAGAGCACAGACTAAAGGATTCTTAGCTCTTCGCTACTGCTCTCCAGTTCTGCTTGTTCTTTAAAAGTAGGTCCAAATACACATTTTCCCCGTCTCTTCCTCAACGTTCAAGGAGGTGGCATTCCCATCAAGTCTCAAGGTAAGTCCAGAAAGTATCAGGCGCTCCACTTCATCAGAATGAAACATGCAGGTGATGGCTGGTGGGTTGCTGCTCCCAGCATTGCTAGACTTTCTCTCTGTGTCAGTTTTGTGATCTGCTTTCAGAAAGTGTCATTCTTCCCATCCCTCTCACTGAATGTCTGTAGCAGTAGTTCCCAAATGCCAATTCCAGAATGAACAGTCAGAAGGTGGTTGTTTAAGTTATAAATACAGATCCCTGAGTCCGGGGTACAGTGTTGTGATTTGACAGGCGGGTGAGGCCCTGAAATTAGTGTTTTTGTAAGTTTCCCTAAATCTAGTCAGGTTTGGGAGCCATTGCCCTATGTCCCACTTCTAAAACCTCCTTCTGTTTCTTAGAGAGATTTACATAGAGCTTCTGCTATCTGGTTTGTAGATTTCATCTCATTCTTATTATCATATATGGTTATTCCCCTGTCACATTTATCAGATCAGCTTCTTTAGAAAAAAATCAACCCTTCCAGTATGATCTGTCACCATTCCAAAACCTCCAGGCCATGAAAATGCCTATAAGATCACATATACAATTTAAATCAAAATATTAAGTTGATGTGTAAGTATTTGTATAAAATATACTTATCCACACAGTAGATGTATATATCTGAAAACACGAGGATTCTCATTAAACTCGTTCCTTAATATTTTCTTCTATACTGTTCTCACAGTTATCCTCTTTCCTGCCATATATGTTGTCTTCTAATTGTCTGGAATTTCAGTTTTGTCTGATCTTTATTTCAAGTTCAGTTTAACTTCTTGACCAGGTCGCCACATTTTTTCCTCGAACTTATTTTTTTATTTTCAAAGAAACAGTCCATCACTCAATTCTAGTATTCCTAAATCTTCCTTTCCCTTTCAAAGTCAACTTTCTGCTGAAAGAAACACCACTGTTTCCCAAGCTATTTAGAGCTTCTTAATAGACTTTTTCTAACAGCATCTTTAATTTCCACAAAGTTCATCAAAATTAGATAACAATTTGATGAATCTCATCAGGCTTTCCATTAAGTCTCTGAGACCTGTCCCCACTAGATGGCACATCCAGCCAGACAACTCTTTTATTCTCTAATTCCTGAGTCTCGGGTACAACTGCTTAACTACCCCTACAACTGGCTCCCTCCACCAGGCTCCTGTCTCAGAGATGGAGGGTGGTGCTCCTTCAAGCGAATGCTGCCTTCAAGTCTGGTGCCCTCTCGGTGTTTGATCCCTGTTAGCCTCCAATCTATTCAATTGTGAGCAATTACTCTTGTCTCCCCAAACCCAGTTTCATCGTTTTCTATAGAACCTCTGATTTTTTAGCCAAGTACATGGCCACCCAACATAAAGACCACATTTTCTCCGGAGTGCTATTTGAGTGGTCTGTGAAACTCTGGATATGGGGTATATCTTTCTTCATTTCCTCCCTGCTCCTCATGGGGCTTTGCTGGAAGTGGCAGCTGCTTGGATTGTCCATTTCATGCCAGGTAGTCTGTCTCGGACCATGAGGAAAGGACAACATCGCAGGGAAAACAGTAGTTGGTTGCGAAGGACCTGGGCCTCTAAGCACTTAGAACAGAACCACCAGGGTAGACTGAACCACTTACTCTCAGGTATTGTTGACACATAAGAAAACCATACCGTTTTGGACATGGTTATTTGGGAATTTCGATCACTCTCAACTAAACCTAATCCTAACTGATTCAGAATTTGGAATCTAGAAGTAGGGTATTGCAAGTAAATACATCCAAAATGAGTCATTGGCCTAGTGGATTTGGTAGGATAGTCAATACTATAATGAAATGTTGTGAAACATTTGGTTAAATCATTTTCAGCAACAAACCATGTATGGATTGAGGCTGTAGGGAGAACTCAGGAAACTGGTGTGTGTTGGCTGTTTTATGTCACTTTCAGCAAAGTCCCAAAGGAGAAAGATAAATTTGGGCCAGAACTAGCTCCTGCAAATAGAAGTAGAAAAGAACATTCTTAGCTTGTGGCTTGCAAGTTACCAAGTGCCCAGTAATTTGGGGTTTTGCAGGGATGAAAATCTAACTGCATTTGTATCCTCAATGGATTGGTAAGAAGCAAGGGCTGCCTAACCACAGATAGGACTCCACCCCAGGATGGTTTTCAAGCACCTTCTAGTAATTGTTCTCTACAAGACAATGGGAGCCAGCTCAGAGGCACATGTCAATTCAGGGAGGTTGTCTTCAGATGCTGCAAGGTAGCCACTCCTTAGGTGAAAGAGAAAGGAGTAATCACAGAGGAAAGTAAATGTCAAGGGCTTTTATACTTAAAATTTATATCAAGACCACATCTTTGGCTAGGATTACCCTCACATGGAACAGATTGGGCACAAATAGATCAGAAGCCTACTAAGTTTCTGAGGGCATTATATGACCAAAGAAACCACAAACTTGGTCTGTAAAAGTCTCTCCAGCCCCTAAAATAATCCCTGCACTCTAGAACCTGTGCCAGCAGGAAGCAGGATATAAAAACTGTGAAACCCCCCAAAAAAGCATAGCTCCAGCACCCACCTCAGATGCAGTCATGTAGTAAAATGGAGGAGAAGAAAGTCCAGAGTGCAGAACCAGGGACCACAGAGGACAAAGGTCAAAAGAGAGCTTCCCAGGGACCAGAAGGAAAGGCAGCCAGGTGGGCTAAACAAATTTTTTATGATTCTTGCCAGAGGGACTCCATTGCTGCTATGGACTGGTGACTTGTGTGTTCCATTCTTTTTCTAAAAAGCCATTTTTTGCTGCAGTGATTTTGTTTCTATTTCACAATTGTATATTGGACGTGTGAGGGATTGAGGGGATAAATAACTGGCATGGGTGTAATTATATTAAGTTCCTAATTTTTTTAACTTCTGATATCTTTTCAAATAAGAAACATACAATGCCAAACAGGCCTGTTGTTCTATCGTAAAGCACCAGTACAGCCCCTGAATATATACAATTTTTTTCTTCTTCTATAGATGACAAGTTAATTATGTATGGTAGAGTAAACTTACTACTGTAAATGCAAAACAAAAAAAAAAAGAAGAAAAACAAAAAAGTTTCATAAAGTTAAAAGTTGTGCATTACATTATACTTTAGATGACCTCCTGCTGGTTTTGAAGGAAAACAGTTAACTTTATTCTATTCTCCCTTGGTATTAGCTTCAATTTCCTTTTCAAGCATCTCAAACATACAATAAGCTTTTGATTATCAAGATTTCAAGTGTTCTACTAGACAGCCAATGTGTATTTATGAATGGAATTACTAAAGAAGCAACTTGACTCCATCTAGGGAACAGTTTCCATGAGCCCTAAGCAATTCTCTGGGACTAAAGAACTGAAAAGAACTCGTTGGCCTTATTTTCACAATTGTTTTGGTACCTCCAGGGAAATGCACAAAGTGTTGCTGAGAAGCATATATTATACATTTCTTATTTGTTTATTTATACCCCACCTTATTCCAGGAAGGATTTAAGATGGCTTATGGAGATGCATATGGTAACACAAATAAATTCATGAGAGCTGAGAAAGTTGAGGCAAAATAAAAAGTGTAAGAAAGAAAGATGTTACCAGTAATACATTTAGTATATAAAAAGTATGTCATGTAATTGTATACATTTGCCAAAAGTGGGCCACCATTTTGTCTGTTCAAAAGGATACCATTAATATGTTTTCTCTAGTGTTTGTAAGATAAAAACCAACCAGTAGCTCCAAAGAAGCATGACTACTTCAGAGACACACATGTCCTATGGTTTCTCATAGAATAGATAATGTCCTTAATTTGCTTTACAGCAAATACTTTCTTCATATTATCTCCTATAATATCCCCCATTGTAGACTGATGAAACCATTCCAAGGCACATTTAGATTAATAACATGGTGGGTGGGGGTGAGGCAATATCTAGGGATCCAGGTATACAAATCTCTTATACTGAATTTATCCAGGGATAGATTCTGAAATATCTACAAGAATGGAAGAACTGCATATCCTTGTGGCAATCATTTTCTCCCTTCACATTAATTAAATATCTATTATATGCAAAGCACAGTGCTAAGTTCAAGACATAGAATCCTTAAAGTACCATCTTTGTATCTGTTTTTATTTGGGGAGGAAGATGACAGATGTTTATCAAATAATCTCAAAAACAGATATATAATTATAGCTATGATAATTTGGTTAATGGAAACATCTGGCATGTCAGTGACAATTAATGAGAAAAGGAGTAGGATTTATGCAGCCATGGGTAGAGGCCGTGGTATCAAGGGGAAAAGAGAGGATAATGGGAGTGGAGAGGAGGGGAGGGGTCTAAAAGCAATCAGCAGAGCAAACAGCACATATGAGGACCCTGAGGTAGAAGTATTTGTATACACTTGAGGGGAGAGAGAGAAGGCCAGCATTGCTGGAGGCCAGGGGTTAGAAGAAGAGTGTAGTGAGATTAGACTGGAGAGACATAGAGGCCAGACCAGGCCGCACCTTGCGGGAAGTTGTTGAAGGCTTTTGAACAGGGGGTGGTTCAAACATATTTGTATTTTTAAAAATTGTTCAGAGTGAGGTGTGGAGATTAGAAAGGTTAGGTTAGGAATAAATGTGGAGAGAAGAGTTAGAAGGCTCTCAAGATGCAAAAAAGACTGTGTGGCTAAGATTAGAGTGTTGTGATAGAAATGAAGAGAAGAGAATGAATTGGAGAGTATCTTGGAGTTCAGATCCACAGGACTGATATTTTTGCCTTCAGGAGACTTAAATAGCTATTGATGGGCAGTGATTTTGAGGATATATTTCTGACCAAGTCCTTGGAGTGCAGTTATTTTATGTGGCAAGTTAAGTACAGAGCCGTATGTTTTAAAAGCCATGTGGCAAGTTAAGTACAGAGCCGTATGCTTTAAAAGCCAGCTATGCTGGAGACAGAAGGAATAAAAGCTAAGCAGCCTTGGATAGAAGCCATCTCATCTCCCCTTGAAGACAAGTAGACAAAACCCAAGGCAAGGCCAAGATTCTCTTCAGGAAGTAATCCTTTTTTTTTTTTTTTTTTTTTTTTTTTTGCGGTACACGGGCCTCTCACTGTTGTGACCTGTCCCGTTGCAGAGCACAGGCTCCGGATGCGCAGGCTCAGTGGCCATGGCTCACGGGCCCAGCCGCTCTGCGGCATGTGGGATCCTCCCGGACCGGGGCGCGAACCTGCATCCCCTGCATCGGCAGGCGGACTCTCAACCACTGCACCGCCAGGGAAGCCCGGAAGTAATTCTTTGACTCTACCTGGACGCACCGAACCAGTAACGAAGACATCGATGTCCTCTGCCATCAAGTGTGGGTGGTGAGAATTTTAATCGGACAATTTACATAACAGATTTTCTACCCTGACCATTAGAAATGTCATGGAAGCACTCATGCCACTTGCAATTTCTACTGCACTGTCAGATAGCTACTTGTGCCTTCAACAAAATGAGCAACATAATTTTGCCTCACTTTTCTAAATGAAGTGAGTTGCTGCAAAGGATGATCAGATTGAAACTGACATGAGTTTACCAACAATAATGGCTTTGGGTTTGCAGGAGTTGATCTTTAGCCCTTTTGTCTAGCAAAAACTAGGTAGTAAGGCCAGATGTCAATTAAGACTACACCTAGTTTGTGATCCTAAAATTGTTTCATCACAAGTTACAATTTTTCGTCTCATGAAAACTGCTTATCCCTCTAGTCTCTAGTAGTCTCAGGTCTATAGGGCACCCATTCAGATTTTCTGATATGGCTTAAAAGGGAGCTGGTAATGTTCATTGCAGCACTGTTTACAATAGCCAAGACATGGAAGCAACTTAAATGTCCACCAACAGAGGAATGGATAAAGAAAATGTGTTACATATATATACAGTGGAATATTACTCAGCCATTAAAAACAATGATATAGTGCCATTTGCAGCAACATGGATGGACCTGGAGATTATCATATTAAGTGAAGTCAGACAGAGAAAGACAAATATATGATATTGCTTATATGCAGAATCTAAAAAAAATGATACAAATGAACTTATTTACAAAAAGAAACAGATGCACAGACTTAGAAAAAAAACTTATGGTTACCAAAGGGGAAAGGTGGTGGGGGAAGGATAAGACTGGGAGTTTGGGATTGACAAGTACACACCACTACATTTAAAATAGATAACCAACAAGGACCTTCTGTATAGCACAGAGAACTCTGCTCAGTATTCTGTAATAACCTAAATGGGAAAAGAATCTGAAAAAGAGTAGATGTATGTATATGTCTAACCAAATCACTTTGCTGTACACCTGAAACTAACACAGCATTGTAAATCAACTATAGTCCGATATACAATCAAATTTTTTTAAAAAGGGGCGCTGGTAGAGCTTAGCTCCATTTTAGCCCAGTGAGAAGGTTCCCATTCTCAGTGTATCACAGAGCAGGGTATTTACGAGAATCAATTGTCAGTAGTCTTCACAGAGCTTAGAAGACAGCTAATTCCTGTCCACAGAAGCAAAGCTTGTGGCATCCACAATGCCTCTATCCCTACCTATGCCACACACAAGGGTGATAGTTAACACATGTAGCATTTATGTGTAAGGCACTGTTCTCAGAGATTTATCTAGCTTCAAAATCAACTTGTTTGACAAATGTTAAAACCAGGGCACACAGCTAGGATGTGTCCAAAGTCACAGAGCTATAGGATGTCACTGAGCCAGGATTGAACCAGGCCATCTTCTCTGGTATCTGTGCTCTTCAATGCTCTACTTGGCTGGCTGGGCTTGTGTGCTCAAGAAATGATCAGTCAATTTAGATGTAAAGGTGTAGTAGTATTTCCTAGTTGGTTTTTCTCTCTTATTTTTTTCTGGGAAAATCAATGTTTACTGTATTTCAGCAGAAGGAAATGCATGAAGGTATGGAGCATGGGCTCCATACCTTCACACCACAACTTATTCACATTCAAGCCAAAAAGCCAAGGAAGATGGAGCCTGGGATGTGACACGTTCTTTGTTGCAACTTCTCTTCTGCCGTTAAGTTTGCTGAAATTTAATATGACAGCACATTGGTAGGGAGCTTAATGATGCTTCTCATCTATTTCAAAATATGCTTTACTTAAACACCATGGCAAACCATTCAGACGTTGTCATAGGGAACTATTTCTCTTGTTTGTGTATTAAACAGGTATATATGTTATGCCAGATTATAAAGAAAGACAGGTAGAATCCTTGCGCTCAATGAATCTGCATTCAGGGTGTAACCAGCACACTCCGTGTGCCTTCTAAAAGTCCCCCAGAAAGGTCTGCTTGTGCTTAGAAGTCAGTTGCTGGGTACACCTGACCAGCTTCCTATATCTCGGGGAAAATGGAGTCTATCAGGAAAGAACAGCCATAGGTTCTTTTCTCCAATGTGTGACTCTATTTGTACTTCCTGACATTCCATCACAGAGGTGGGCTCTGTAGGTGGGCCACTACAAGGTGGGCTGAGAAAGGAAGACCTGTTGGTGCAGTAAATACAGATAAATAGAGCAGGAAGAAAATCCACAAGAATTCCTTAGAGTATTAAAAAAAACCAAAACTGTTTCACTTGTTAGAATGGCCGTCATCAAAAAGATAAGAGAACAAATGCTGGTGAGCACGTGGAGAAAAGAGGACCCTTTTGCACTGTTGATGGAACTGTAAACTGGTACAGCCATGATGGAAAACAGTATATGGAGGATCCTTAAAAAATTAAAAATAGAACTACCATATGATCTAGCAATTCATCTTCTGGGAAAAGTCCAAAGGTAATGAAAACACTCACTCAAAAAGGTATATATACCCCTAATGTTCATAACAGCATTATTTACACTACCCAAGACATGAAAAAAGACATATCCGTCAATGGGTTAATAGATAAAAACGTTGTAGTGTGTATATATATATATATAAAATATATGATACAGATATATATATATAAACAAAAATACAAAGAAATATTATTCAGTCATAAAAAGTGAGGAAATCCTACCATTTGTGACAACATGGATGAAACTTGAGGGCATTATGCTAAGTGAAATATAAGTGAAATAAGTCAGACAGAGAAAGACAAATACTGCATGATATTACTTATATGTGAAATTTAAAATAAACTCTCAGAAAAATAGATCAGAATTGTGGCTACCAGAGGAGGGGTGTAAAGATGGGGAATTGGAGGAAGGTGTTCAAAAGGTACAAACTTCTAATTATAAGATAAACAAGTACTTGGGAAGTAATGTACAATATGATGACTATATTTACTGCTGTATGATATATAGGAAAGTTGTAAGAGAGTAAAATCCTAAGAGTTCTCATCACAAGGAGACATTTATTTTTCTTTTCTTTTTACTATATCTGTTTGAGAAGATGCATGTTAGCTGAACCTAACATGTGGTCATGTTTCAAAGTATATTCAAAGTATATGTAAACCACCACGCAGTATAGCTTAACATTATACAGGGATATATGTCAATTATTTCTCAATAAAACTACAAAAAGTTAATATGCTATAAAGGTGGTATTTCAAATTAGTAGAAGAAATAGGTACATGAAAATAAATGTTGCTAGATCTGTTGGCTAACAATTTTTTATATATGAGTAAATAAATAAAATATACATATATACATACATACAGTTAGATCACTATTGTGCCAATCCAGGTTCTTGGTTGCTAATAATGGAAACTGACTGTGTAGTTTAGCTGAAAAAAATTTATTGGAAGGATTTTAGGTAGATCATACAATTAATGAGAATCCCATGAAACTGTCTTGGGAAATAGGGGCCACCTATTATGGTTAAGCAGGTTGTGCACTACCCAAAGGCATTTGGCTGAAGGGATAATTAGGAGCTGAAATCCAGCCCACTTTCTGCTCATCAAGCCCTGGGTCCTGGTGTGTGCCACATCAACACAGAGAAAAATTTGCTTTATGTCTTTACACAAAATCTCCATCAGTTTACCAACCTGTGCATCCAAGGGCCTGTGTCCACCTAGAGGGATGTCTTTCTCTAATTTGCACAAGGGCATTGTCTAAGTTAGTCATGGCCTAGTCACAGAATTGACCTGGTTGGCCTATAGCCTCTGACCCTAAATACTGAATGCCCACTGACACCTCTGGACCCAAGGTAGAGCCACAACCACTGAAGTGGATTTGAAGCTGTTCCTGTTTTTTACCACTAACTCAGAATCCTAGCTGAGAGAGGCCAGCTGGCCAAGCTTCAGCCTTGTACCCTCAACCTAATTGTCTGGGACATGGAAAGCAAGTGTCTGGCTTTTTGACTTCCCAAAACACACAGTAGCATATTTCATGTTATTGAAAGCCAAGATTTATTAAATCCTAGGATGATAAATGGCATAAAACAGAAAAAACTGCAATGACAAAAATTGATACATGCAGTATGGCATTTAAAATTTTATGTCACAAAAACTCTAAATTATAAGGTAAATGAGAAAATCAGGGGGAAGGGAATAATAACACCTAAGATAAATAAAACTCTAATAAGCTTATCATATAAAAATTTCTCAAAAATTAGTACAAAATATATCCTGCTAAAGAAATAGAAAAAGAGCATAAGAAGACAATTCACAGGGGAAACAAAGAACATGAGAAATGTTTGGCCTTTCCAGTTGTCTGTTTCATCCTGTGGGTGAAAACTTGCTGGGGCTGCAGAGCTGGGCCTGAAAGTGGCTGCCAGTTCTCCCCACCAGCCATGTAAGATGAGGACGAAATGGAAAAACCAGGGGAAATTGGAAGTCAAGTCCAAGAGAAGTGACAATGAGCGAGAAGAGATATATATAGTGAAAACTTAGCTAAGAACAGTCAAGATGAAGTTACAAGATTCAAGAGGCTGTCTCCTCACACTATCTCATTTAATCCTCAAACGACTACAACGTAGATACTTTTATAATGCCTATTTTACAGCAGAGGAAATGAAAGCTCAGGAAACTGAAGGGGTTAGCTCAAGGTACCTCAAGCTCATGGAAGAGCCAGAATTTGAACCTACTTATGTTCATAGTTTATTGCTGTTTTAGTTGTCAAAAATATTTATGAAATTTACATGGCCAGAGAATAGAACAGAGACACAATCATCATAGCTCATTTCATGTACTATCACGTCTCAGACAATTACACTTAATTTCGTCCTGGAACTTTGAAGAATGACAGTTGCTTGGGTGGGGCCCTAAGAACCCTGCAGGTGGGTGTGTGGGTGTTATGATTTACTGCACCTTGTTACATCCCCTGCTTCTGTCCTGCTAACCTCACACTTGGCTCAACCCTTTTTTCCTAAGGAACAACGGTCTAGACAAAAAAACTCCTCCCTGGGCAGAAGTGCTTACATAGAGGTGCTAAGCGAATTCTTTGAGCCGCCCCCTCCTTGCAGCCCTTCCCTGCAGGCCACCCGCCCCTCTTCCTCACTCTTTGCAGCTGCAGAATCACCACTACATCCCCGCTCATTGTAAGAGACCAGACTAGGCAAATAGGAAGACGGATGGTTAGTCAGGGAAATTTGGGCCACCGTGATGGGAAAGGTGCAGAGGAAAACATTATGGCCTGAGCCCCTTTGAAACATGCTGACAGTTGACAGATGAGTATCCATAAAATGACAAAGGCCTCCCTTTGTAAAGACCTTTGCCACCAGCACTTCTCCCTGGGAAACTAACTGCCCTCAGCTGTCAGTGAAAATATTATTTTTTTTCTGGTAATTATTCCCCTCCCCGTTTCTCTAACTACAGAACAGCCTGTACTTTGCATATGTGGGTTTTCTCCATCCTGGTGGCAGTGGCAACTCCTGCATCCCCATCCTCTCAATAAGAGGTAACAAGTTATCCTGGTGATTGAATGGTTATAACCAGGATAATACGCTGGAATGTGTAACCGTATGATCTAATCGTGGTTCCAAGGGACATATATTTGGAGAATCCTAATATTTTTTTAAATGTAGTGTTAATGATCCCTAAAGATTCATGAAAAAGACCTGCACACATTTACAAAACTTTGAGTCTGCAGCAAACAATGGATACTAAAAATGATGCTGTGTACATCCTTAAAGAAGCCCTGCTGATGTGACTGCAGTTTCTAATTCTTTTCATTTTTTCTGTTCCCTCACTTTCTGCAACAGAGAATATTAAATGGGAGAAGAGGAATAAAAGTGGAGGGAAACTGAAAGGGTTGGATTTTGTGATAGACTGTGGCAACTCAAAAATAGAGGGAGGTATCTACTTTCCTGCAGGATTCCTTTATCTTGGGAATCCTCTCAGGAATTCGAAGGGGGCCATTTCTCCTCTCTGATGATAACGTTGGATTCAGGGCCTCTCTTGATCTTTTTTATCTAGAGCACTGCTGTCCAATAGGATTTTCTGGAATGACAGAAATGTTCCATATGTGTGCTGTCTGAAAGGGAGTCTCATGTGGCTACTAAACACTTGAAATGGGGCTTGTGTGACCAAGGAACTGGATTTTAAGTTTTATTTGACTTTAATCCATTTAAATTTAGATTTAAGTGAGCACCCATGACTAATGGCATTGGACAGTGCAGGTCTGGAGCTGCTGTCGGGTCCACCTTGGTGCCATGTATGAAGTAGTCAGTTACTGCGGGTGTAAACTTCAGAGGGAGATTAAAAATTCGACACGCAGCTCAAGTACAGAATCTTGCTAGATTCAGGCCATCTAACACAAGGTTAGGCATCAAGGGAGACTTCCAAGAAATTCCTTGTAGTCCCTCCCACCTCCTGTCCATAAGCCTTTCCTTCAGAGACTAACTCTGGAATGTTCTACTTCCTCCCCGAACTTGGACTGGACTCTACTTCATGCCTTTGTCTTTGAACAAAAGAGCAGATCCGTTGCTTTTTTGGACTTCAAGCCCATTTCCATTGGCTTCAAATAAGAATTTCCTCTGTGTCAGCCACCCGATCCACCAACTTGGCCAGTGTCTTCTGGGCTCTGAGCTCAAGAAATGTTGAACCAGCTTTTCCTAGGTTCTCAGCTCGGCCTCAACCTTAATCAGTGACACCTGCTGGGTTCTAGTCCCCTCTGCTCTGATCCTCCTGGGTTTTTTTTCCTAGTCCTTCCTGTCTTTGCTCTTCCCATTTTGAACCTTCTGCATCTTCTTTTCCTCTTTCTACTATCTTTAGTTTGGCTTTTTACATGCTGTGGAATCCCTGAGTCACGCACTTCTCTTGGTTAGCTTCAGAGTTCAAGTTCATATTAGGTTTGTGAAAGGAAACTTTCTCATCACTTTCCAAATTCCTAGCATTGTTTACTCACAAATATTTATAATTTTAAGCTTTATCACTTACATTTTGCCATATTTGCTTTCATTCTTCTTTAAGTTTGCTTTTTAGTCTACTGTCCTTTCTGGGAAGGTATTAGATATATTTTTTCTTTGTTTTCATTGCTATTGTTTCATCTGCCCTCACATTCACTCACACACACACACACACACACACACACACACACACTCACACACCCCAGAGTTATATATTAGAATAATTCATTAAACCATAATATAAACTCAGTAGAGAGAGGCTGCTCCTTTAAATGTGTGTATCAGTATTTAATTAGAGATATTTATGAATATATTTTATACTCCTCCCCACTTCACCCCAAGAAAATTTCTTTCTTCATTATCATTAAACTAACATGACAAGGAACGGAAAAGCATTTCATAGCTTGTACAGCACCATATAAGTGTGAATTTTTGTCATTATCGTTTCAACAGCATTCTTGGAGGACCAACTTTAGGATGATTGTTTCAGAGCAGTGGAGTGGCTGCCTTCCCTGGAAGCTGCCTTCCTGGCCAACATGGTGTATCCTCAGCTCCCATTCTCTGTATACAACTCTGTCCCCATTACTGGCTGGGCCAGAGGCAGGGACTCAGCCCCTGCCGGACAAATGACGTTCTCCCTCCTAGGAATTTGTTTTGTGATAGAAAGACAGGCAGTCAGTCTGAGCTCATCACATTGGAGGAAATGTAAATATGGGAGATTTAGAGAGAAAATCTACCTTCCAAGTTGACTGATAATGTGAAAAAATAGGTCTGTGGGAGACTGGGAGAGAGGGATATTAGACCCATGGAGAGAAGCAGAAATGAAGTATAAAGACTGAGTTTTGGTGGTCCTTCCTGGCATCTGGTTGCTTTCCTATTCTTTGTACCTTAGCATGTTTATATGAATGCTTGTTTCTATTACTCAAATGAAAGAGTTCAAACTAACACAGCATAATGCTGAGAAAGTGAAAATCCTGAGCATAATCTAGTTAACCGCATGCTGTTCTATGGTTATGGGCTATAACCCCTTGGTCTGGCCAGCCATCATATAAAAGCATGCTTGTCATCACAAAGGTGAGAAGAGCTGGAGGATCAATGCAAATTCATCACCACCTCTACAATCATAACACACTGTATAGCCCGTTGATGGTTCAAACCTTGTAACTAGCAAGCAGAACATAAGATGTAAGTGGCCATGGCCATGGCCCTGTGAGGCACCTGTATAATTGCTTACTTTTGTAGTGTTAGGGCCTAGGGAACTCTGGGGGGCCGGGCACCTCATGAAATCCACTGTCATGTTCCCTCTTGTCAGGCAGTATGGTTCTCATATGTGATAAGCAGCATCACGAATTCCTGCCAAGTCATCTCCAGCAAATATTTATTAGGATGTAGGTACATAGGTCCTGCAGCATCTGCCTCCGTTTCTCGTCTAATCTGTGGGCAACCCCTCAGCCAACACACACTACATGTGTGTGGAATTGTGTGTTGTGGTATGTGTGTTATGAGGGGAGGAGGAATGAGTCCCAGAGGCCTGGGAAAGAGGATGCTTGTGATGACAGAGCTCTAGGTCTAGTTCAACCAGCATGACCATGTCTTTGGTGTCTCTACTTGAAGTGACAGCTGTCTCCTGGTTATCGTTTTCAATGGTTAAGCTGGAAAACATTATCTACTGTAATGCATATATTCACATGGCCTATTAAGACCAAGGTATCTGCTTCTTTGTCTAATTTAGGCTATATAAATGTATATTGAGGTGATTTTTTTCAATGTTACTACTCATGAAAAAAGACTTTTATTTCCTCTTCTAGGGTCTAATTCAATGAGGAGAAATCCTCATTGGACAGATATCTGTCCTTTCCTAATGCAAATCATGCTGCAAAGGGACGTGCAATCATGTTTTAGAAAAGGAGAGAAGAGAGGTCTACCCATCTTTGAAAAGAGAACTGCCACTCAGACACTACAGGGAGGGGTGATGCTGTGGACAGAGATGCAGAGAAGGGGGTCAAAGAACATGGTCTGATTCAACTAACCACAATGAGTCCCTCTAATCATATCTTGGGGGTTTCTCTTAACTAACCACAAGAGGCCTCTTTCCTCATCTAATTTTTTAAAAATGGAGATAATAATGGTCATCCTACATTTCTTACAGAGTTGGTATAAAGATCAAATAAAATAAGGTATGGAGTACTTAGAAAGAATGAAGCATGATTACAATGTAAGCAATACTTTTCTTTTTTAGCAACAAGTGTATATATATATATATATATAATTATATATTAATATATTATTATGTAAATTATATTTTAAATATAATTATATGTAAATATATATTAAATTATATTAAATATAATTTATTTATGTGCGTGTTTTCCAGTCTATCCAATGGTTTCTTTTGACCACACTTTCGACCTCACATCTCCTTTCATAAAATACATTTCTAGACATTTTATCTTTACAAAAAGAGAACACTTTACCACAAATTCAAGATAAAGAAAGAAATTTGCAGCTAAAGGTCTACAGGGGAAAAAATCTAAATGAGTCCATTAACGATAACTAAAATGTCAGTCTATAACAAATGGAAAAGGCAAGTAAACAGTCACATTTAATGAAATCTAGTTAAGGAAATAAATCACTCTCTATTTCTCTTTTCCCCAATGCCACTGTTTCATGACTAGGTTTTTGAAACTAAGCATTTAGAGATAACGGTAATTCTAAATGTGGTTTCTTAACTATTTAAATAGCAAGTCTTTCCCCCATGTTTACTTAAATGCAAACACAGAGCTGCATCAAGTCCAAACACTGAGGGCTTTATATACTAAGACTATGTAGTATTAGTGCAAATGAGAATCTACGTGATAAGAAACATCATTCTTATACCCGATTCTTTTCTGTTCCAAATGGAATTTCTAGAGATAAAATCCTTGAAATTAATGATTCAAAAAAGTTAACTTTTTAGTATCATAATGAAAACCAAAGTTGATAATTAGCCTCTTATACCATACATTGTATGGCTGATATTCCCATTTAGGCCATTAGGAAGTCACTTTTTAAAAAATGGTTTTCAAATATTCCACATTTTTGTTAAACAAAGATTTATAGAATGCTTATTATATACCAGTTGATACTCTAGGCACTTGAAATACATCTGTAAGCAAAAGGAAATATATTAAAAATTTGAAGGTAACAGAAGGCAATAAAATGTTTTTTAATGAAATAAAATTAAGTGTATTTTTTGGCTTATCTAGTGAGTGGTTAAAATAGATAATAGTAATTTCTCTGTTTTCTACTCTATAAAAGTAATAGCTATCTTTCATAAGCCAATGTTCTATTTTGATATACAACAGGAAGAAAAGATATTTGTTTCTATCTGAGTTTGTTTGATCTCACAAAGCACACACAGTGATGCTACATTAATACGAGTTTTAGTTCAAGAACATCCCACCATCTCTCCTTTCTTTCTTCCACATTTTGATGTGAGCGTTAGTAGTTGGAGATAAAAAATTAATAGGCATAATTTTGTCTTTGCATTTTGTTTATCCTTCCAAGAAAATTGAGAATATAAACTAAGTTGGAGGACATGGCTGTACATGGCAGAAGTTAACATACTTGTGAGCATTTCTCTAGCACACATATAGAGTGAAAAGAGCCCTGAATTAAAAGTTGAAGTCGTGGGTTCCACCACATGCCTTGATGCAAATTTGTCTAAACTCATGACTGCATTAAATCCCCTAAATTGCTTCTTCATCTGCAAAATTAGAGTTGGATCCAATGACCTGAAAGATCACTTTTAGATATAAAACTCTCTAGTTCTCACTGGTAGAAATTATATAAGACAGAGATCAATATGTAGTTCTGGACATGAAGAAAGAAATGTTCTAAACAAATATATCATTAAATACTACTCTGGAAAATGACAAAGCAAAAGACAAGTTTTTAACTATAAATAGATTAAAACTATAAGAACTATGAGCTATATTTAACTCCCAAGACCACAGTAGCCTGTGGGAGGAAAAAGGTAAGAATATTAATATAAAATGAACCAAATGACAGTCTTTGCATTCGTACCTGCAAAAACTATTGAGATGTCTCATAGCCCAATTTTTCTCTCCTCTCCTGACAAAGCCAGATTACATTAAAATTTTCCTGTCATAGCTATATGCGCTGCTCTGTACCCCAAGGTCAGATGCCTGTGAGAACAATGTCTGTGTCAATGGTAACCACAAGTCACCTGGCCCAACTACACTCAGCAAATGCTTATTCCTAGATCCACCAACATCAACTTCATTGCTTTGATGGCCCCCATGACGTCCTCATGGAGATGGGAGAGGGCTCCCTCAAAGGCTTCTGTTCCATGCCTCACTTCTTCCATTCCTTACAGTTTTCTCTTTCAATTAATTCATTCCTTCATTCAATACTTTTTAAAATTAATTGTATATTATATGGAAAACTGCTAAAAACCAAGGACACAAAAGTATTCATGGTTGTTAGTATGGTAGGGAAGATAGACATAGAATACATAATTACGACTGTTTGGTAAAATAGAATCTCTAAGGCTCTGTAAGAAGGTACGATGAATTCCCCCCAGGTAAATTTGGAAGCCATTTGAGCAGCACCATCCGATTGTGGACTTATAAGTATCTTCTCAGGGGCAATCCACAAGCATCTCAAGATTGCACACAGACATGTCAACTCTGTCCAACCTCCAAGAAAGTTTTCTACCAATTTCAGAACCATTTTTGTCACCTTTGTCCAGGAGTCTTAATATTACATAATTCTGGCGCCAGATTGTTAGTCCCCAAATTGTCTTTACCATATCAAGGTCCTTTTATACCAGGGTTCATGAGGTAGGCATGCCATAGAGCAGTGAGAACATGGACTGTTAGGTTCAGATTACAGTTCCAACACTCTCTGGCTGTGCAATCTTAGGTAAGTTAGTCAACTTCTCTGAGCCTAATCTCTTTACCTGTGTAACAGGGGACTCATGAGGTTATTATAAAGTTTAATTGAGATATCTGTGCTTTACACATACCTTATTCATAATAGACCCTCAAAATATTAGCTTTTGTTATTCCTCTGCTCCCTGAAAGCCTATTTCAATATGTAGTGTATACTGATAAGTACTGAAAGGAAATAAAAGCATTTAAGTAGTGGATCATGGTGACAGAGTTGTGGGTGATCATTAATGATTTCTCAATCTCTGCTATACTTTGTTCATCAAATATGTTTTACATACTTAAACTTTTCCCTTTACACAGGTAGCACCTATTTATGGTATAAAATATAGAAAATCAGGAAAGTAAAAAGAAGAAAAAAAATGATCACCCATAATCTCACAACTTAAAGATGTCTACTACCAAAACAAATTTATTAAATGCTGGGTGAAATGGTGGTAAACTTGTCAGAAAACCTCAATCCCATATTAAGTAAAGAGGGGACAGATCCTGATGAAGGACTGACTTAAAAGGAGAGGAGAAGGGAAGGACATGCTCAGGTAGGGTTTTAGCTGGACGGTCATAAGATGCCATCTCTATCCGTATAGCCAACCTAAGCTGAGGGAGCACAAACTAGAAAATCATCAGAACCAAGCAAGAAATTCCAGCTCATTCAGTTCTAGCAATGGGGCACTGTGAGCCTTGGTAGCACTGACCACTGGCCTTCCTTCCTGGTGAAACAAGGATCATCTTGGAAGACTCTACCTCCTTTTACCAAGTTATCCTATAAAATACTATCTGGCTCATCTTCACAGCCAGTCTTATAATGTGCTGCACATCATTCTCTGCCCCCTTTTATCTTACATTTCTGCCTCAATGCTCATTGATGCTTCCTCTATTTTATAAGACAGAGTTTCTAGCCAATCTTGTTCATGTTGCCTTCTAGTCTCTTTAGGCCTTACCAACTTTATTTTTCCCTGTAGTTATCACTGTCTTAAATACTAAGATATTTTACTTATCTGTTTGGTTTTTGTCTTTCTCTTATTTCTGGAATGAGAGCTCCATGTGTGTAGGGAATTTCATTTCTTTCATTCTCTGATGTATCTCTAGCATCTGACACATAGTGGATGCTCAATAAATATTTGTTGAATGAAAAATAAAACCCTAACTCATAATTTGCCAATAAGGAAGTATAAAAGACCATCTCAGGTCACTTACTCTTTTGAAGATGGGAAAAGCTGAGGACCAGCCACTGGGTATAAAATGGAAGAGGAGAGGATGAAAAAAGAAGAACCAGTATTGTCTAGTAATGTCATGTATACACATCACATACTCCATGGCATTTCTAAGTTATGGTGGGTTCATCTTCATTCAGGTGAGCATGAATAAAATTCTTCACTGACTGTACAAAATCAAAAATATGAGAAAAGCCAGCATATTAGTCTGCAAGGGCTGCCATAACAAAATACTACAGACTGAGTGGCTTAAACAACAGAAATTTATTTTCTCACATTTCTGGAAGCTGGAAGTCCATGGTCAAGGTGTTAGCAAATTTGAGCTCCTCTGAGGCCTCTCTCCTAGGTTGGCAGACGCCCACCCTTTGCTGCCTCTTCATGTGATTTTTCCTCAGTACATGTTCATCCCTTGCATCTCTCCTATGTCCTAATCTCCTCGTTTTATAAGAATACCAGTCAGATTGGATTAGGGTTTACCCTAACAGCACCATTTTAACTTAATCACCTCTTTAAAGATCCTATTTCCAAATACAGTTATATTCTGGGGTACCAAGAGTTAGGGCTTCAACGTATAAATTTTGGAGGGACTCAGTTCAGCCATTAACAGCCAGTTATCTCAGTTTTGGTGGAAAAAGCACTCTGCTTCAAATGCATATAAAGCTATTTTAGTGAGCTTTTTTTTTTTAATAGATCTTTATTGGAGTATAATTGCTTCACAATACTGTGTTCGTTTCTGTTGCACAACAAAGCGAATCAGCCACATGCATACACATGTCCCCATATGCCCTCCCTCTTGAGCCTCCCTCCCATCCTCTCTATCCCACCCCTCTAGGTCATTGCAAAGCACTGAGCTGATCTCCCTGTGCTATGCTGCTGCTTCCCACCAGCCAACTATTTCACATTCGGTAGTGTATATATGTCGATGCTACTCTCACAGTGAGCTTTTTTAACCTCAGAAAATTGTGTGATTTTGTTCCTAGGAGGCTGTTTCACAGAGGAATTATTGTTGGGTGGTCACTGACTTGTAGCGATACATGATCTTAATAATACATATTTCAAGGAGTGTAAAGTTCACTAAATCCCTTACAAACATGATTCAAAACCTTATGATAAAGGTGCAATAGAATACAAAATGTTAGAAAATCATTGAAAGTCAAAGAAATGTAAGAATATTAAGTCACATATATCTAGATTGCCATGAAAGTTTTTGAGATACAGATGTACAAAAAGATTTTATACAAGGTGATTGGAGGTATTTCTACGAGATCCAATCTTATTTCTTCAAAAATAGAAAGTAGAAATAAGGCAAAAGTATTTAATGCATATAAACAGCACAGAGTGAAGCTCTTAGAGATAGGTGAATATTTGAGTTGTGCAACCAAGGATGGCAAGTGTAAGAATGTTACATGCATGGGCTAGAAGAAAATTAAATATCATTTAGTCAAGCATTTTTATTTTGTATAATGGGAAAGCAATTCTTGAGAAAGCAAACTGTCTCCTTCCTATGACAGAATATAAATAGAATCCAGACCTATCCTCTCTTCCTCATTCAGAGCTCTGGTTCCCATTTCTATACTCACTCTGATGAGATATATGAGATCCAAGGTGAATATCTTGGTCTGGCCAAAAGCCTTCCTAACTTAGGTAAAATGAGATGTGCAGATATCATAAGGAATAACTGCCACCAGCAAAATTTAGGTAAGAAATAAAAGAGCCTAATGAAAAGAGAGTAGAATCCAGATTCAAAGGACATGGGAACACTGTTTACCATCTCTGTGACCTTAGGCAAGACCCTTCACTTCATTAAACCTAATTGTGTCATCTTCACACTGGAAATAATAATAATTCTTTCCCTATGGGCTTCAGTGGGCTATTGGTGAACAAAAAAGATAGAGAACCTGCAAACTCTTTGTAAATATTAAAGTGGTATTCAAACACTGTATGTGCTAATCACTGTTATATATCAAGAATTAATGTGCCAATGAGATCTAGTTTTTAGGCAGAGAACTGAATTAGAAATTTAATCTGGGCTAGATATACTAAGAATGAAAATGTCAGTTTTACTTACTTTCTCTAAAAAAAATAGTGCCAGCTACGTGAAACAACTCAGGGTTCAAGTTTAAAGAACACAATCTCCATTTTAATTAAAGTACATAAACCATGGCCTATAATGCCAGCTACAACCAAGGGGAGATGGTATTAAAACCAGTAATTTCCTGGCACCAGTCCATTGGATCTAGTCTGTTTAGTAGAGAATTGGTACAGAACTGCAGAACTGAGTACATTTCTTAGAAGAGAGCTCCCCACTGGCGGGTCTCTGAAAATCCAGTTAACAGCAACCATCAGGAATTAGTTGTTGAAGATCACATTTATAAAAATGCTCCTGTCCTTGCTAGTCTTTGCATATAAAATAAAGCCACACATTTTCTCCTGGAGCACCAACTTGCCTAATCTCCAGAAAACATCTCCCCTCAAAATAGCTCCCTGCTATTTCTGAGTTTCCCAGGAGGCTATCTTGGGAACTGGTCCTTCACCTTCTTCTGTTCCACACCATCAGTGTTTGCCTTTGCTACTGATGAGCATCATGAGATCCTGGTGTACTGTCCTCTGCTGGCAATAGCCACTGACGTTTTATGGCAAAATCTCCTGTCTGGCCCCTGGCCTTCCCCCATATGGAGACCCCAATTCACTCCAAGAGCTGAGCATGCTTCAAGCTTCTTCTGGCCTCAGGGCCCAACTCCTTCTGAACTCCCAACTGCAGAAAGAACAGAAAGGCCTTCCTGCAGCCCTTCCCTCCACAAGTCCAAGCCATTTATCATGTCTTGCCCCAGGGCTAGTCTATTCACAAGATGATTGACAATTTGCCGATAACATTTCCTTCCAAGAGGAGGAAACCTCGACTCACAGACTGGGGTCTGACCTTAGAGTCACACAATTAAAGTAGAATAACTTTCCCCAAAGCTGGTTTGTTAGGTCTTAAAATTTGACATTTTTAAGATACAGAGTCTGGTCCACTTTGCACTATTTTAGGCTCAGTTCATATCTTTTTGAATTATTTCTTCCTCATGAAGTAAAGAGCTCAGGCCAGCAAGATTTCCCTGTTGGCTTGGTGTTGGACTTTCAGGCTCTTGTAAACAAACAAATAAGAAAATACTCTGAAGAGGGAATTGATTGGCTTATATAACTAGGAAGTTCTGGGATGAAGCTCCCTAAGGATGCCACACATCACTCATTGTCACATCTGGATTCCCTCTTTCTCTACCTCTACATCATGCTTCTCTCTTACTTTAGAAGGAATTCCTCCATGTAGCAGGTAGAAGGTGGAGGGTTTCATGGCTACAGACAATTCTAGGCCAGTTGTCATCCTATCCCATCTTAGCAACAGCAAAGAGGAGAGCAGCAAGGACTCTGATCCACCATTGTTCGCTCCCGCATCCCTGGGTCCCTGGACAATCATTATAGTCAAGAGGATACAGGCAGCTCCACCAGAACCAAGTGGAGTGACAGGGGAGGCCAAAGAAAAGGAGGTGCTATTCCAAGAAGAAGATACGAACACGATGAACAAACAGAAACAAGGGATTAGGGCTGTGTAAATACAAATTTAGGAACCAGAAAATGAATTATCTACCTCTTCAAAAGTGGTTTACTAAAACCTCCAATTCACAGTACTAAATAGAACTCTTAATATCTTGGTCTGATAAACTGCAGTTGGGCACCTTCTCTGAATTGAAGACCATTTTGGTAGTTTTTGCCTCCTACCTTAAGTTCTAAAGCCCCTGCCAGATTGGTGAGTGGTGCCTATTGAAACAAAGAGAATATCTGTTCCATGATCAGTGCCAGTCTCCTTCCTAGGAGGCAGAAATTGCTTGCAATTCACTAAACTGGAGCTTTTCCAGGTTTAAAATTATCAGTCCCACTGGAAACTGTTACATATGTAGTAATATTTAGTGATTACATCATGGGTTTTAAAATCAGACAAATCTGAATTTGAATCCTTTCTCCACCATCTACTAAATGCATGACTTTGAGCAAATTCTCAGTCTCAGTTTCCTTGTGAGTAAAATGGAGATAGAAATTTCTACTCTACTAGGTGGTTGTGAGGATTAAATTAAATAATGCTTTATAAGTGTTAGCTATTACTAATGGTAGTAATACAGTGGTTTGATAATCAATTGAACTTTTACTTTTACTCAAACTATTTCTATGTGCTTTATCAGGAAGTGAAAACTTTTTTCAGCTAAGTGAATTGTCTATTGTAATCATTCAACTGGCTTAAAAAAAGAAAACTGAGAATGACATCAGTTTTTAGGTATATCCCATCATTTTTGAAGAAAGCGTTTACACTATGGGAGTTTGGAATGTATACAATGAGAAGCAGCAGAAGGAAACAGTGAAAAGTGTGAGAAGGAATGAATAGATGCCCCAGACAGTGTGTGCATCTGGGTGTAGAAGACGTGTGCTTGGAGTAGAAGGGTGTGCGTGGAGTCCTAATTCTAAAAGCAGAGGGTTCTCACACTAATTCTAACTTAGAAACTCAGACTAAAGACCTCACAGTATGTGGAAATCTCAGTTCCACAGTCTAGGAGATTTGGGACTCAGATAACATTCATTATAAGGTTGACTCCAGAGATATGCATGAATCTGGGTCATACCCAGTTTAAGTAGAAAGCCTACCACAGACGGACCCCACTGAGATTGATTCTTCCTAACTAAAACAAAACCACTGGAAATGAGAGAAGCTTAATATCCCTGAGAAGAAGCAACCTGAATTCAGCAGAGTAAGGTTCCAGTCTTAGAAGAGTTTTAGGTTTCAAAGAATTACAGTTTGGAGAATTACAAGTCTAGTACATTATGGACATTGAGGGAATATATTAAAATTCAAAAGTTGGGAGAAAATCTGAAGAATCTTCAAAAAGAACATCATTGAGTTTTGGTAGATTCTCTTCATGAAAAAGTAAGATTCCATACTGAGATTTGAGCAGGGTATTCAAGAGAAAGGCAGATGGGGAACGAGGGAAAGGGAGAAGGGAAAGGAGAGGGGAAGGAGAGAGAGAGAGAAAGAAGAGAATAAGCAGATGGGGAATGAGAACATGCTATGGTGGAAATGGGAAATAAGAAAATAGGGCTCCCTCCCCTCCCTCTACCATTTCCATAACTGCCAGAGGCAGATTTACCATGAATTAGACAAGTTTAAATTTTAGGGTCCCTCTTTTGCTCAAGGCCCCTTTTAAGACCCAAAGGAATGTATACATGAGAGATGTCTGCTCTCATGGTTATGTTTTATTAAATTTGTGAACCTAAGGTTTTTTAACCCCATTTGGTCAGGACCACTGGCTCTTTCCACTCTACCTTCCTCTCTAGTCAGGTGGCACTAGAGGGACCTGGCATATTTCAGGATCAGGCTAAAGGGAAGTTAAGTTCTGGATACCTTTGGGTCAAATTCAGTGGGATATATATTTATGAAGTCCACAGTTAGAGGACCAGAGTTCATATCACCATATGCATATGTCCCATGGTGCCAGCACCAGAAAAATGTGACTGAGGGAGGAGAAAGTATGCTTCTATGGACAGAGCTGGGCATTATCTGTGAAGAAATTTTAAAAATATTACAGCTCACGTATGAAAAAACTTGATACAGGATTTCCCAAATTTGACAACTCTAAAGTTTTGTATGACAATACCAGTAACAAGTTATGAGGCTGGAGAAATGCTTCTAAACTGCCAGTAAATTAAAAATTCTTTGACTAAATATTCCAGAGGAGAAATTAAATTATTTTTCTATTCTTTTGTAGAAAATGGTATTATTTTGGTTTTCAGGTAAAATACAAGATACCTGGTTAACTTTGAATTTCAGATAAGCAACAAATACATTTTAGTATAGGTATTCCCAGTATTGTATGAAATTCAACTTTAAACATCCTATATTTCTTTTTCTTTAACTTTTTATTTTATATTGGAGTATAGTTCATTAACAGTGTTGTGATAATTTCAGCTGTACAGCAAAGTGATTAAGTTATACATATACATGTATCTATTATTTTTCTAATTCTTTTCCCATTTAGGTTGTTAACATAATACTGAGCAGAGTTCCCTGTTCTATACAGTAGGTCCTGGTTGATTATCCATTTTAAATATAGCAGTGTGTACATGTCAATCCCAAATTCCCTGGATTTCTATTTGTTAAATCTGGCAACCCTACAAATTAAAAAAAAAAAAAATCACTATTATAGGAAAAGATGACCAAAGAGTAGGCAGCCTAAAAATGCAGGAAAGAAAGCATTATAGAAGTGTGTCAGGCAATTAATTAAGAAAAAATCATTGTTATTTTTCATGATTTTGTGATATTTACAGTACTTGCCAGCTTTGTCCTAAAATAAATACATTTATACTAAATTTATAATCAATTCTTGTAAGGAAGCCCATGGACCTGGATCTGCCCCTGCCCTTACTTCTTCCCCCACAGGATACAAAAATCTCTCAGGACTCCCAGGAACAGAATGGGAAGGACAGCCAAAAGGAATAATGAGCTAATGCTAGCCAAATACATTAAAGAGAGTGAGAAGGTTTTTTACAACTATACCAGGGAAAATAAATATTTGAACATATGTAGAACCATTAAAAAATAAGGAAAGGAGTGATATTAATAATGACTCTAAAACAACTGAGATAATGAACTCCTTTTTCATCTTTGGTAAGATAAGGAAATGGAATTTGCAGAATTAGTAAGTAATGAAGGCCTTATAAAAATAGCTATTAATATAAGGTAGGTAAAAAATGCTTAGAAAACCCAAATAAATCAAGGGGACTTGGAAATATGTATCCTAGGGTACAGAGGTGAGCACATAATGAAGTCCCTAAACTATAGGCCATTGTTTTCAAGAATTGTGACATCTAAGAGAGGAAATTGAGGGCAGAAAGAGGGAAATGGGAGGCACAAATGGAAATGGATTCAAGGAAAGAATTTGAAAAGCATAAAAATTACTTTAGTCACTATAAAGTACATTTGAATTATTTAATAACCCAAAGGAAACAGACTACTTATTAAGGAAATCCAATAAAAATATTTATTAAACCTCATAAGATTGCAAAACTAGAGAAGAGTCGATAATTTGTATGTATGTTAAGAAGGCTGCCTGATAATAAAATAGGCATGTATGTAGTATATTATACATAATGAACATTTTGTACTCAAAATAATTCTTGATTAGCTGGATGAAGAATATAGTTATTTAATTAAATCAACAAAAGTATCATAAATAACAACAATAAACCATAAGCATTAAAACGTAATGCTGGACAAAAAATAGTGGAATACTGTAGAATGGATTGAGCAGGAGCTATTCTAACTGCCAGGCAGATTCCTAATCTTCTTTTAAGAGATTCTCAAAAGAGAGGTATACAAGATCTGTAACTGATAGCAGTTTCTCACTAGGAAGCTACTTCAACTTATACCTTATGAAATCAAAAAGTCCAAGAACTATGAGGTACCTAAATATAAGGCAGGAGCAATCAGTTTTTACAAGGCAAAAAATGAAATCCACAGAACTACAAATCAATGAAGAATTGATATTAGCTAGTTCATTTATTTTATAGTTGGGAAAGTTGAGACTAAACAACTTGCCCAAGGTACATATAGGTAAAGCCAGGATTGGAAATCAGATCTTTCTGATTTTTTGTTTAATAGTCATTTTTTATATTTTGTTGTAAGCCCCATGAGGGTAGAGACCAAGTTTGTTTTAAACCACTATGCCTCAGCACCTAACTCATGCCTGGCACACACATATGCAACATTCACTAAATTATTTAATAAGCATACTACCACTACTCGTCTTTACTTTTACTTCTTTTGGTTGAATTCCTTCCACTAATATCCTACTAGCAAGGGGTCTTGGTGCGGTTACTACTGAGGTGCCACAGGCAAATAACTACTTATTCATTCTTGAAAATGATGCTAAGTTTATTAAAGGCAACAGTGACATTAAACCCCAAAGACATTAGCTCAACAGTTTTGCCCTTAATGAAAAGATTTGTGGATTCATCTTTGTGACAACTCTTTCAGGAACGTGTGGGTTTACATTCATTCAGAGGGAAAGTGATCTCTAGAGAATTAAGATTATTTATGTAAAGAACCTAGCCAAGAGCAAGCTTCATATAGAGTGGAAGAGTAGATGTTGAACAAATGTTTAATTTCCTCTCTCATCTTTGAAACAACAGGGGCGTTCACAGACACTATAGTCAGATCACTTCTTATGCATCAAGGAGACAACCCCGAATACCAGTAGACATTAATGGAAATGGGGGACAGTTTAGAAAAGGTAAGAGAGAAAGGCTGAGAAATCTCAGTGAAACAAAAGGTCTCAATCTACTCTTAAGTGAGCCCTCCCTCCAACCATATCAATACCTGATTCTATTGTCAACTAACCCTGAGACATTAATGAAAGTGCCGTGTGTATCTGTAAATGAATCAGAAGCCTCTGTTCAATGAGGACTCCAGAACTTCTACAGAGGAAGGGCTTATGAGAAGCAATGTTTAAATGTGCTAGGAAAATTGCATGGCAAACACCATATTTTAATGTAGATTGTGTATTTTCTTATGGTGGCTGGACGGAAGTTAGTCTGTTCTTGGAGATTATCAGTATTCTATTGTCCTTCTCTCTCCCCAGGGAGGCCACACTTTGGGTTCTCACTTCCTGTGCCCTTAAAAATAACAAAAAGGCTAATCTTGGGCAACTTGATGTGACGTAGGGAGGCTATAATCAGTTTAACGTGGAAAAGATCTATCTTCATTATGATTAACAAATAACTTGTCTCTGGGAAAGACAGCACATGGAGTAAAGTACAACAGCAGAATAAATGGGGGTGATTAACTGTGACTGCACCACCAGCCTGGGGGCAGTTCAGAGATGATCCTAAATCCAGAACAGCTAAGAAGGAATTTCAACTCTAGAAGTAGGACAGATCAAAACCCACACTTGTCTAATGTAGTCTTAAGTGCTGCCAGCTCTCAGAGACCAACCAGCTCAATGCAGCTAAGGATGTTTGGGAGTCTTTTGTTGAATGCTGGATTAGACAGCCTATTTTGATCTTTCAAAAATGAAGACTCTGGATTTCTTGACTACAGATAAACACAAGGTCACGTTCCTCGTTTGTCATTTAGATACAATGACATCTAAATTCACTTTTAAATACTCTATAAAGTTGCTCAGATATGTTTCTTTCACTTGAGTATTTTCCCCCAAAACTACTCTGGTATTAATGTCCCTCTTGAATATCCAATCTTTCCACTCTTGGAAAACCAGAACCGGGCCACTTTGCTTTAACTCTCTGTATTGTATTAGAAAGAGTTGCTAGGAAGGGAGAGGAGAAAAGCATACTTTCAGCTGACTTAGAAATTAATTATAGAAAAATGCAGAGACAGGGTTCTTAGAGACTCAGAGAGATGAAAGCTGAGTTCAGATATGTTTCTGAAAAAGCAGAGGTATAAATTCTATTCTGCCATGGAGAAAATTTAGTCTTCCTTTCACTCAGTGATTTTAACTCAAATTTAATGTTCATCTTCTCTTAGCAGAATATTGTTTCAATAAATCCTTTTTTGATAATAATTCAAGCAGACAAAAAAAGTTTCATTACTCAATAAAAGAGGCAAGATGGTACAGTTTTTTGGCTGTGGCTTTTTAAGGAAACACACTGACACAATGTCAGTTTGAAGGTGCAGCATTTATTAAGCTCCAAGTACATGAAAGGCACTGTGCTGAGCAAAGTGATACTGAGATAAATAACACATGCTTTTGGATAAATCTAAAGACTTATAATCAGGAGAAGGAGAGGCACATTTACAAATAACCATGATCCAAAGCAACTATAATAAGTAACTGTGAATTCAATATATAAATCCACAGTTAAGGGCCATGAGACTACTTATAAAATCTTATGCTGCATCTGAAGTAGTAAAAATGTTTAGAACAATGAACAGCATTGTTTTACTCTATTTGGTGGTGGGTAGATCATATCTGTATTATTGGGTTGAGCTCTGAGTATCATATCTTAAGAGAGATATAACTGGAGTACCTTGAAATGACAGTGAGGAAACAGACAAAACACGTCCTGAAGAGTAGCTTTAGGAGCTGAGGATGTTTAGCCCTGGAAAGAGCAATAAAGTGGTACATGATAAATGTCTTTAAAGAACCGAAGGGATGTCGTGTGAAGAGGGGGTGGACTCCACCAGGCAAAGCAGGTACCAGTGGGTGGACATTAAAACAGACAGCTCTGGATATTAGCAGAATCTTCTGGTAATTAAAACTGCTTTTAATTGGAATGGTTGTTTCTGAAAAGTGAGACGGCTTGCTTATAGAATTGTTGAAGAAAGGCTGCAAGGTTACTCATGGGGGCCACTGAAAAAGGGGTTCATGCAACAGTGAGGCTTGGGCTAAATGACTTTTCAGGACCCTCTGAGGTCTCTAAGATCCCTAGTGCTATATTAGAGGAGTAAAAACATATAAAGGAAGAATGGGCAGGAAAGATCAATGTTGATCATAAGAGTCTGGGGGACGCTGTACCAGACGTGGGACTTGAGCTGAAGTTTGAAGAGCAGCTAGGATCTCAGGACATAGTGATGAAGAGAAAGTGCATTCCACATACAAGAAACAGCATAAACAATTGTAAATGATGTTATCCTTGGGAAATGGCAATTTAAGGGTCATGGGAAGAGTGTGTGCTTTGAGGTTAAATTGACCTGAATTCAAGTCCTGGTTAACTTTCTTTCCATGACTGCATCTTCACCCATGACTTCACCTAAGACTTATTCTCTCCCCAGTACCGAATCCTCCTCCTAGCTCCAAATCAGTCCCAGAGGCATCCTCCTGTGTTTCACACTCTTCTTAAATTCAATGTGTTTACAGCTAAGCTGGCAGCCTTTCATTTGAAATCTGCTTCTCTTTCTAAATTCTTTCTAATTTCTCAGTGAAAGCATCACTGGGTACCCAGTTGTCTGGCCAAAACATGGGAGTCAGCTTAGATTTATCCTTTTTTCACACTGTTTATACCCACTGCCAATTCCTTCATCCTGGCCACTTCAACTCTTAAATAGATTGAGGCTTTTCTTCCTCCTTTCCAGGCCCGTACCTCTGCTTTAATTCAGAAGGCTGTTGTTTCTCACCTAAACTCCCAAGTGGTTTACCTAACTCTATCCCCACCCTATTTTTGCCTTCAGCACATCCGCGACCTCAAAGTAAAAATGCCATATTAATCGTCAATCTTATGCCATATCTTTTCTGCTTAAAGATGTCAGAAAATTCTTATCTTCATGATAAAATTTAAGCTACTTAATGAGGCACACAAGGTCCTTCACAGTTGAATTCAATTCACTACAACCCTATTCTACTCTCAACTCCAGCCTTAGTGAATTTCTTGCAGCTGTCCACTGTCCCACCTTTCTCCAGGCTTCTGGTCCTTTGCTCATAGAAACTCTTGGGCCTGAAGCCCCCTTCTCAGTTATCCTCTTGGTTCACTCCTTTGTGAAGGCTCAGCTCTGGTGTCACCACCCTTGGAAGCCTTCCCTGAGCACATTTCCCTCCTTCCTCTTCTACTTTGTCAGGAGTCCCACAGCACACAGCATGCACCTTTATCATAGCATTACCCACACTCCACTGTGATTGTCTGCCTATTTTTCCATCTTCCTTACCTGTCACTGAGCTCCTTGAGGGCAAGTATTGAGCCTTCGGCTATTGTATCCCTGGCTCCTGGTAGCTACAGCTCTCCTTACTGGTTCTACAATCTTGAATTCTATGAACCTCACTTTAATAATCTGTGAAGCAGAAATTATATTGCTTATTTCACTGGGGTTTTGTGGGATTAAATGAGAAAATAAATTATTATTATTAGCACTATTTTTTGCCTGCAGCACAGAGTGTATGGAAAGATGTAGCATGTAATAAAGTTAAAGATAATGAAGCAAAGGGGTTAGACACCAGGCTGAAGATGCTTACCTGAAGTGTGGAGAGATGGAGTCATTACTGCTCCTGAAGTTCAGCACCTACACCAGGAACATAACAGTTTCTATGAGAATTGGAGATGTAGTCTCAAGACAGCATACCATGGTGTTTAAGTGTCAGACAAACCTAGATTTAAATGTCTTCCATTTATTAGCTGTGAAATCCTAGGCCAATTATTTAATCTCTCACTCAGATTCCTCATGTGTAAAAGTATAAAAATGTACTTATAAGAAGGTTGTTATTTAAAAGATAAAATTAGGGACTTCCCTGGTGGCACAGTGGTTAAGAATCCACCTACCAATGCAGGGGACACAGGTTTGAGCCCTGGTCTGAGAAGATCCCACGTGCCACAGAGCAACTAATCCCGTGCACCACAACTACTGAGCCCATGAGCCACAGCTACTGAGCCTGCGTGCCACAAATACTGAAACCTGTGCACTGCAACTATCGAAGCCCATGTGCCTAGAGCCCATGCTCTGCAGCAAGAGAAGCCACCGCAATGAGAAGCCCACTCACTGCAACGAAGAGTAGCCCTTGCTCACGGCAACTAGAGAAAGCCCACACTCAGAAACGAAGACCCAATGCAGCCAAATATAAATAAATTAATTAATTTTTAAAAAAGATAAAATTAAATTAGATAACATGTGTAAACATAACATACCGATCTAGTTCTAGGTACTCAGTAATAGTTGTAATAGACACCATGTTAAGTCTATTTACCATGTGCCAAGTACTAAATGATTTACATAGATCAACACATTTTATTATCACAACAATCCTGTGAAGTAGGTTCTGTGATTACCCCAATTTACATGTGAGGAAATGGTTGAATAGAGAGACTAAGGATCTTGGCCAAGGTCATAGAGCTAGTAAACGCCCAGCAATAAATGCTCCTTAGGAAATGCTGAATATTTGGTAACTATGGCTATTATTGGTTGTCTCTCATACTCTTTATAACTTAGTTTCAGTGCTGTTTGTGAGTGAGTATCTTGGCAGATGCCATGCTTCTTTGTTAAAGAGATATGTTTTTCAGGGTCAGATGATCACCGCGGGGAGACTGACAAATTTCAAGGGTCTGGCTTATTGTTTCATCTCTGGGAAGTAGAAGAACAACTCAATTGTGAGAATATATTTTTATCAACAAAGGGCTTGTTATTATAAATAATATTGAGTCATATCAGGATTGCAATCCAAAAGTAACAAACAACTTTACATTTTATCTATTTTCTCATTTTTCTTTTTTTGCTTAATAATTTTTGTGTCATTAGAATAAATTCATTTAAGTGTTCACCTCAAATTCTTTTGAAACAAAGTAAAGCATTATTTAATTTGTACCTAAATGTCTAAAGTATTGATTATTTATAAACTTTAACTTAGTAAACAACAGATGCAAATATAAACAGTTTGTAAAGGGGCTGCATTAAAGCCCCTAGCTATAACAAATTTATGGTGTTTCTATTTCTGACCCTATTATGCTTGTACTTTTCTTAGTCGACTTAAAATGAGGTAGTGAACCCAGTTCAGAGTAAGCAAGTCAAATTATGACAGGACCTGATACTCAGGCCCCAGGAATGCCGCACAATTAGCCGAAATGAAAGTGCACTCAGGGGTAGGATGACTATCTGCTCAAGGAACAGCTTTGTTTTCATCCCAACCCTTTCTCCTAAACTCCAGGGTTTCATGAATGCCACTTAGGTAAGTCTCAGTCCATCTTGATAATAGTGAGGGCCACTACTGGAAGAAAAACCTTCTAATTCATTTATTCAATTTCCTAAAATGCCTATTTCATTTTGTAAAATATTGATGACAAATTCTAAAGACTTCTTCATTTAACTACCATTTATTGAACAATCACTAAGACTGAGCACTACGTTAGGTGTGCAGATGCAAAAGAATGAAGAACAGGTCCTTGGCACCAGGAACTTAGAGTTGAGGTGAGGAGCTCTGTGTAACAGAACAACTGCAAAATAATATAAAATGTGCTGAAATGGTGGTACATAGGGTCTGCAAAGAGGATATACAAATAAGCGATGCCATGGGAGGCCTAGGCTTCTGGTGGTGATAAGGACAGGGATAAAAATCATGGTGAAAAGTTAATCTTGAATACAATAGGGGCTCAATAAATATTTGTTGAGTGAAGTAGTCAACAGGATTCTTAAAATTCACAAGCCAAGGGTTTGTGATTGTATCTATTTAATCACTTGAACTTCTCTAACTACTGTATTTGGTCAACTTTGGGCATGAAGGAGAAACAGGAGATACTGAGGACTACTTGCCCAAGTATGGATACTGGAGGGAGTGGGGCATATACCCCATTGCTCTTATTAATCAAGTATAAGGGTGGATACAAAATCTCATTACCAGTCGAATGGGCCCTGATGAGGAGAGTGAAGTCTCTAGCTCAGCCCTAATTTTCACACATCAATTTCTTCCTACTCTCTATGTACACTGTCCTTGCAAGGGTTCTCCTCTGCCCTTGTCTGTCTCTTTGTTTAATATGCTTTTAAACATCAACTGTACAGTTTAGGATCCTACCTCTATTCCATTAGAAATGTATTGGTTTCACTTTTGAGTCTTCTCGTGTCATGAATAAAAGCTAGAAGAAAGACTTACCAAGGGAATATCTGAGGCATAAAGCCAAGAATATTACTCAGTTCCCATTTGGGATGCTTCTCCATTCCCATTCATTCTTCCACCCTCTCAAAGAAGCAAAAGAAGATGCTTGAAGGCAACTTGAGACAGTTGCTGGTTGTCATCAGCATGGAGATAGGATGGAGACAACTCAAGAACCAGCCAAGGTGCCCAACCACGTGGAGCACAGATGGTGCATAAAATCATTCAGTGTGAAGGACGGGTGGCTGGGCCTATGCTCATAGGAACTTTAACCAGGGAGACTAGCCGAAGAGAAGAGACATGGCTGAGACCTGCCAAGCTAGGTGTCTCATCTCTTTATAACAAGCTCACCCTGCACAGATTGGGTGAGTGACTTACCAGATACAGACAGCAATATTCTCATTTCAACCTTTAAAAAGGGAAAGCTACCAATGGAATTGGAGATTGGAGGAATTCTAAGCCACTGTTCAAGTAAGTTTGCTGTGCTGAGAGAAGTGGCATGTTTCTCTCTTGTGACCAAAAGGCTAAAGAGGATCAACCCTATCAAGGAACAAAAACTCATAATTTGTTTGCTGAATTGATAGTATATATTTTGTTTGGGGAAGGAGAGGTAATAAGAAACAGTCATTTCTTCTCAAGTATCCTAATTATAATAACAGTGATAAACAAAGGCTTCCATATGGTTCCAGAAAGTCTTCCAAGCAGTTTCCATGTTTTAACACGCTTAATCCTCAAAATGCCTTATGAGATTGGTATTATTATTGTCCCTACCTTACAAATGAAGAAATTGAGGCACAAAGAAGTCATAAAATTTTGCAAAGACACACAGCTGTAAAGTAATGGAACAGTGTTTATATTTATGCAGTCTGGCTCCAGGGTATGGTCTTTTAACTACTACAATTGTTTAGTCCAGGAAGACATCTAGCTACCTAAAAAGACTCTGTGTTTACATAAATATGCTATTAATAAAATTCTAGTTCCAAAATTAGCTCAGAAAGGAAGATAAAAGAAAAAACTGAATGTAGGGCTTATAGGTACATTGAAGAGAACATTGGAATAAGAAAGTTATATATGTCATACTGATGATTTTTATTCAACTCTACATCTACTACCTGTGAGTACTTTTATTTCCTCATTTGTAAAGTAGAGATAATGACATCAGCCTCACAGCAATATAAAATTAAATAAAATTTTGCAGGTAAATGCATAGTACATAGTAAGTGTAAGTAAATGATATCCTGGAACATTTGGCATCTATGATGGTAATTTATCTACTGTCCACCGTTCTATGCTCACCTCTTTGACCCTTGTGATTACATTGAGTAGATAATCCAGGATAACCATCCCATCAAAAGATCCTAAACTCAATCACATCTGCAAAGTCCCTTTTGCCATGTAAGTTAGCATATTCACAGGTTGTGGAGATCAGGATGTGGATATACTTGGGGGTGAGGGGGTCATTATTCTGTCTACCACAGGGACCATGGTCAGATTCTGACTGAAGTGACCACTAGTGGAAAATCCAAGAGTATTTGTCTTTGATAAGAAGAAAGACAAGAAGAAAAGTTTAATAAAGATCAATAAATCCCAGGCTTCTCTTTTTATGGGATTATAAACAATGTATGTAATATGTTTACAATGGAAGTATTAACCTTAGTGTGGCCATTAAGTTAAATCTCTAACTTTTCTACTTTATGACAATAGAGCATCCATCAGGGACCTCTAAGAGAGGGATTGCCAGCTCAAATGCCCATGGGGACTAGGTAGATAAGGTAAATTAATGGAGCAGTTCAGGTATTGGATTAGGCAGGGACTCATATAAACTGAAGAAGTATATGGCTTGTCTAGAAGAGGCATCTTCTACACAGTTGCAGCCTATTGTTGCCATATTAAATGCCAACAAATTGTTCAATATAATTTAGAAATCCAGATTTTTAAAAAATTTTTACTGGGGTATAATTGCTTTACAATGGTGTGTTAGTTTCTGCTTTATAGCAAAGTGAATCAGCTATACATACACATATATCCCCATATTCCCTCTTGCAGCTCCCTCCCACCCTCCTTATCCCACCCCTCTAGGTGGTCACAAAGCACCTAGATGATCTCCCTGTGCTATGCGGCTGCTTCCCACTATCTATTTTACATTTTGTAGTGTATATATGTCTGTGCCACTCTCTCACTTCATCCCAGGTTACCCTTCCCCCTCCCTGTGTCCTCACGTCCATTCTCTACATCTATGTCTTTATTCCTGTCCTGCCCCGAGGTTCTTCAGAACCTTTTTTTTTTTAGATTCCATATATATGTGTTAGCATACGGTATTCGTTTCTCTCTTTCTGACTTACTTCAGTCTGTATGACAGACTCTATGTCCATCCACCTCACTACAAATAACTCAATTTCAAGAAATCCAGATTTTTATGTGAAAGTCCCTTTTTAAAAACTACTTACATTAAAAAAAATTATGCTAGTCTAACAAAACACTTCAGCCTTTGGTAATCTGCTTGCCAAACATTCATTTTTGACCTCTGGCCTAATATCTCATCACTATTTATTTCCTTCCATGAAATATCTAATACAAAGTAAACCAGAAAGTCCAAACTCCTCAGACTCAGGTACAGACCTGCTTGATTAGTCTTGACTTAGAGTTCAGACAACCTGGAAGACTCATCATTCCTAACTCTCATCCTGAGTCCTTTATTCTGCATCTTCCTTTTCTGTTCTTCTAGCTGGAATCCTTCCCCATTCTCTATTTCTTAATCCTCTCCACTGTTCAGAGCCAAGCTCTAGGGCCACTCGCCTATGAGACCTCCTGGGAACTCCTAGCTAGACTTGACCTTCTCACTCCTTAGTACTCTCCCAGCATGTTAGGCCTTGTGCTGTCCTTAATCTGAGTAATGTCTTATCTCTTCACCTAAACTGGGAACTCCCTGAGGATAAGAACTCTGTTCCTCACCTTTAATGCCCTCCAGAGCTTTGCAGGTAGGAATTATCTAATCTACATTTGTTGAATGGATGAGCTCTGAGGGAATCAGTGAGACGAAGGGAAGCTAGGTTTTATGTAGGTGCTTACTAAGTAATATGATGGCAGATGGCACAGGTAACACAGTGGAAAAGTACATAGACTTTGGACTCAGAAAGACTTGGATTCAAACTTTAATCTTGACTCCTACTACCTACCTGACCAATTTAGGCATATTGCTTTCCCTTTCTGAATCTCAATTTTCCCAAATACCCACCTCTCATTGGTCAAAATAAAGGATACAACATGTGAAGTATTTAGTATAATATACACACAGAGCAATTCCCCTGCTGCCATACACACAGGTCTAATCAGAAATTTCCAGAAACCTCCTTTCTTTACATAATGTTCCTAAACAACTTTATGAGACAAACTTGTAGGCAGCTCTTCCTTCAACCAACCAGGAAGACTAGAAAATTTCAGCAGAATTTCATGAACTCCCTGGGAATTATAAAGGATTCTTTTTCATGAGATTCTCACATTTTTCCATATCAAGGTCTTCCTTTCAGTCATTATCACATTAGTCTAAGAGAACCAAAACCAGAAAACAACAACAAAAAATTAATACACAAAGAGAGACCAAGCTTGCTGATAATCTCATTAGGCCCATTTCCTTGAAATCTGTATGTCCAGCCTGTGCTTATTTTCCTATCAATGACAGCAAGGACCAGTTCCTGGACTGTACAGAATATTTCAAGGAGATGTGCCATTCTGACCTCTGAATGCCAGGCTGACTTTCACAATTCGTGGGCTAGCTTTGGGGAAAGCTCAGAGGGGCACTTTATTCGGAGTACTTACTGAAGACAGTGCCTACCCACTGTCTACCCAAGACAAGGTAGTGGTTTATGGCCTCTTCTGACTCACGCAAGTAGTGCTTAAGGTTTAGTTTATTTGTTTTTAAACTCTAACTCCCTTCATAATGACTTGTCAGGGGCCAGTCCCCATCTCTTAATTGTCAAAGGAGCACCATGCCAAGATCAAAGCAGCTGTGGAAATGGAAGGGAAATTTTAGGATAACCAAAAAGAAAAGAAAGCAGAAAGGGGAAAGAAAAAAAGGAACAAAAGAGGGAAGAGTGTACAGTGAGATGGTATTACACCATCACTCTTGGGTTTCCCCTTCTGCTTGTTTGTGTCTATTAGACCTTCACAGCCATGCATCCTATATACCTAAGATCTATGGGCAACAGGGGGCTCCGGGGCATGTTACACTCGTATTCCCAAAGACAGACCAGTAAACTTTCAGGGACTTGGCCATCACCACTGTCTCTGGGCTCTGAATACACATTTCACACTGGGTTCTGTTTGACCACTGCCTGGCTTCGCAGCTGTCCTGATTGCTCAGTGGGGAATGCCATGTCTGTTCTCCAGAGGAATTTAACAAATTAACTATGAACAAAGTTGCTTGGACATGACACAGATTCACACATGCTGTGTCATGCCAAGGAGAAGCCTGTCAGCTTGCTGTTTTCACAGATATGAAAAGAAAACTCCCAGGACCCACCAAATGGATGGAAGTACAACTATGTTTAGAAAAGAAGGCAGGAGGCGAGGTGAAGGAACTGGGCAGCACATAGGCCAAGATGAAAATCCCTAGAAATACCCCCATTAACCAGATTACAAAGGCAATAATTAGTGATAAGAAGAAAAATAAAATAAGAAACTTATTTTATTTAAGTCCTAGGAGATTAGTGCAATATCTATACACATACAGAGGTAGATGCAATGATTTAAAACCAAACAGTGAAAAAGGAATGACTGGACAGCCTGCATGCCTAGGGTTTCTGTCTAGTACTTTATGTACATAATTTCATTTTAATTCATACAATGATCCAGTTAAATACATGTAAACTCAAAAAGATAGTGGGGGAGCCTGAGGCTCAAAAAGAAGTTAAAGCAGTTAAATAGACAGAAAAGGTCACCAATTGTATGATTCCACTAATATGAAATATCCAGAATAGGTAAATCCATAGAGATGGGAAGTTGATTAGTGGTTTCCAGGGGCTGGGAGGAAGGGGAAATACGAGTGATGGCTTAATGGGTACAGGTTTCCTTTTGGGGTGGTGAAATGTTTTGAAACTAGATAGAGGTAATGGTTGCACAATGTTGTGAATATACTACATGCCACTGAATTGTACACTTTATTATGGTAAATTTTATGCTATGTCAACTTTGCCCCAATGAAAAAAGAAATTAAATAAATTTTGTCTAGAGTTATACAGCTACTAACTAGTAGAGCCTAGACTGGAAGCCAGGTTTGGCTAAATCAGGTCCATAACAAAGATGAATAGATTGTGAATTCATTAGTGATTCATATACAAAACTAACCATATTTACAAACATACAGTGTTCTCTTTTTAACGCTGGCCCCTGGAAGATGCTAGTTCTTCCAAATGCCGTTTCCTCAGTTCACCTGCCCTAAACTGTTGCCTAATTAACTTCTCACCCTTCAGAATTCTTTGTTCATCACTATGACCATAACCAGATGCTTGAATATATTACTAACTACGCTGTGTTTCAGCCCTGATTTATTTGTGGGACAAAAGAATTTTTACCATGATGGTTAAATACAAAAATAGCATTGGTGAAACACTTTTATCAAAGAAAAGCAAAGTTAAATGTCTTGGTTAGTTTGAATCAAGAGCCAAGGCAGGGGCTTCCCTGGTGGCGCAGTGGTTGAGAGTCCGCCTGCCGATGCATGGGACACAGGTTCGTGCCCCCGTCCGGGAAGATCCCACATGCCGCGGAGCGGCTGGGCCAGTGAGCCATGGCCGCTGAGCCTGCGCGTCCGGAGCCTGTGCTCCGCAACGGGAGAGGCCACAACAGTGAGAGGCCTGCGTACCGCAAAAGAAGAACCAAGGTAAATATGTTCATAATAAATATCTCTTGGCTGGTGAAAGATCATTTTCATATGTTTTTATAGGCTTATTCTTATTTTCTGAATTTCAAAAATTATTTCTTAAAACCTTATTTTAATAAATTCATAGTGTACAGATATTCTTTAATTTTTTCATTAACCCCCATCCTCATTGTCCTTTAATTTTTATTCTCAAACGTCATCACCAAACACACAATAGAAAGAAAAAAAAAACTATGAAAGAAAAAAAAAACTATCTTACTTTATTGCATTTCTCTAGTACATTTGTAGTACTTCAACAATATTTATGTTGTTTTTCTTTCTACCTACCTTGAAGGTAAGAATATTTAATTCATTAATCTTGAATTTGTGTAAAAATATCTTATTTTCAGTTGCTTCATGAATTTAAAAGTCTTTGTGAACTGGACTGATATTTAACCATCACTTTCAAATTGCTTGTGTGGAAAAATATATCACAAAATCTCAATCTATGTAGAAAGAAAAACTCTAAATACAAACCCTCTCAAGCTGGGAACCACCTGTCCTACTCTTCTCTTGAGGAGCCACTGATGCTAATTCACTTATCCATGCAGCGTCCTTGAGAGCCGGTGGCAGGTGTTATTACCTCCATGTTCTGGATGGAGAAACCAAAGTCAGAGGGGTTAAATGATGTACTGAAGCCTCACAACTAATCATTGCCAAGTTGAACTCTTAATCAAGCAGAAGTGCTGATTTCCAATTAAAAATTTAAAACACAGCCAATGTGAGGAATTAACATTTCTTTGTTTTCAAGAAGAATCAGAGTACCTTCCACATACTAATATCCTAGAAGCTTAGTCCCCTGGAACTGTTGATGGTCTGCCACTTTCTAGTCATCATATTTAAACTGAGTCCAGTCAGCTTCACTGATACTGCAGAACACTGATCTTCTAAAGGCCAGGAATGGTTTTCCATGAAGTAAGGATGGTAATAAATTATAGATAAACTGGATAGAGATTGTAGATGGCATTGGATTGTTCATGGGGACACTGCATGGCCACAGTTAATACTCTGCCTAAATCCCTTGATTCGGCACAAATAAAATTTTGATTTATGACAGTAAACCTTTAAATGAAAAAGCAGTATGTTTTTGTTTGAATTAATTTGAAGCATACTAAAATTGTACTCTATTTCTACGAGGAGTGGAGAGCAAGAATGTTCAAGGGGCTCAGCCTATTTTTTAAGCTGTCATTAGAAATGATTAATATTTAAGAGAAATCAATAAAAATTGAATTTGAAAAAAATCAATATTTAAGCAAAAGCATTACAAATCACATGACTAGCATTGACACCCTTCATATATTAAAAAGGTTTGTTTTCCTGTGGCATGTGTATAATGCTACAGCTGTATGAAGCAAAATTTCAAAGTGGTGATGTATTGGTATAGGCCATAGGGGTAAATCATTTTGAAAAACAACCTCAGTCCTTTAAGACAAAGAAAAACTTTGGAGTAAATGCCAGCAAATATTAAATCTCACTGTCAAATATATATTAATGTAAGTACATATGGATTTGTATACATATCTATTTCTAGCAATCTTTCTTCCACCCTTTCTTGCTGGCACAGTAGCTATGTCAAAAAACCAGACATGGTTATTTAAAATAGTAAATATATTTGTGTTGTGACAGATGAAAAGAGTAACAATATCCTAAAATTCAGAAACCATGCTACAATCCCAATCCCAAAGGACTCGCCAAACAAACATCCACTCGTTATAACTAGTTACACATTTATCCCCAAAGCACTGTATGATTTTCTATCCTGGTGATCATGCATGAGCTTCACCTGCTCTTTTTGTCCCTTCAAGCATTAGTGTCCCACAAACTGGGCCTTTCTCTAGTTCCTACTTGGCTTTTCAAGAACAGCCTAGTCTCATTCAAAGAGAGATGATACTCTATCAATGTCCCACTGTACTAGCTACATATGTCCCAAGAAAAACAATGAAAAACAATATTTGCCTAAGCTTTCTTCTATTTAATTCTTTTACTAAAAGCCCCATTTAAAGATTACTCCTATTCTTTCACTCAGATAGATACTTTTCCAACCTCATGTCATTCCACACTTGCCTATGTTCACTCTGCTTTAGCCAAACTGGCCTTGACATACAAAGAAATATTTACATACAAAGAACCAATCCTCCATAGCTTGCTCAAAGGCCTACCTGTCTACCTCCTCTGTGACATGTGGTCTAAGTCTACTAAGAGGATTAGAGACCCAAATTCCTCAAGCATTAGTAATACACAGGTTTTACTGTTCCTAATGGGTACTTCTAATTAAATGTTATCTCTAGGTGGTAAATCGGGGCTTTTTTCAGTGTGTTCACTGGTGTTGGATCACAGCCTGGCAAATTCTCTGGGTGAAATCTGAAACCGGCTCCATACATGGAGGACAAGGAGAGACTGAAGATAGAGGCAGACAAACCAGGTTGAGAACGCTGTCTGATAATCCGAAGCTTGGCATCTAATACAATCAAACATGGAGTGATTCAGGAGTTAAAGATGATTCTAAAAGCTTCATTGACTTAGAGAATTGCGCCTCCATTGACTGAAATAAGGAAAACACTGCACACTGAGTGAAGAGGAAGACTTCCTCAGCTTCGCTACCTGGCCGTGTGGCTGACAGGGTCTTGGTGCTCCAGCCAAGAGTCAGGCCTAAGTCTCTGAGGTGGTAGAGCCGACTTCAGGACATTGGACCACCAGAGAACTCCCGGCCCCACATAATATCAATCGGCGAGAGCTGTCCCAGAGATCTCTGTCTCAATGCTAAGATGCAGCTCCACTCAACGACTGGGAAGCTACAGTGCTGGACACCCCATGCCAAACAACTAGAAAGACAGGAACAATGCCACCCATTAGTAGAGAAGCTGCCTACAATCACACTAAGTTCACAGGCACCCCAAAACACAACACCGGACATTGTCCTGCCCACCAGAAAGACAAGATCCAGCCTCATCCACCAGAACAAAGGCACCAATCCCCTCCACCAGGAAGCCTACACAACCCACTGAACCAACCTTAGCCACTGGGGGCAGACACGAAAAACAACAGGAACTACAAACCTGCAGCCTGCGAAAAGGAGATGCCAAACACAGTAAGTTAAGCAAAATGAGAAGACAGAGGAATACTCAGCAGATGAAGGAGCAAACTAAAAACCCACCAGACCAAACAAAGGAAGAGGAAATAGGCAGTCTACCTGAAAAAGAATTCAGAGAAATGATAGTAAAGATGACCCAAAATCTTGGAAATAAAATGGAGAAAATACAAGAAATGTTTAACGACCTAGAAGAACTAAAGAGCAAACAAACAATGATGAACAACACAAAAAATGAAATTAAAAATTCTCTAGAAGGAATCAATAGAAGAATGAGGCAGAAGAACAGATAGGTGACCTAGAAGATAAAATAGCAGAAATAACTGCCACAGAGCAGAATAAAGAAAAAAGAATGAAAGGAATTGAGGACAGTCTCAGAGACCTCTGGGACAACATTAAACGAACCAACATTCGAATTATAGGGGTCCCAGAAGAAGAAGAGAAAAAGAAAGGGTCTGAGAAAACATTTGAAGAGATTATAGTTAAAAACTTCCCTAATACGGGAAAGGAAATAGCCAATCAAGTCTAGGAAGTGCAGAGAGTCCCATACAGGATAAATCAAAGGAGAAACACACCAAGACATATATTAATCAAACTATCAAAAATTAAATATAAAGAAAAAATATTAAAAGCAGCAAGGGAAAAGCAACAAATAACATACAAAGAAATCCCCATAGGGTTAACAGCTGATCTTTCAGCAGAAACTCTGCAAGCCAGAAGGGAGTGGCAGGACATATTTAAAGTCATGAAATGGAAAAACCTACAACCAAGATTACTCTACCTTAAATGTAAATGGATTAAAAGCTCCAACCAAAAGACATAGACTGGCTGAATGAATACAAGATCTGTATATATGCTGTCTACAAGAGACCCACTTCAGACCTAGGGACACATACAGACTGAAAGTGAGGGGATGGAAAAATATATTCCATGCAAATGGAAATCAAAAGAAAGCTGGGGCAGCAATTCTCAGAAAAGACAAAATAGACTTTAAAATAAAGAGTATTACAAGAGACAAAGAAGGACATTGCATAATGATCAAGGGATGAATCCAAGAAGAAGATATAACTAATGTAAATATTTATGCACCCAACATAGGAGCACCTCAGTACATAAGGAAAATGCTAACAACCATAAAAGGAGAAACTGACAGTCACACAGTCATAGTAGGGGATTTTAACACCCCACTTTCACCAATGGACAGATCATCCAAAATGAAAATAAATAAGCAAACACAAGCTTTAAATGATACAGTAAACAAGTAGGACTTAATTGATATTTATAGGACATTCCATCCCAAAACAACAGAATACACTTTCTTCTCAAGTGCTCATGGAACATTGTCCAGGAGAGATCATATCTTGGGTCACAAATCAAGCCTTGGTAAATTTAAGGAAATTGAAATCATATCAAGTATCTTTTCCGACCTCAACTTTGTGAGACTAGATATCAATTACTGGAAAAAACTGTAAAAAATACAAACACATGGAGGCTAAACAGTACATTACTAAATAACCAAGTGATCACTGAAGAAACCAAAAGGGAAATCAAAAAATACATAGAAACAAATGACAATGAAAACACGATGACCGAAAACCTATGGGATGCAGCAAACGCTGTTCTAAGAGGGAAGATTATAGCAATACCATCCTAGCTCAAGAAACAAGAAAAATCTCAAATAAAAAATCTAACTTCACAACTAAAGCAATTAGAGAAAGAAGAACAAAAAACTACCAAAGTTAGCAGAAGGAAAAAAATCATAAAAATCCGATCAGAAATAAATGAAAAAGAACTGAAGGAAACAATAGCAAAGATCAATAAAACTAAAAGCTGGTTCTTTGAAAAGATAAACAAAATTGATAAACCATTAGCCAGACTCATCAAGAAAAAAAAGGAAAAGACACAAATCAACAGAATTAGAAATGAAAAAGGAGAAGTAACAACTGACACTGCAGAAATACAAAAGATCATGAGAGATTACTACAGGCAAGTATATGCCAAGAAAAAGGACAACCGGGAAGAAATGGACACATTCTTAGAAAAGCACAACTATCCAAGACTGAGCCAGAAAGAAATAGGAAATATAAGCAGACCAATCAAAAGCACTGAAATTGAAACTGTGATTAAAAATCTTCCAACAAACGAAAGCCCAGGACCAGATGGAATCACAGGGGAATTCTATGAAACATTTAGAGAAGAGCTAACACCTATCCTTCTCAAACTCTGCCAAAATATAGCAGAGGGAAGAACACTGCCAAACTCATTCTACAAGACCACCATCACCCTGATACCAAAAGCAGACAAAGATGTCACAAAAAAAGCAAACTACAGGCCAATATCACTGATGAACATAGATGCAAAAATCCTCAACAAAATACTAGCAAACAGAACCCAACAGCACATTAAAAGGATCATACACATGATCAAGCAGGGTTTCTCGCAGGAATGCAAGTGTTCTTCAATATATGCAAATCAATCAATGGGATACACCATATTAACAAACGGAAGGATAAAAACCGTATGATAATCTCAATAGACGCAGAAAAAGCTTTTGAAAAATTCAACACCCATTTACGATAAAAACCCCTCCAGAATGTAGGCATAGAAGGAACTTACCTCAACATAATAAAGGCCATATATGACAAACCCACAGCCAACATTGTTCTCAATGGTGAAAAACTGAAACCATTTACACTAAGATCAGGAGCAAGGCAAGGTTGCCAACTCTCACCACTATTATTCAACATAGTTTTGGAAGTTTTAGCCAGAGCAATCAGAGAAGAAAAGAAATAAAAGGAATCCAAATTGGAAAAGAAGAAGTAAAACTGTCAATGTTTGCAGATGACATGTGACTATACATAGAAAATCCTAAAGATGCTACCAGAAAACTACAAGAGCTAATCAATGAATTTGGTAAAGTAGCAGGATACAAAATTAATGCACAGAAATCTCTTCCTTTCCTATACAGTAACAATGAAAAATCAGAAAGACAAATTAAGGAAACACTCCCATTTACCACTGCAACAAAATGAATTAAATACCTAGGAATAAACCTACCTAAAGAGACAAAAGACCGTATGCAGAACACTACAAAGAAATTAAAGATGATACAAACAGATGGAGAGATATACCATGTTCTTGGATTGGAAGAATCAACATTGTGAAAATGATTCTACTACCCAAAGCAATCTACAGATTCAATGCAATCCCTATCAAACTACCAATGGCATTTTTCACAGAACTACAACAAAAAATTTCACAATTTGTATGGAAACACAAAAGACCCCAAATAGCCAAAGCAATTTTGAGAACGAAAAACGGAGCTGGAGGAATCAGGCTCCCTGACTTCAGATTATACTACAAAACTACAGCAATCAAGAGAGTATGGTACTGGCAGAAAAACAGAAATATAGATCAATGGAACATTTAGAAAGCCCAGAGATAAACCCATGCACATATGGTCACCTTATCTTTGATAAAGGAGGCAAGAATATACAATGGAGAAAAGACAGCCTCTTCAGTAGCTGGTGCTGGGAAAACTGGACAGCTACATTGTAAACGAATGAAATTAGAACACTTCCTAACACCATACACAAAAATAAACTCAAAATGGATTAAAGACCTAAATGTAAGGCCAGACACTATAAAACTCTTAGAGGAAAACATAGGCAGAACACTACATGACATAAATCACAGCAAGCTTCTCTTTGACCCACCTAGAGAAATGGAAATAAAAACAAAAATAAACAAATGGGACCGAATGAAACTTCAAAGCTTTTGCACAGCAAAGGAAACCATAAACAAGACAAAAAGACAACCTTCAGTATGGGAGAAAAGACTTGCAAACAAAGCAACTGACAAAGGATTAATCTCCAGAATATACAAGCAGATCTTGCAGCTCAATATCACAAATATAAACAATCCCATCCAAAAATGGGCAGAAGACCTAAATAGGCATTTCACCAAAGAAGATATACAGATTGCCAAAACACATGAAAGGATGTTCAACATCAATAATCATTAGAGAAATACAAATCAAAACTACAATGAGGTATCACCTCACACTGGTCAGAATGGCCATCATCAAAAAATCTACAAACAATAAATGCTGGAGAGGGTGTGGAGAAAAGGGAACCCTCTTGCACTGTTGGTGGGAATGTAAGTTGGTGCAGCCACTATAGAGAATAGTATGGAGCTTCCTTAAAAAACTAAAAATAGAGCTACCATACGACCCAGCAATCCCACTACTGGGCATATATCCTGAGAAAACCAGAATTCAAAAAGACACATGCACCTCAATGTTCATTGCAGCACTATTTACAATAGCCAGGACATGGAAGCAACCTAAGTGTCCATCGACAGATGAATGGATAAAGAAGATGTGGCACATATATACAATGGAATATTACTCAGCCATAAAAAGAAACGAAATTGAGTTATTTGTAGTGAAGTGGATGGACCTAGAGACAGTCATACAGAGTGAAGTAAGTCAGAAATAGAAAAACAAATACCGTATGCTAATAGTTATATATGAAATCTAAAAAAAAAAAAAAGTTTCCAAAGAACCTAGTATCAGGACAGGAATAAAGACTTAGACGAGAGAATGGACTTGAGCACACGGAGAGGGGAAGGTTAAGATGGGATGAAGTGAGAGATTGGCATGAATATACATACACTACCAAATGTAAAATATATAGCTAGTGGGAAGCAGCCACATAGCATAGGGAGGTCAGCTCAGTGATTTGTGATCACAAAGAGGGGTGGGATAGGGAGGGTGGGAGGGAGACGCAAGAGGGAGGGGATATGGGAGCATATGTATATGTATAGCTGACTCACTTTTTTATACAGCTGAAGCTAACTCAACATTGTAAAGCAATTATACTGCAATAAAGATGTTAAAAAAATAAATGTTATGTCTGTTAACAAGTATGCTAGGTCATGACCAAAAGTAGGTGCTGAAATATACACTCAATTTAAATAAAAATAAAAAGGTACTTCTAATATGATAGAGATTTTACTATAGTTGAATAGGTATTCAGGAAATATAAAAAGGTATTTGAGCAAATTTTAGCATTACAAATAAAAAGTCATAATTGTTTAACGTTTCTTTAAGATGCTTTCTAGAAAGCGAATTTACATTTGCTACCTTTTTTTTAAGCTAGTTAACTTCCTGCCAAATATTACATACGGTTGTGTTAACCTAATTCCTTTTAGTGAGAAACTAATCTTAGAACCAAATGGCTCATTCAAATGGAGTAGTTTTCTAAGAATTTGCATAATGTATACTGTAACAAAATGTAAAGTTGGTTGAATGAATTCCTTTGTCAGTAATAATATAATCAATATCTATCTCCCGGAATATGGTTGAATCAACCCTGCTTACAGCTTGCTGAAAACAGTGTGATGTGGGATTTTTTGCCTTAAAGCAAAGGTCACCATCTCTAAGCCTTCTATTCAGGGAGATCATATGTGGAATTGTGAAAGGTCAAGGACACTATCCAGCTACCAAAATCAGAAGAATCAAATCTTTCTTTTGGATAGGAGGGGTTCTTTCCAGCTCATCTCAGAATTAAATAAAATTTATTTCTATTGTGTCCTTGTTCCATGCACACTATGTTACCACTATATTAGTTCACTCACTAATGCATTAGTTAATTCATGCACTCATTAAGCATATATTTATTGAGGGCCTACTATGTGTCCGAATTAAGAAGACATATTTAAACAGATAACTAGAACAATATGATGAGTAAAATAGGAGAAAATTCACAAGATATTTTGGGAGCAGAGGGAAGAGGTATTTAATTCACCCTGGATGGAGATGCCAGTGACTTCTAAAGGGAAGACACCTGATACTAGTCTTAAAGGCTGAAAATGAAGAAGGTGCAGATGAAAGAATTATTGAAGCATAGATGTGAGTCTCGGCAGGCTGTGTGAGCTAGAGCAGTTTGGCCACTTTAAGGAACTTGGATTGTATCTTATAGGTGATGCAGTCATTGAACGGTTTTAATTAAAGGAAGATCATAGTCAGATTTGAAATGTCTATTATCCCCTGTGGTGCCTGTGTGGAGGAATGAGATTTGAGGCAGACAAAACTAGAGCAGTCAAGTGATTCCAAAGATATGATTGTAACCCAAGTAAAGATGCAGGGAGAGTCAGAAACTGGACAGAGGCAATAGGGTTGTGATTCAACAAAAATTCAAACTTTAAAATTTGCCAGACTTAGTGAGTAAGGAAAAATGGGCATTGAGTTTGGAGGATGAAGAAAAGGGCAGAGTCAAGAATGACAGGTTTCTAACTTGGGTTCCTGCATATGTCACTCAAATAGAGAAACAGAATTCACAATGGGAGATTGGATTAGGGAGAAGGTATTCTTTTCAATTAGTTTTAATTTTGAATAGTATGAATTACATATAGAGCATCTCACTACCAGAAAGATACCAGAGTATCTTGCAAGTTGACTATAGGAACTTGGAACAGAAAGTCTGGGCTAAAGATAAATTGTAGAAATAATCAATGTTATAATGGTAGTTTAGAATACAAAAGCAGATGAGAGCCAATTCTCTACTTCACCTTGACACTGAAAATATAGTTTTGATACCATAAACACAGCCACCAGAAGTTGTTATTTTATCTGACCTTTTAGAAAACTCCTTGGGTTCTGGAAGATATCAAGGATATTCTCCCTTTCTCCTCCCTTTTGATAAGAATTTTTTAGTGAGTGCTTTTCAAATTGTGTATCATGATTTGTTAGTGGATTGTGAACTTAATTTTGGTGATTTGTTACATATTCATTTTGAACAAAATAGAAGAGAACAAAATAGACTGGAATAGAAAAGGCCAGAAAACAGAGTATGTCTCATACAGTAATTGTGTGTGTGTGTGTGTGTGTGTGTATAAAATTAAACAAAAGTAAAGATTACTTACTCTTACTGTATGAGATTCAAATTACTATAAAATATGTTTTCTCTTTTCTTCTATTCAATTATAGTCCATTCTATTTGCACATGCATGTGTGTGTGTGTGTTTGTGTGTGTGTGTGTGTGTGTATTATTGGGTTGCAGTGTGTGGGTTATGGTCAAAAACATTTGAAATCCCTGTCCCAGACTGAGAAAAATTAAAAGTGGTCTCTTTTAGATAAGGAAGAAAAGAGAAAATAGAGTATTCTAAAAATAACAAGCTAATATTTAACAGTTGATTCACATTTGTATTTAGGGAAATGGCTAGAATTAGGGCAGAGGCAAACAAGTCATGGGTTAAGAGAAGAGCCAGGAATTACATAAAGGTAAAATAAAGAATGATATGCCAATGTATATAGAACTTGGCTTTAAATAAATTAACCTTATTTCAATAAAAAGTAGATGAGATCAATTAATAATATGGTATAAAAGGGGAAAAAATTGTTAAAGATGAAAGAAGTACATCAAAAAATATACTAGCAAAGCAAGAAGTGTCCACAAAGCAATTTGAGAAGAAATAATAAGAGTTACAAGGAGAATCAGAAGGGTGGACTGTCTTTAAGAAAAAGATGGTGAACAGTTTCAACACTCCCCCAAATTCTACAAAATTCTCATCTCCAAAATCTCTTGGGAGAGGTTGCTACAAAACTTCAAAAAAGTGAATGTCTGTTTGATTTCCTCTTCCCTTGTAAAACCTCACTTTGACCTCCCTCTACACTTTAAGGTAAATTAAAATTAATTTTAAAATTTGAACTTTATGACTCTGGGGACAAATAAACATTATAAAACTAAGATGAAGAATCATGGTGTAAGGTATGGGTTTTCCTCTGACCATTAAGGAGTTGAAAAAAAAATCATCTTTCTTGTTAAAACTTCTTACTATCATATCAGAGGATTTGATTCAGTGTTGTGTAACAGACAAACCTCAAATAACAGCAGGTTTAAAAATATAAATTTGCTTCTCCTTCTCTCAATCAAGAAGTACGGAAGTAAACAATTCAGGGTTAATATGGCACTCCACAGTGACAATGACCCAAGTCCCACTGGGTGTGACTTTCTTCCCCAAGGTCATCTCAGTAATATGGTGGTAGGTGCAGGGAAGGGAGAAGGAGGGCTAATCCCTCCCCTTTAAGGACACTTCTCAGAGGTTCCACATATAACTTATGTCCCATTGTCTAGTCCTTAGTCACATGACCACACCTAGCTGGAAAGGAAGATAGATTTGATCTTTATTCTGGGCTGTTTTGTGACAAGCTATAAGTTCTATATACCTTAACAGAGTTCAAGAGAATTTAAGATCACTATCATTCAAATAAAAAGAGTCCCCTTTTTAGGATCATCTATCTTTTCAGTTTTCCTGGGGTTGGGAGGTTTTCTCAGATATGGCTTTCAGTACTAAAAGTGAGAAAGTCTTGGGTCAGGGTTAGTTATCACCCTACCTTCAACATAGTAAAAAAGATTATATACTTATTTTCAACCATACTACCAATCCTAAAACCATGTTCAGAATACATTTTTGAAATATAGCCTTCAAAGCCTGAAATTGATTTATGAAAATGTCCTCTGGGGTAGACAATCTTCATTTCATTTCTTCAAACTGTTAAGATTCATTTGGAGAAGAGTCTGATAAAGAAGGTCAGCAGGGCTTCCCTGGTGGCACAGTGGTTGAGAGACCGCCTGCCGATGCAGGGGATACGGGTTAGTGCCCCAGTCCGGGAAGATCCCACATGCCGCGGAGCAGCTGGGCCCATAAGCCTGCACATCCGGAGCCTGTGCTCTGCAACGGGAGAGGCCACAGCAGTGAGAGGCCCAAAAAAAGAAGGTCAGCAAAAAAATTCTCTGACAATAAACCCAAAATATATTTCAGAAAATATTTTGAACACTTGATAACATTGTTGAAGTAAGACTCAAGTCCTCTCACAGGACTACTTTGAAAGGAAATAAATAACTGCACAGGAAAATGAGTTGCCAGTTTATAGGTATAACCCAACCTATTTTTTAAATACAATGTAGCAATTCAGTTTTAGTCAGAAACTGGGTGAGGTAGAATCCAGGGCCTAAGGATTTTAAAGCCTAGTTATTCAGAAGAGGGGGGCTTCCGGGAAGATGGCGGAAGAGTAGGATGCCAAGATCACCTTCCTCCCCACAGATACACCAGAAATACATCTACACGTGGAACAACTCCTACAGAACACCTACTGAACGCTGGCAGAAGACCTCAGACCTCCCAAAAGGCAAGAAACTCCCCACGTAACTGGGTAGGGCAAAAGAAAAAAGAATAAACAGAGACAAAAGGATAGGGACGAGACCTGCACCAGTGGGAGGGAGCTGTGAAGGAGGAACGGTTTCCACACACTAGGAAGCCCCTTCGCGGGCGGAGACTATGGGTGGTGCAGGGGTAAAGCTTTGGAGGCGCGGAGGAGAGCACAGCAACAGGGGTGCGGAGGGCAAAGCGGAGAGATTCCCACACAGAGGATCAGGGCCGACCGGCACTCACCAGCCCGAGAGGTTGTCTGCTCACCCTCTGGGGTGGGCGGGGCTGGGAGTTGAGGCTTGGGCTTCAGTCGGAGCGCAGGGAGAGGACTGGGGCTGGCAGCATAAACACAGCCTGCAGGGGGTTAGTGCACCACGGCTAGCCGGGAGGGAGTCCGAGGAAAAGTCTGTACCTGCCAAAGAGGCAAGAGACTTTTTCTTCCCTCTTCGTTTCCTGGTGCGTGAGGAGAGGGGATTAAGAGCGCTGCTTAAAGGAGCTCCAGAGACAGGCACGAGCCGCAGCTAAAAGCATGGACCCCAGAGACGGGCATGAGATGCTAAGGCTGCTGCTGCCGCCACTAAAAAGCCTGTGTGTGAGCACAGGTTACTACCCACACCCCCCTTCCGGGGAGCCTGTGCAGCCTGCCACTGCCAGGTTCCCAGGATCCAGGGACAACTCCCCCAGAAGAACGCACGGCACGCCTCAGGCTGGTGCAACGTCATGCTGGCCTCTGCCGCTGCAGAATCCCCCCGTACTCCGTGCCCCTCCGTCCCCCCAGCCTGAGTGAGCCAGAGCCCCGGAATCAGCGGCTCCTTTAACCCCGTCCTCTCTGAGCAAAGAACAGACGCCCTCTGGCGACCTACACGCAGAGGCGGGGCCAAATCCAAAGCTGAGACCCTGGGAGCTGTGAGAACAAGGAAGAGAAAGGGAAATCTCTCCCAGCAGCCTCAGAAGCAGCGGATTAAAGCTCCACAATCAACTTGATGTACCCTGCATCTGTGGAATACATGAATAGACAACGAAACATCCCAAATTGAGGAGGTGGACTTTGAGAGCAAGATTTATGATTTTTTCCCCGTTTCCTCTTTTTGTGAGTGTGAATGCTTCTGTGTGAGATTATGTCTGCATAGCTTTGTTTCCACCATTTGTCCTAGGGGTCTATCCGTCCATTTTTTTTTTCCTTAAAAATTATTTTTTTATTTTAATAACTTTATTATATTTTATCTTACTTTATTTTATTTTACTTTATCTTCTTTCTTTCTTTCCTTTTTTCCTTCCATCCCTCCTTCCCTCCTTCCTTCTTTCCTTCCTCCTTCCCTCCCTCCCTCCCTTTCTTTCTTTCTACTTCTACTAATTCTTACTTTCTAATTTTTCTCCATTTTATTCTGAGCCGTGTGGATGAAAGGATCTTGGTGCTGCAGTCAGGAGTCAGTGCTGAGCCTCTGAGGTGGGAGAGCCAACTTCAGGACACTGGTCCACAAGAATCCTCCCAGCTCCACATAATATCAAACAGCGAAAATCTCCCAGAGATCTCCATCTCAACACCAGCACCCAGCTTCACTCACCGACCAACAAGCTACAGTGCTGGACATCCTACGCCAAATAACTAGCAAGACAGGAACACAACCCCACCCATTAGCAGAGAGGCTGCCTAAAATCATAATAAGTCCACAGACACCCCAAAACACACCACCAGATGTGGACCTGCCCACCAGAAAGACAAAATCCAGCCTCATCCACCAGAACACAGGCACTAGTACCCTCCACCAGGAAACCTACACAACCCACTGAACAAACCTTAGCCACTAGGGACAGACACCAAAAACAATGGGAACTACGAACCTGCAAAAAGGAGACCCCAAACACAGTAAGATAAGTAAAATGAGAAGACAGAAAAACACACAGCAGACGAAGTAGCAAGATAAAAACCCACCAGACCTCACAAATGAAGAGGAAATAGGCAGTCTACCTGAAAAAGAATTCAGAATAATGATAGTAAAGATGATCCAAAATCTTGGAAATAGAATGGACAAAGTGCAAGAAACATTTAACAAGGACCTAGAAGAACTAAACATGAAACAAACAACAATGAACAACACAGTAAATGAAATTAAAAATACTCTAGATGGGATCAATAGCAGAATAACTGAGGAAGAAGAACGGATAAGTGACCTGGAAGATAAAATAGTGGAAATAACTACTGCAGAGCAGAATCAAGAAAAAAGAATGGAAAGAACTGAGGACAGTCTCAGAGACCTCTGGGACAACATTAAACGCACCAACATTCGAATTATAGGGGTTCCAGAAGAAGAAGAGAAAAAGAAAGGGACTGAGAAAATATTTGAAGAGATTATAGTTGAAAACTCCCCTAATATGGGAAAGGAAATAGTTAATGAAGTGCAGGAAGCACAGAGAGTCCCATTCAGGATAAATCCAAGGAGAAATACACCAAGACACATATTAATCAAACTGTCAAAAATTAAATACAAAGAAAGCATATTAAAAGCATCAAGGGAAAAATAACACACAAGGGAATCACCATAAGGTTAACAGCTAATCTCTCAGCAGAAACTCTGCAAGACAGAAGGGACTGGAAGGACATATTTAAAGTGATAAAGGAGAAAAACCTGCAACAAAGATTACTCTACCCAGCAAGGATCTCATTCAGATATGATGGAGAAATTAAAACATTTACAGACAAGGAAATGCTGAGAGAGTTCAGCACCACCAAACCAGCTCTACAACAAATGCTAAAGGAACTTCTCTAGGCAAGAAACACAAGAGAAGGAAAAGACCTACAATAACGAACCCAAAACAACTAAGAAAATGGGAATAGGAACATACATATCAATAATTACCTTAAATGTAAATGGACTAAATGCTCCCACCAAAAGACACAGATTGGCTGAATGGATACAAAAACAAGACCCATATATTTGTTGTCTACAAGAGACCCACTTCAGACCTACAGACACATACAGACTGAAAGTAAGGGGATGGAGAAAGATATTTCATGCAAATGGAAACCAAAAGAAAGCTGGAGTAGCAATTCTCATATCAGACAAAATAGACTTTAAAATAAAGACTATTACAAGAGACAAAGAAGGACACTACATAATGATCAAGGGATCGATCCAAGAAGAAGATATAACAATTGTAAATATTTATGCACCGAACATGGAAGCACATCAATATATAAGGCAAATACAGCCATAAAAGGGGAAATTGACAGTAACGCATTCATAGTAGGGGACTTTAAAACCCCACTTTCACCAATGGACAGATCATCCAAAATGAAAATAAATAAGGAAACACAAGCTTTAAATGATACATTAAACAAGTGGGACTTAATTGATATTTATAGGACATTCCATCCAAAAACAACAGAATACACATTTTTCTCAAGTGCTCATGGAACATTCTCCAGGGTAGATCATATCTTGGGTCACAAGTTAAGCCTTAAATTTAAGAAAATTGAAATTTTTTCACGTATCTTTTACAACCACAACACTATGAGACTAGGTATCAATTACAGGAAAAGATCTCGAAAAAATACAAAAACATGGAGGATAAACAATACACTACTTAATAACGAAGTAATCACTGAAGAAATCAAAGAGGAAATAAAAAAATACCTAGAAACAAATGACAATGGAGACATGATGACCCAAAACATATGGGATGCAGCAAAAACAGTTCTAAGAGGGAAGTTTATAGCAATACAATCCTACCTTAAGAAACAGGAAACATCTCGAATAAACAACCTAAGCTTGCACCTAAAGCAATTAGAGAAAGAAGAACACAAAAACCCCAAAGCTAGCAGAAAGAAAGAAATCATAAAGATCAGATCAGTAATGAATGATAAAGAAATGAAGAAACGACAGCAAAGATCAATAAAACTAAAAGCTGGTTCTTTGAGAAGATAAACAAAATTGATAAACCATTAGCCAGACTCATCAAGAAAAAAAGGGAGAAGACTCAAATCAATAGAATTAGAAATGATAAAGGAGAAGTAACAAGTGACACTGCAGAAATACAAAAGATCATGAGAGATTACTACAAGCAACTCTATGTCAAAAAAATGGACAACCTGGAAGAAATGGACAAATTCTTAGAAATGCACAACGTGCAAAGACTGAATCAGGAAGAAATAGAAAATATGAACAGATCAATCACAAGCACTGAAATTGAAACTGTGATTAAAAATCTTCCAACAAACAAAAGCCCAGGACCTGATGACTTCACAGGTGAATTCTATCAAACATTTAGAGAAGAGCTAACACCTATCCTTCTCAAACTCTTCCAAAATATAGCAGAAGGAGGAACACTCCCAAACTCATTCTACGAGGCCAACATCACCTTGATACCAAAACCAGACAAGGATGTCACAAAGAAAGAAAACTACAGGCCAGTATCACTGATGAACATAGATGTAAAAATCCTCAACAAAATACTAGCAAACAGAATCCAACAGCACATTAAAAGGATCATACACCATGATCAAGTGGGGTTTACTCCAGGAATGCAAGGATTCTTCAATATACCCAAAACAATCAATGTGATACACCATATTAAGAAATTGAAGGAGAAAAACCATATGATCATCTCAATAGATGCAGAGAAAGCTTTTGACAAAATTCAACACCCATTTATGATAAAAACCCTCCAGAAAGTAGGCATAGAGGGAACTTTCCTCAACATAATAAAGGCCATATATGAGAAACCCACAGCCAACATCGTCCTCAATGTGAAAATCTGAAAGCATTTCCACTAAGATCAGGAACAAGACAAGGTTGCCCACTCTCACCACTCTTATTCAACATAGTTTTGGAAGTTTTAGCCACAGCAATCAGAGAAGAAAAGGAAATAACAGGAATCCAAATCGGAAAAGAAGTAAAGCTGTCACTGTTTGCAGATGACATGATACTATACGTAGAGAATCCTAAAGATGCTACCAGATAACTACTAGAGTTAATCAATGAATTTGGTAAAGTAGCAGCATACAAAATTAATACACAGAAATCTCTGGCATTCCTATACACTAATGATGAAAAATCTGAAAGTGAAATCAAGAAAACAGTCCCATTTACCATTGCAACGAAAAGAATAAAATACCTAGGAATAACCCTACCTAAGGAGACAAAAGACCTGTATGCAGAAAATTATAAGACACTGACGAAAGAAATTAAAGATGATACAAATAGATGGAGAGATATACCATGTTCTTGGATTGGAAGAATCAACATTGTGAAAATGACTCTACTACCAAAAGCAATCTACAGATTCAATGCAATCCCTATCAAACTACCACTGGCATTTTTCAGAGAAGTAGAACAAAAAATTTCACAATTTGTATGGAAACACAAAAGACCTCGAATAGTCAAAGCAATCTTGAGAAAGAAAAACGGAGCTGGAGGAACCAGGCTTCCTGACTTCAGACTATACTACAAAGCTACAGTAATCAAGACAGTATGGTACTGGCACAAAAACAGAAAGATAAATCAAAACAGGATAGAACAGGAAAGAAATCCCAGAGATAAACCCACGCACATATGGTCACCTTATTTTTGATAGAGGAGGCAGGAATGTACAGTGGAGAAAGGACAGCCTCTTCAATAAGTGCTGCTGGGAAAACTGGAGGGGTACATGTAAAAGTATGAGATTAGATCACTCCCTAACACCATACACAAAAGTAAGCTCACAATGGATTAAAGGCCTAAATGTAAGGCCAGAAACTCTCAAATTCTTAGAGGAAAACATAGGCAGAACACTCTATGACATAAATCACAACAAGATCCTTTCTGACCCACCTCCCAGAAAAATGGAAATAAAAACAAAAATAAACAAATGGGACCTAATAAAACTTCAAAGCTTTTGCACAGCAAAGGAAACCATAAACAAGACCAAAAGACAACCCTCAGAATGGGAGAAAATATTTGCAATGAAGCAACTGACAAAGGATTAATCTCCAAAATTTATAAGCAGCTCATGCAGCTCAGTAACAAAAAAATAAACAACCCAATCCAAAAATGAGCAGAAAACCTAAATAGACAGTTCTCCAAAGAAGATATAGACTGCCCACAAACACATGAAAGAATGCTCAACTTCATTAATCATAAGAGAAATGCAAGTCAAAACTACAATGAGATATCATCTCACACCAGTCAGAATGGCCATCATCAAAAAATCTAGAAACAATAAATGCTGGAGAGGGTGTGGAGAAAAGTGAACCCTCTTGCACTGTTGGTGGGAATGTAAATTGATACAGCCACTGTGGAGAACAATATGGAGGTTCCTTAGAAAGCTGCAAATGGAGCTACCATATGATCCAGCAATCCCACTACTGGGCATATACCCTGAGAAAACTATAATTCAAAAAGAGTCATGTACCAAAATATTCATTGCAGCTCTATTTACAATAGCCTGGAGATGAAAACAACCTAAGTGTCCATCATCGGATGAATGGATAAAGAAGATGTGGCACATATATACAATGGAATATTACTCAGCCATAAAAAGGAACGAAATTGAGCTATTTATAATTAGGTGGATAGACCTAGAGTCTGTCATACAGAGTGAAGTAAGTCAGAACCAGAAAGCCAAATACCATAAGCTAACACATATATATGGAATTTAAGAAAAAGAATGTCATGAAGAACCTAGGGGTTAGACAGGAATAAAGTCACAGCCCTACTAGAGAATGGACTTGAGGTTATGGGGAGGGGGAAGGGTAAGCTGTGACAAAGCGAGAGAGAGGCATGGACATATATACACTACCAAACGTAAGGTAGATAGCTAGTGGGAAGCAGCCGCATAGCACAGGGAGATCAGCTCGGTGCTTTGTGACCGCCTGGAGGGGTGGGATAGGGAGGGTGGGAGGGAGGGAGACGCAAGAGGGAAGAGATATGGGAACATATGTATATGCATAACTGATTCACTTTGTTATAAAGCAGAAACTAACACACCATTGTAAAGCAATTATACTCCATTAAAGATGTAAAAATAAATAAGTAAATAAATAAATAAATACAATGTAGCTTAACTAACAAAAGGTGCCAAATATTAATAAAATTACATTTAATTCCTTTGAAAATAACATTTTCTCAATCATATCTGTATTTGAATTTTTTTAAAGGCATTTCAATTTTCAGTAAACTTGCATTATTTTAAAATTGTTATTCAGAACCGGTATTATTCAAGAAATTAGTCTTCATCACAGTTTCTGGAATTGTCCGGAACTGCAGAGCTCACAGGTGGGGAAATCATTTTGATGGCTTCTCTAATGACAGCATCTGCAGAGCCCACAAGGCTGTGGGACTTCTTTTCATCCATAAAGGGAGGGGACACCAAAGGCCCTCTCCAAATTAATCTTTACTTGTCAAATCTGGAGCATATTTTATTTCACAGAATCAGTAGCAATATCTCAGAATAGTTGCTTCAGGGGAAGACTTCCAGATTTGAGTGGAATAGGGCAATTTTATAGGACATTTCAATCAGGCTACAGATTTGTACTATTAATGGAGAAGTTAATGAAAACAAGTTCCCCCCAAGAAGAACTAGCTGTGAGTCAGCATTTTAGATATTCCAGCACAGAAGAGTTTGTTTTCATTGACAGGCAAAGAAAAATCATTCTACTATTGAAAAAGGAAAGTGCATTTTTTCACCCTATCTTGTGAATACAAACATCTTCTAGAGTGAAAACATGAGAAACTAATAAACAACTATTTATCAAAGGAAGAGGAGGCAACACTTAGGCCTTGAAAGAATTGCTCCCAAACTAAATTTCATCTTATATTCTCCTTTGCATAAAATGCATATGATTCTGTTTAGATTGTTCTACTTACCAAAAAAATAAGTGAAGACCTTTGACCTGACTTCATAGTTTTTATGATGTGCTCTCATCCACTTCAAAAATGGAAGGAGTTTTGTTTTGTTTTTATTGAGTCAGTGGGGTAAATATTAGCAGGAGGGAAAGCTCTGGCCACCATTTTCCTTGAGGCACAAGGAAAGTGCTTCCTACTTTGCTCTGTCCACTTGTACCTACCACAGCAATAAATAAAATAGTCTCTCCCATTTTTCACATCTCTTCATATAAAGTATATGTAGTAAAGAATAATTATTGTTTTATAGCAGTTCATAATTTTCAAAGTGCTTTCTAAATCAACATCTCATTCTACTCTCCCCCAAACCCTTCTAGATTATTATTATTTTGCCTATTTTACATACAAAGAAATTGAGGTTTAGTACATTTAAACATCTTACCTGAGATCTCACAGCTAGGAAGCGGCTGAAAATTCAGTTCTTCTGAGCCTAAATTCAACACTGTTTTCCCTATGCCAAAAATTCTATTTGAAATGTTATCAGAATTGTTTTGTGTCATCAGAGGATGAAAATAAAACCAGCTTAATGTTCATTCTCTGTTAATGTGAGAAAGAGACACTAAATATCAATATTCTTCAGCAATAAATTGCAGGAGCCAGAATCTAAAAAGGGACACACACATGTGCACACACACACACACACACACATACACACACACACACCCCCAAACAACAGGAAGCAGACAGTCCACGCTGTTAGAGTATATATGATGAAACCTATAAATCTTTTCCACAGAAAAATGCATATGCCACATACAAACTTTATATAATTTCTGGGAATTTACTTAACCCCCTTAGCTCATCTGTGGACAACTGTAAATAGGATTCCTACTGCACTGGAACTTTTTAATCACCATGGACATCTAAATCTATCTATTTTACCAATACATAAAATAGTCATTTTCTAGTTCCTCTTAGTGGGCTCCTCAATAGTACTAGAGCCTGGTTGACACTCCTTTCTTCTTGAAACATTTTCCTTCTTTGGCTGTATGAGATCAAAATAGTTTTTCCTCCTACTTCTCTGGCTGTTTCTTCTGTCTTCTTTGCTAGCTCATCCCTTTCTACCTCGTCTCTGAGTGTTTCCAATTTCTCAAGAAATTGATATTTTTCTATTTTATTCATATTTTGAAAGAACTAACTTTAACCTTGTTGATTTTCTCAGTTGTTCATCTGATTTCCATTTCATGGATATAAACTCTCCAGTATTTTCCATCTGCTTGGTTTGGGTTTCATTGTTTACTTCTCTTTGCTACCTTCTTAAGGTAGAAGCTTAGGTTATTGATTTAAAACCTTTCTTCTTTAATTATAAGCATGTTAAGGTAAATTTTCTAAATAAAATTTTAGCTGCATCCCACAAATTTTGATATGTTGGGTTTTCATTTTCATTCAGTATGAAATATTTTCTAGTTTACTTTGTAATTTCTTCTTTGACATTTATATTACTCAGAAGAATATTTTAATTTCCAATATTTTGGGATTTTCTAAATAATTTCTTCTTTTTTGAATTTATTTCATTATGGTCAGAAAATATACTCTGTATGATTTAAGTCCTCTTAAATTTATTGAAACATCTTTTAGACCCCAGCATATTGTTCAGGTGCACTTGAAAGAGTGTGTATTCTGCTATCATTGGATGAAATATTCTTTAAATGTCCATTAAGTCAAGTTGGTTGTTGATAGTGTTGTTCATGTCTTCTGTGTCCTTATGGATATTTATTGTCTATTTGTTCTATCAATGTCTGAAAAAAAAATTTACCTGTTTTTTCACCTAGTTCTTCTGAATATTGCTTCACATATTTTGAAGCTCTGTTATTAGTTATATATATTTAGGGTGTTTATTTGTTCTTAATAAATCAAATTTTTTATTACAAACTGCCCTTATTTATTTCAGTTAATGCTCCTTTTCTATTTTGCACAAAATTAATGCAGCTATCTTATGGTTAGTGTATGCATGTTACAGTTTTTCAATCCTATTACTTTTAAGTTATATGTGTCTTTATATTTACAGTGCATATCTTATAAACATCACACATTTGGATCTTACTTTCTTCTTCAGTATGATAATCTCTGCCTTTTATTTGGCCCTTCACTAGAGCATAATGAAGTAAAGAGAACAATATTATCCTAGGGTTCTTACATTATATGTGAAGGGGAATAACATTAATTCAGATTAAGTTGTAAGAGGTTTGGGATGCATGTTTTAATCCCTAGAGGAGACACAGAAAATAATACAAAGAAGTAAGTTAGAAAAGATAAAATGGAATACTAAAAATATGTTGCATAGGTCCAAAGGAGAAATAAAGGAATAATAAAGTAGAAAACAAATAGCAAGATGGTAGACTTAAATTCAACCATATCAAAAAATTTATATTAAATTTAAATACTTTATTTCTATGTATATTTTTAAATCTACACTTTTATTATTTTTGCTTTAGACAGTCAAATCATTTATGGAAATTTAAAAATAAGAAATAAAAGTGGTATTTTAAACATTTGATGAGATATTTACCATTTCTAGCATTCTTTATTCTTTCCGGTAGACCCAGATTTCTTTCTGGTTACATAACCTTATAACCTGAAGACTTCATTTAGAATTTCTTATAGTTCTCTTCTGCTGGTGTTGAATTCTCACTTTCATTTTTTGAAATATCTTTACTTTTTGCTTTCATTTTTAAAGGATATTTTCACTAGATACAGAGGTCTAGGGTTTTTGTTTTTGTTTTTTTTTCTTTCAAACACTCTAAACATGCTACTTCACTGTTTTCTGACTTGCATTGTTTCTGGAGAAAAGCAAGCCATCACCCTTATGGTTGCTACCTTCTATATAATGTGCCTTTTTTCTCCAACTACTTTTAAATTTTTTCCTCTTTATTTTTGGTTTTCAAAAATATGATTATGATGTGCCTCAGTATGGCTTTCTTGATATTTATCGTGCTTGGTTGAGTTATTAAATCTATGTATTATTACTTTCATCATATTTAGAAAATCTTCAGCTATTATTTCTTCAAGTATTTTCTTTTACCCCATTTTCTCTTTCTGGGACTCCATAGACTGCTTATATTATCCCTGAAGATTTGTTTGGCTATATTTATTTCCAATTTTTTTCTTTCTGTTTCAGTTAGATACTTTTATTGATATATACTAAAGTTCTATGACCCTTTTTTCCTCTCCTGTCCAATTTAATGTAAATTTCAATCAATAAAACGTTAATTTTAGATATTCTATGTTTTATTTCTACCATTTCCACTTATTTCTTTTTGAGAGTTGTCATGGCTCTGCTGAAATATACCACATCTTTACCATAACATCCCTCTTTTTTTCTATAAACCCTTTAACAGTTTTGTAATAGTTGTTTTAAATTGGTTCTTCTATTCACCCCATTCAGAGCAGGAAACTGCCTCTGATATAGAAGCTACCGTGGTTTATTGCCCACCTATGAAAGTCTTATTTCCTTCTGGAATTCTCATATCTACTGTTCTTTTCTAGTCTCATAGAAAAAATAGGGTTTTATCTCTGTGGGTTTCTTGTTGTTACCATGACAGTGAAGTTCTTTCTACATCCTAACTGGTGGTGGAACACCAAGATCGTGTCTGTTTTACTCACCATTAAATCTCTAGTGCTTAATATAGTGATAGAAATTAAATGTCTGTAGACCATAAATAAAAATGGAATGAAGACGCTTCAGATATGTGGACAAAATAAAATATGACATTCGCAGTTTATAGGGTAAGCAGTAGATGGTAGTTTAGGACCAGAATATTTTTAATGATGTTTTAAATAAGGGTGTCATTGTCTTTGAAAAGTCAAGTGATATCTGGTGATAAAATCCATGACCTGGTATTATTCCTTGATCAGAACAAGTAGGTAGTTGAGGGAATTCTCTCAGGCAACAATCTAGAATACAGAGATAAAAATCTAGGTCTTGAGGGCTTGGCTTCCCTGGTGGCGCAGTGGTTGAGAGTCTGCCTGCCGATGTAGGGGACGTGGGTTCGTGCCCCGGTCTGGGAGGGTCCCACATGCTGTGGAGCAGCTGGGGCCGCGAGCCATGGCCACTGAGCCTGCGCATCCAGAGCCTGTGCTCCACAACGGGAGGGGCCACGGCCGCGAGAGGCCCGCGTACCGCAAAAAAAAAAAAAAAAAAACTAGGTCTTGAAAAAAATGGCGATTATTTTTGAAATCCAGAAGATTAAGGAATGGAGAACATCATGAGGGAAACACTTCCAATGGAGCATTTACCTCCCAAAGGCTCAAAACTCTCCACTAACATCTACAGCTGGGTCAGGGTTTTTTGTTTCTTGTCTTGTTTAATTTCCAGCTCTTCTATGTTTATCACATTCTTCTGGAAAACTGAAGACTGTTAGAGTTTGACCTAACATTTGAGAGAAGACAGACCTTGAAAGTGAAGATCAAGTGTCCCCATGCTGAGTGGCAAGAAGGTCTGTAACATCTGGGAATCAGGCCAAGGCTGGCATCTCCCTATGCCTGGTGTTAACCTATTGGTAGCAATGCATGGAATTATACTCCTTATTCCAAAACTTCTCAGGTCTTCTAATCTAAAAAGCATTATGTGAATTAAAGTAACAAAAGAAATTCAGTCTTTCCATTACACATTTTCCAATGTTATTTTTATTAAATTGAAAATAAGTACATTTTAAAATACCCACTAGCAAGAAATGGTATAGAATACAGATGCATCAAATAGTGTTGAAGTGCCCATTTATCTCTGACTTACGGATTGTGCCACATGTCCTGACCCCCAGAAGGCAAATTATGAGTTTCTCTGAGCCAGCAAGGGGTCTAATAGCCTATATCATGTCCATTCTCCACTAGTGCCAATGATATTACTCTAATACTGAAATGTTGATATCAATAGCATTGTGTTAGAGTTGCTGTTGTTATGCTGACATTGGCATCATTTTGCTGGCATTAAGCCTGTTGGCCTAGCTCCTCCATAGGCAATCATTATTGTTTCTAAAGGATTTATTCAATGCCTGCTTCCGTATATTTCTCTGTTGGACCTGCTCTTTAAGATCTGACAATATGTGATAAACAATGGTGGCAGCCAAAGACCCAAATAGTGAAATCAACTTTCAATAAATATACATGCATGTAGAGAGAGCAGTACATTCATTGCAAAGGGGTGGTTGAATATAAAATTATGGAAGGAATGAGGTCAAAGGAAATTTTATACTCTTCCAATGGACTCTGAAAGGTTTCTCTTAAATAGGAAGATATTAGAAGCACTAAAGAAAAAGAGGACAGTGTGCAACTGTATGATGATTTCTAAGCAACTTAGAAGTTTGAGATTAAAAGGTTACATTTTAAAATATTTTATACAATTTTTAAAGGTTATTTATATTTACAGTTATTGCAAAACATTGGCTATATCCCCTGTGTTACACAGCACATCCTTGTAGCCTATCTTACACCCAATAGCTTGTACCTCCCATTTTGCCAACCTTATATGGCTCCTCCCCTCCCTTTCCCCACTAGTAACCACCGGTTCATTCTCTATATCTGTGTGTCTGCTTCTCTTTTGTTATATTCACTAGTTTATTGTATTTTTTAGATTCCACATATAAGTGCTATCATACAGTATTTGTCTTTCTCTGTCTAACTTATTTCACTTAGCATAATGTCTTCCAAGTCCATCCATGCTGCTGCAAATGGCAACATTTAATTCTTTTTTATGGCTGAGTAGTATCCCACTGTGTGTGTGTATATATATATATATATATATATATATATATATATATATATATATACCACATCTTCTTTAGCCTTTCATCTGTTGACGGACACTTAGGTTGCTCCCACATCTTGGCAACTATAAATAATGCTGCTATGAACATTGAGGTGCTTGTATTTTCTTAAATTAGTGTTTTGGGGTTTTTTGTACATATACCCAAGAGTGGAGTTGCTGGGTCATATGGTAGCTCTATTTTTAGTTTTCCGAGGAAGCCCCATACAGTTTTCCACTTCCCACCAACAGTTTACAAGGTGTTCCCTTTTCTCCACATCCAGGCCGACATTTGTTATTTGCATTTTAAAAGGTTATATTTAACAAAATATATTTAAGTAGTATGAAAGGAAGACTGCAAGATCTGCAGAGGATGGGAAACAATTACCCCATCTGTAAATGATCACCATGGCTGACTAATATATTCTAAGTATATTTCAATCAAACACATAAGTTCCAACTTCTGTATCATGACCTTATATGACATGATGCTAACTGACTGATGAGGCTAGATGTAAGTTAAATTTGGACCTAAAATGACACAATTGGATCCACTTCCATAAAGCAAACTTCTTTGCCTCCAACTCTTCAGCCCTTATTCCACATCATGCCCTCAGCTTTGGGCACTGAGGACAGTCTCCCGTACTTCTTAGGTCAACTCTTTCCTTGACACAAGCCTCGTTCCCCTTATCTAATTGACAAGAATACAACTTTTAGTCAACTACTTTGTCCAGGAATTTAGTTTAATTTAAAGTACATATAAATTTAACAAAATATAAAGTACTTAGGGATAAATCTAAAATGTATAAAGGATCTATATGTAGAAAACTACAAAACTCTAATGAAAGAAATCAGAAAAGATCTTAATAAATGGAGATACAGTCCATGTTCATGGATTGGAAGCAGGGAAGCAATATGGTCAAACTATCAATTCTTCCCCACTTGATCTATAAAGTCGATGAATTCTCAATCAAAATTCCATTAAGTTATTCTGTGGATATTGCCAAACTGATTCTAAACTGTATATATGGGAAGACAAAAGACCCAGAATAGTCAACACAACACTGAAGAGGAAGACAAAGTTGGAGGACTGACATTACCTGACTGCAAGATTTATTATAAAGCTACAATAAACAGGACAGCATGGTTTGGGGAAAAAAGACATATACATCAATAGTATAGAATCAAAATCCCAGAAAGACACCTCTATGAATGCACGCAACCAATCTTTCACAAAGGAGTAGAGTCAATTCAATGAGGAGAGGATAGATTTTTCAACAAAAGGTGTTGGAATAATTGAATGTCTATATGCAAAATAATGAATCTAGACACAGACCTTACACTTTTCATAAAAATAAACCCAAAATGGTTCAGGGACCTTAACTGTAAAACCCCAAACCACAGAACTTCTAGAAGATAGCATAGGAGATGTTGGGTTTGGCGAAGGACATGTTAGATAAAATATCAAAGGCACAATCCATGAAAGAAGAAGTTGAACTTTATTAAAATTAAAAATTTCTGCTCTGCAAAGTTACCTTTAAGAGAATCATAAAACCAGCCACAGATTGGGAGAAAATGTTAACAAAACATATATCTGATAAAAGACTTGTTTCTAAAATACACAAACAACTCCTAAAACAAAACAATAAGAAAATAAACACCCAATTTTAAAATGCTCAACAGATATAGCTCTAAAGAAAATACACAGATGGAAAATGAGCATATGAAATGATGTTCAATATCAATAGGAAATTGCAAATTAAAACAACAAAATAGAACTACACATCTACTAAAACAGCCAAAACCCATAAACTGGCAACACCAAACTCTAGCAAGGAGGTGGAGCAACAGGAATTTTCATTCATTGCTGATAGAAATGCAAAATAGTAAGCCATTTTTAGAAGACATTTTGGCATTTTCTTGCAAAGTTAAACATAGTTTTACCATACAATTTAGCAATCATGCTCTTAAGTATTTACTCAAATAAGTTGAAAATGTATGTCCACAAAAAACCCTGCACTTGAATGTTTACAGCAGCTTTGTTCATAGTTGACAAAATTTGGAAGCAACCAAGATGTCCTTCAGTAGATGAATGAATAAACAAACTGTGACATATTCATACAATGGAATATTATTCAGCAATAAGAAGAAGTGAGCTATCAAGCCACAAATATTCATGGAGGAATATTAAATGCATATTATTAGTTGAAAGAAGCCAGTCTGAAAAGGCTACATACTATATGATTCCAATTACATAGCATTCTGGAAAAGCCAAAACTAGAGAGATAGCAAAAATATCAGTGGTTGCCCGGTGTGGGGGCAGAAAGGAACGAACAGAAGGAGGGATGAATATGTGAAGTAGAGGGGCTTTTTAGGATAGTGAAACTATACTTTATGGCACTGTAACATTGGATACATGAGGTTATACATTTGTCAAAACCTATAGTATGCTAAAGCACAAAGAGTGAATGTCAATGTGCATAAATTTTTAAAAATCATTTAGGAGGTCAGAGGATCCCAGAGAAGGATAAATATCATAACAAGAGACTCTAATGGTATAAAACAAGATTGGGGACAAGGTACTGACATAAGTAGCTTTGGAAATGAATGAAGTCTATAAGACGAAAGGCAAATAGTACTGCACATAAATGTAACCTAGTTAATAAAGTTGTTTCTTATAGAGGAAGGGATTAATAACTGTGATACTGCTATATGTATGTATGTGTGTGTATATATATATGCACACACACACATACTAGAATTGAACAAAAGGATTAGAACATGGTGAAAGCCAGGTTTTTTACTGCTGGAGTGGGAATTGACAGATAAGCAAGGGGAGGAGGCTAGAATGATCCATGTGTCAATGGATTAGAATTGGAGGCATCAGTAAGAATTCATCTTTGACTTAATATACAGATTGTTACATATAGAAACATTTATGTGTGGGTATAAATACACGTAAATATACACACATTTTTTTTTTGCTTTATTAGATGAAAGAATGTAAAACAAACAACACCCCAGTAGCAACAGGCACACTTAGTATCCGGATCTTGGTTTCTAATACTATTATCCAAAAAAAAAAAAAAAAAAGAATCTGTGCTCCTTGGAAAAATGGCTGATTCTAGGATTGAGACAAGAAATATACAAGATGAGCCTTGAACATCTCATAGGTACATAGGTAAGGAAGTGCTCAAAAAATTGATGGGTGTACATCAAAGGGTCACAGGGACCAACTGAAAGAGCTCCCAATGGCCAAGTCTGGAACAATTTGAGCAACAAAATAAAGTAGTATTGTATTATAACTCAGAGTATAAAATAAATACTCATGAGTCTATACTGACATAAATAAATGATTGAATAAATTAATAAATGAGGAAGAAGAGACAAATATCCCATACAAAAGCATTCCAAATAAATTATGTACAAACTCCACCCTAAAGTAGGGGGACCTTATCTCCCCACTCCTTAAGTATGTGCTATGCATAGTGACTTCCTTCCAAAAAGTACAGAATGGAAAGGGGTTAAAAAAAAGAGTAGTTTTACAGTGGAGAAAATTGATGAACACTTCTTTAGCCAGGTGATCAAGATCAACATCAACTGTCATAAATCATAATCAAGTATATACCCTTGATAGGATGTGATGAAAATGGCCCTTACCATTGTACTATTCCTCTCTAAAACCTATAACCCCAGTCTAATCATGATAAAAAGCCATCAGACAAATTCTAATAGAGGGGCTTCCTACAATATACTTGAACAGTACTCCTCAAAACTGTCAAGGTCATCAAAAATAAGGAAAGTCTAAGAAACTGTCATAGCCAAGAGGAACCTAAGGAGACATGACAAATAAATGCAATGTGGTATCTTGTAATAGAAAAAAAGAACATTATGTAAAAACTAAGAAAATCTAAATAAACTGTGGATTTCACATTTTATAATAATGTAGCAGTATTGGTTCTTTAACTATAAGAAATGTACCATTCAAATATAAGGTGTTAATAATAGGGAAAACACTATGCAGGGAGTAGTGTTATATGTGGGATCTCTCTGCACTATCTGCTCAACTTTTTTTCTAAGTCTAAAACTATTCTAAAAAATAAAGTCTGTTAATTTTTAAAAAACGCTTTAAATCAGTTCTATTTTATATATTAACAACAATGGGAAATTAAAATGCAATACCATTTAAATAGCATCAAAAACATAAAATATGTAGAGATAAAATTTATAAAACGTAAGAGTGATATGAACACTGTAAAGCATAAGACATTACTGGGGGAAATTAAAGAAGTCCTAGATAAATGAAGATGTATTTTGTTCATGGACAGAAGTCCAAATATTGTTAACATGTCAATTCTCCTCAGACGATGGAGACATTCAATGGAATACAAATCAAAATCCCAGCAGGTTTTTTGGTTTCTTTTTTGGTAGAACTTGACAAGCTGACTCTAATAAGTATATGGAAATGAAAAGTACCTAGAAAAGTTGAAACAAATTTTGAAAAAGAAGAATAAAACTGGAGGACTGATTTTAAGACTCACTACTACTCACTACAACAGTATTGGAGTAAGGATAGATATAAAGATTAATGGAATGGAATAGGGAATCCAAAATTGAACACACATATGTATATGGTCAATTATTTTTAACAAAAACGAAACATTAGAAAAGGATACTCTTTTCAACAAATGGTGCTAGAACAATTGGATAGTCATATACAAAAAAAAAAGTGATCTTTGGGGCTTCCCTGGTGGTGCAGTGGTAGAGAGTCCGCCTACAGATGCAGGGGACACGGGTTCGTGCCCCGGTCCGGGAAGATCCCACATGCCGCAGAGCAGCTGGGCCCGTGAGCCATGGCTGCTGAGCCTGCGCGCCTGGAGCCTGTGCTCCGCAACAGGAGAGGCCACAACAGTGAGAGGCCCGCGTACTGCAAAAAAAAAAAAAAAAAAAAAAAAAAGTGATCTTTGACTCACATCTCACACCGTATACAAAATATGATTCAAAGTGGATCATAGACCTAAATGTTAGATATAAAATTTTAAAATTTCTAGGAAAAAATAAGAGGACGTATTTATGATTGGGGGTCTGATAAAGATTTTGTAAAACAAAAACAAAAACTATAAGAAAATAATCTCAAAATCATCATGCCAAACAGAAAAGAAAATCCAATGTGTGTGTACATAATGTAGGACTTCATTTTTATGAGACGGTCGAAAAGAGAAATCAAGTCTGCACTGACAACAGACCAGTGGTTGCCTGGGTCTGGGGTTTGGGCTTAGGGATTGCCTGCGATGGGGCACAAGAGAACTCTTCAGGTGCTGGAAGTATTCTATATAATAATTGTGGTAGTCATACGGATAAGTCATTTGTCAAAACATCAAATGTACATTTAAAATGAGTGCATTTTATTATACATAAACTATACCTTTTAAAATTGACTTTTACAAAAACAGAAGAGCCCTTTTTATGTGTTCCTTTTGCATTTAAAATTAAAAGGGAGGGAGGAAAAAGTAAGAAAAGGCTGAGAGATGAACCAATCCTCCCCACCCAACATGCCAATACCACCACCACCAACCCCCCTACCCCGCCCCGCACACTAAGCAGAACATTTTTTTTTAAGAATCAGAGAAACTATTTTAATTGGTTACATTTGTCCCATATGGTTCACAGGGAAATTTTTCGATTAAAGTGAGAGAATTTGTAAATGTAACCCAGGCCCAGGAAGGAGGCAAGTTATAAGTTAGTGTAATTAGGTCAAGGTTTTTATTTTGTTCAGTATTCAGTATTCTTGAGACTAAGGGACTCTGAGAAGAAAATCAATTTTTTGTGGCAGCAAAATATATTTGTTCTTAGACTATAAAACAGCAAAATGAGTGACAGCCATCACTGATGGAGAATTGGAACTAGATTGGAAGTATCTCTTTCCCTTCTGCTTTACCCCTTACTGATGGCCCAGAGAACATTCCTCTTCTTCACCCCACCCAGCCCCCTGAAGCTTGGGCAGCTGACCATATTTTGATATCCAAACAGCCTGAGTGTGCAAAAGGAAGGAGGTGACTTGGAGTTGAAACTTTACTTTAGAATGATCTAGAAGTGACAATTTGTCAATAAATCATGTGGCCAAACCCAGCAGGAAGGAGCCTTGCCCAAGTGAGGACACTGCAAAATTTCATGGTGAACAGGGTGTGGATCTAGGGAGGGATGAAGAATTAGGGCCATTAATGATTGCAATTGATTGCAATCATTCTTCATGCAATTGCAATCATTCTTCATGCATGCAGTTATTCAAGTCCCTCTCACATGTAAAGTCTGCTCAGACCCATTGCAGGACCCACAAGTTTTTTCAGTTATTGTCTTAAGCTCAAAGTCCTGACACAAATAATGTCAGTTCCCTGAGCAAAAACTCTGGTCACTCTCCAGGGCATTTACAAAAGTGTACAACACTCTTCACAATTTGACCTCAACTTCCTTTACAACATCAATTGCTCTATAAGCTCAGCCTCCTCTCCTAGGCAGGCAATATCTAGCCTCTCTCTATTACTTACCACACCTAGCACATTATGCTCTTCTGTGTGTTGATGGCTCACTCTGGCTCTTCTTTCTTCCTTTACTGCCCCTAAGCAAAGAACATTTCTATCACTATGCTGTGAGTTCCATAAGTGGAAGAAATGAAACTGATTCTTATTTGTATCCTTAGCACCTGGAACATGGTAAGTACTCAGTAAATGTCTGTTGTAAGAACTAAAACATTCAACTGTAAAGAAAAAAAAAAATGGAGGTCTTTGCTTGCAGATAATTTAACTGAGTCAAACTTCATTGCTTTTTCTCCGTACGTCAGTCTGGAAATCTGGAACTGGATGTGGAACTCTAATCTACATGGTGCTTAGTAAGCAGTGGCATTCAAGTCATAATTTACACAAGTAGATACAGGCATTTTCTTTGCTGGCATGTCATATCTACATGCACATTGTTTCTCTTCCTTGTCTGTTTATCCAGGAGGACTGAGAATCAATTTATTAGAAGCCCTACTCTTTCTGGTTTGTGCTTCAGTGTACTATTTGGAGGAAGAACTAAGGGAGGCTTAAAACACAGTTATAACATGACAGAGAAAGAAAGGGAACAAAAGAATGTGTAGGAGATGATTAAGTGCTTCTGAATTTACACAGTGAAATATGGACAGTTTAAATGTCTTTGCTACTTGCTTCTTTTCAAACTGTGAGCTTTTTCAAACACCCCATGCTGCTCTGAGATTAATTGAGTTCTGCATGCTTTCGGTTTGCTCCGGGTACCAAGGAGAAAGGATTTCCACAGCATCTGTATTTGCCAGAGCAAAGAGAATATCTCATTAATGTATGATTAATAGTCATTTGTAAAGTGATTAATTAGTCATTTTGACAATAAACTGAGTCTATGTACATGCCTTTGCTGGACTCAAGTTTCACATGTAGAAGAAAAAGAGAATGTCTTGCTTCTCCTTGCTTTCTTCCTGCACCAAGACTAGAAAAATCCAAAGACCTTTGCATATTCTGGTCTTGCCTGATTTCATCTGGTTTGTCTTTAAGAACAAAGGCCCTGAAATGGAAGCTCTCCAGCATGATTGATGGCTTCTCTTTCTATTTGCAAGTTGGAAATACAGAGAACAATTTTTTTCCCTGTAGGTCCTACTGCTTATTGGTACAAGAGTTATTTCCACTTTGCCGTAGAATTGATTTGCAACATTGGTGTATGAGTTTGTATATTTTTCTCACTGGCCCGTCACAAAGCATAAGTCAGCAAGTCTTCTGCAGTATGATGGATTATGTAGCCAGGAGCCTCCTAGTAATGTTTCCATTAAAAGGATGAGCACATTGTCATTAACTTTGGGGGGCTGGAATCATCCAAATTCTGTACCTTGACATCTCACAAACTATATTATTTAGTAGCACTCATTTCCCCCACATCCAATACTATCCACTGAACCTCGGGTAGGTTCCTGAATCTCTGATCGTCCATTCTGTAAAATAATGACATTAGGAACACACTAAAGGGTCTATAGCAATAGGTCTAAGCTTACATCCTGCTTCCTACCAAATAAAACCACTTATTTAATTCAAAAGAGGAAAAGAACAAAGAAAGTGGGGAAGAACACATGCTTATCTAAACTGTTACAAAGAATCATTCCTTTCAAGACATACTGAAGCACATTAAGAACTTAATTAACCAAATGAAAACAGGAGCAGAAAAATCATACTTAAAACTCCTGATTTCTAGTTTTTTGTTAAAACCATTTGGTAGCATAGAAATGCTCATCTCCTCCTCTCCTTGTCTTTCCTCTCCTCCACCTCTGTACGGTTTGGTGTAAGAATTATATGAGTGTGAGAGGGAGGTATATTACCAGAAGGCTCTTTTAGAACAAATTTCAGTAAAACTAAATAAAACAATGTAATAAAATAAATATTAAAAAATAATTGTGATGTGTCTGGGAGAGGCATCACAGTGGTTAAAAAAACAAACTGGCTTTGGATTATGACAGCTGGGTTTGAATATTGGCTTCACTAATTTTTAATTGCATAGCATGAACAAGTAACAATTTTATTAAGCCTCAGTTTTATTTGTAAAATAAATATACTAGCATTTACCTATGAATATTGTAAGATTCAGATTTAATGCCTATAAAATGTACAAACAATGTCTGACACATAACTAAGTTTCCCTAAACTGATGTTAGGTATCTAGATATCTATGCCTGTGTGAGTGTGTGTGTGTGTGTCCAACACTTTTAGTACCATTATTTCTCATCATTGAGAGATGCAACATGCCTACATAGCTTCAGGTACAACCATGGGGATATAGTTAAATGTCAGGGTCCAAGTGCTCTAGGGGCATATAAGGACACCTGAAAAGAGATCTACAGATTCTGAACAACCAAGGTCTATACCAATAAGAGATGAAGAAAAGTTTTACTCTTCAGAACATTGTGTTACATAGCCCTGACTTTAGTTACAACCTTTCTGGAGAATATTTAGACTGAAAATTATATCTTTTAATAACTGACAGGTTATTTTTTTTCCATATTAACAGTCAACACACTGAAAAGCACACTGTATCACCAGTTATCCTCAACAGACGTGGCCATATTACCATTTTCCAAAACTGTGTGACTCAGATGGGGAAATGAGAGGCCTCTGAAGTGGAGAGCTTAAAGAATACAGCTAATATTCTTTTCTAATATTCTTCTCTTATCATTCTAAGACATATTTTCTTTTCACATTTTATCATCTCTGATTGAAATCAGAAATGTCTTATAATCAATAGTCGGCCTCAGTTTAATTGGCAGCATTTTTTATTTCTTAATGGAACACAAAATATTAGTGTGACATAATTGATGAAGTCTTAGATTTGATGAAATATATTAAGTGGCTTGTGTGAACAAGAGCAGATATTGCCATAGAATACTCAGGGGTTCCATTAGGTGGCCTCTGGAGGGCAATGAGGGTACCACCATGGGACAGCAGAGCCCATGTCTGTACACTGCATACCACTTGTCAATTTAGCCAATATTTTAAGGTGAAAGAGCTGTTATGGATTTTGGTGGCAGAATATGTCTCAATTTAATAACAGTATAATTGAGAAGAGTGCTAGATAGGGTAGCAACTTTTTTGAATATGTAATAATAATTTCTATAAAGCATAAAACAATGGCCCTATCTTCTGAGATAAGCATAGTAAACTTAATAGGAATTAATAGAGTGCTTTATTGTCACTTGACAACTTCCATTACCAAATTCACCATAAAACTAAATTATATATCTCTAAGAAAACTCAATCAATATCATAGCCAAGTCATGATGTTATTTTATGTAACTTCAAGCCAGCAATAAATATCTTTTGATTTTTTGATTTGCTCTAAGTGTCTGAAATGAAGTGAAATACTACCTGAAAGCAACTAGTTGACATCTTCCATTTTATTCTTAAGTTTTCTTAAGTCTTTGAATTCAGTCCTCCCAGGAATATTTTTTACCTTAAGAAATTTCTGGCTATAGTCTTACTTTTTTTCAGTTAATGCAAATGACATAATGACAGGATCATATGTATTATTTATAAATGGATAAGAAAATGAGCTTTATCTTTGGCATGAATGATTCCTGCCCTAAAATAAGGAAGAATGTTATATTACTAAAGATTTGTAATAATGAGAAAGTTACTGAGAAAGATGTTGAATTATCCTTTCTTTCAAATAGAATTTACTTTTCATATCTATTACTTAGAATTTACGTACTATAGTTAGGGAGAAAAAAGTGAGTTCTAAATCCTCAGTTAAATCATAACTATGTTTTAATTCAATGATAGACATTCATTTACCAAAATCTGTAGTAGGTGGGACTCTCAGAAATAAAGAATAAAGTTTGTCTTCCCTGAATTATGTAATTTAAATCAAAATTGGGCACATCAAACATATTCCAAATTAGTAATATATTACACTCCGTCTTAAATATGTTCAGACATGGGGATTAAAGAGGGATTTTTCCATTAAGCTAAAAAGCAATGATAAAGCACAATAAGCCAATCCCAGATTCATATTTATTTTATTTATTTATTTATTTTTATTTATGCTTTGGCTGTGTTGGGTCTTCGTTGCTGCACACGGGCTTTCTTTAGTTGTGGCGAGCGGGGACTACTCTTTGTTGCGGTGCACGGGCTTCTCACTGTGGTGGCTTCTCTTGTTCTGGAGCACGGGCTCTAGGCAAGCGAGCTTCTGTAGTTGTAGCACGCGGGCTCAGTAGCTGTGGCTCACAGGCTCTAGAGTGCAGGCTCGGTAGTTGTGGCGCACGGTCTTAGTTGCTCACAGCATATGGGATCTTCCCGGACCAGGGCTCAAACCCATGTCCGCTGTATTGGCAGGCAGATTCTTAACCACTGTGCCACCAGGGAAGCCCCCAATTTCATATTTAAAAGTCTGTCCTTAATAATAAACATAACAGTAGAGTGGAATGAAATTCTACTCAGTTAATAGCAAAAGATTGCCTTTCTCTGAAACTAAGATCAAATTCAAGAAAATGGGAATTCCAGATTTATTTGTAATTTGGATAATTATCTAAATGGATTTGAGTTCTGTGATTATTCTATGGATCGTCCTAATCTTAGCCATCTTCACTCATTAAGGTATTCACTGAAAATATTTAATATTTAAAATCACTGGTGTGACATTTCCAATATTTGCTCTCTCTTTCTCCTTAGCAGGTATATTTTCAGGGTGTGTGTGTGTGTTTATCTATGTTAACCATGGGAAGATAACAACTCTATCCACCACTCAAAACCCACTTGATTTCCCACTCAACCCTTGACAGTCACTGACGAATGATGGAATCCAGTTTAATTATAACTTTTTGATGTCTGTTCTATGTTAGTACTCTTCTCTTGGCTCAATAGCATTCTCTTATGTGTGTTTTTATTCAAATTACTTAGTTTTTACCTATTTAGGTTCATACTCCTCTTTGGAATTACCATGAAATCTGAGGACAGGTTCCTTTCCAGAATACTGTTAAGTTCACACAGACTAACTCTCCACAGAAACTCAATGGATGTGTGGCATTTAACATAATGGAAGAGACAGGTGAGATGAGAGTGATGGGTCTATGGCACATGGATAGCATACGTTCACTTGATTTTTGCGAGAAGGTGACACAGCTGTAGCCCTTTTGCTCTAAGAGAAGAAAGAAATGCAGACCTTCATGTGAAATCTCCAGAATTTTGAATGTGAAAAGCTAATTCAATTTTAAACATAAGATAGGCCAAACTGACATATTTTGGAGCCCAGAGTAGCTAGTGAGCCCTTCAGGCATGCAACCCCTGCCCAGGGAATCCAGCTAAAGACCCCTTCTCTCAACAATAGAATTGCTACAGCCATTCCCAGAAGAGCCATTCCCACCTGCCTTAAAGAGAGGGTGGAACTGACAGCAACAGGTTTCAATTCAGTAACTTGTAGGTGATATTTAGAGATGCCTCTAATCAGATGGATTTTCTCATAATCTCAAATGCACAATCCAATATTTCTGATGTGTTCTGTTCCCACAGGTTCTCTCATCTCTCAAATATCTTCCAAATTCACAGGGTACACGCACAATATATCTTTACTTAGGACCTATCATTTCCTGGCTCTGTGCTAGGCACTGGAGATACAATGAAAATAAACACAGCCCTTCCCTTGCAGGCAATCACAGGCTACTAGGACTAGAGATATACAGAGAATTCATCGTATGATGTCCGCGATATTTAATAAATGAAATACCAAGGTACGATAGAAACATGAAAATGAAATGGGGCAACTCTCTGTGGGAATTCATGAAAGATTTCACAGAAAAGCAATTCCTTGGGGAGAAGTCACCAAGCAGAGAAGGAGAGGATGTATGTTCCAGACTGAGGGAGGATAATGGGTGATAGCAAAGAGGAGGGAAACAGAATAGAGCACTACAGTGCTTTGGAAAGCATCAAGGGGCTTTACATGGCTAGAGTGAAGGTTCAGGATTGTACTTACAGAGATGGTTGGGGGCCTTGAATGCTCTGCTCTGCGTGCCATCCGAAAGAGTTGAGTTTTTCCTGTTCAGGATGGATAGAAGTAGGGTAGTGAAATGATAACTTCAGGATATTCAAATATGACTCCATACGATCCAATTCTTCCTGGTAGTTAGGCACTCTGAGTCTCATCATAGGCCATCCCCACTCAAGGTGGCCCATCTATATACGAAGAAATGTGTATGAGCAGTTTGGTCCTGCACCCCATGCGGTTTAATTTCCTTGAGGCTGCTTTCAAGCTGGCAGAACCAAAACAGCAGCAAACTGTATTTTCAGATTAAACAGAATTAAGGGAGGAAAAAGAAAGGAAATTAAAAACAGGTGTATCTGCTCTCAGTGAGAGAAGAAAGGAGAAAGTTAAGCTAGTCCACATGGAGAGACATTTGAAATGGAACTCAAGAACTGGCCTCATATAGAGACACAAGAACCTGAACTCCTTTGCTCTGCCTGATTACTTCTGCAATAACTTGCTAGTTTTATTTAGGAATCTCTCTAGTTGGGGAGGGAGTCTCTTATGTCCGTCAAGTACCAGCACTATATAAATGAAATAGCATTATAAAACAACAGACAGATATCTGCACCTATGCATATTAATGATGTGTTAATTTCCTGCTGTGGTTCAGAATTCATAATGAGCTTTTTTTCTGCCATGTGCACAGTGGCGCAGTATAGGTAACATGTGTGCAATCACACCTTTAAAATAAATGCAGTCCATTAATCAAATATGGCCCAGGGTAGCAGGGAAAAGAAATCTTGAAAATGTGATTTTTATTTTATTGCTTACCCCTCCATGCAAGTTTTGGCTCCTGGCCACTGACGGAGAGCTATTCCATGTGGCAAGGGACCTGAAGCTGACTGTAAGGAAACCTGCTGTGTTTCTTCAGTTTCTTTTTAAAACTGAACACGGCATTTTAAAAATCAACTGAGTTCAGACTCTTTCTTCCATGCACATAGCTGTGTAGTAATAGAGCCCAAATCCTGGTCCAAGAGAAGCTGTATTATAGCATAAAGGGGAAGAGAGATCACTGCAAGAGCCAAAACCATTCCTCCAGTCCCATTCACATACTTGAAAAGCTAAGAATTGTCCCCTCCCTGCCAGGTCATGCTTTTCTGCTGCCTTTCCAAAAGCATGGGTCTTCCCTATAATTTTTTTACCACTATGCAAGGAAACTAGTCACTTCAGAAATCCCAAATCTTTCAGATTATTGCCTGCAAAATCATATGTGGTTGATATCTAGGCTGGAGTTCACAAAAAAACCTTATTCTGTTAGACAAGATAACTGTAGCCTCACTAAAACTTTGCTTGAAATTTGTATGTTAAGTGAGATTGCACAAGTCTAAGAGGAAAAATGCATAATGACATAAACTTAATCTTTCCACCTATTTGTTTTCAGTTTTATTCTAAGAAATGAAATTGCAGTCAAAAATGTTATAGTTAACATTAATATTATATAATAGAATCATTATATATCATATATAAAATATCATAGTGCATAATATATTTACAAGTAATTAAAAGTCACATAATTATATGTGTAACTGATAGAATAAGCAGACAAAAAACAGTAAGGCTATAGAAGATTGGAAATTAGACTAATAAACCTGAACTAATTGACATGAGAGTACTACATCCAATAAATGCAATTTATACATTCTTTCCAAACTTACATAGAATATTTTTACCAAATTTTGCCAGTTGGTTAGCCAAAAAGTAGACTTCAATGCATCCCAAAGAATCTTAATCATTCAAAATATATTCTTTTAGCACAACAGAATTAAAGTAGAAATCATTAATAAAGGAATAGCTTTTAAAAACCCAAATGTTTGGAAATTAACCCAGGCACATATAATTAACTGAAGGAAATTACAAAGAAGAAATTACAATGAAAATTAGAAGTATTTTTGACATATATATATATATATATATATATATAATATATTAAAACTTGTGGGGAGAATTCCCTGGTGGTCCAGAGGTTACAACTCTGCTTTCACTGCTGAGGGCCCAGGTTCAATCCCTGGTCAGGAGACTAAAATCCTGCAAGCCATACTGTGTGACCAAAAAAAAAAAAAAAAAAAAAATCTTGTGGGATATAGCTACAACTGTGTAGAGAGGACAACTTATTGCCTTATTTACACTTACTAGAAAAGTTGAAACTTAGTGATCTAAATATCAATCTCAAAAAGTTAAAAGAGCAGCAAATTATGTATGAAGGAAGTAAAAATAATAAAGATAACAGCAGATGTTAACTAAATAAAAATCATATTTGCAGGACTTCCCTGGTGGTCCAGTGGTTAAGACTCCACCCTCCCAATGCAGGCGGCCCAGGTTCAATCCCTAGTCAGGGAACTAGATCCTGCAGGCTGCAGCTAAGAGCCTGCATGCTGCAACTAAAAGATCCCACATGCCACTACTAAAAAAAAAAAGATATCGCATGCCAAAACTAAAAGGTCCTGCTGGGTACAGCAAAGATCCCGCATGCTGCAACTAAGACCTGGTACAGCCAATAAATCAACAAGCCAAAAATTAGTTTTTTGAAAAATAAACCTATGGAAGATAAAATTGATAAATCTCAGGAAAATTGATCAAGAAAAAAGAAAGTAAAAATTATCAGTATCAAATATGAAAAAAGGGACATCATTACATACCCTACAGAAAGTAAAGACAAATACAAGGATATCTTTAAAAATCTATACTTTGCTCGCTTGTGCAAGTGCATGTGTGTGTGTGTGTGTGTGTGTGTCATGTGTTTTTCCTTTCTCTGAATTAAAAGGATAAAATATAAACATCTATGGTCCAAGGTCAAAAAAAATGTACGCTAACATTTAATAATATAGATGAAATGGATAAAATCCTAGAAAAACACACCTTACCAAAAGTGACACAAGAAGAAAAATAAAATCAGAGCATATATATATATATATATAAAACCTTCCCTTAAAGAAATCTTCAGGCTCAGATGGCTAGCAGTGAATTCTTCTTACCATTTAAGGAAGAAATAGCACCAGTCTTAAAATCTTCTAAAGAATTAAAAACTGAAAATAGTCTGCAATTCAATATTAACAAATTGAAGCCAAGTACTATTTTTTAAGGTTAATACATAATGATCAAATTGAGTTTCTTGCAGGAATAAAAAGGTAATTTGACGTTTGAAAAATCAATCAACAAAATTCACCACATTTACAAAATAAAGGGGAAAACTCATATGGTCATTAATAGGTTTTCTTAAATGAGATATCATATTTATTTAAACCACCATAAATAATTCCTAGCATCTAACAAATACATACTCAAAATTATATTGGTTTGTTTTCTTTCCTTTCTGTCCCCATGATTGTCTTCTTCTGATGCCACTCACATTAATAGGTTAAACTCTACAGGAGATCAGCTATGATCATTTTCTTTTAATCCTCAGTCAAACACTACATTTTCCCATTGGCAATGAAATAAATTCCAAAGTCCTTATCCTGTCACTCAAATTGCTCCACAGTATGGCTCAACTTATCTTTTCTGCCTTTTTCTCAAGACTCCACCAAGTATTTTATATATTCTGATTTGCTCTCAGTTGGAAAGAGCGTTGGAACCAATGATGAATTCACTGTAGAGAATTTGGTGGGTACGTCATCCTTTACATCTTCCATTGTTCCCCATATAAATATTCACATAAATAAATTTTCTTGAGGAACTGTCATGTTTTCTCCAATTGTGAAATGAGACCTAAGTAATTAACCAGTTTTCCTTTGCATATTGGTCACTAGAAATTTAAAAGTCATATTCAAATCTAGTGACTGTGTAGGATTTTAGAACTTTCCTGGTTGTGTCTATTTCCCTTCTCGTCAATCCCCTCTCTCCAAAGTAGGTGTTGAACTTTTATTATGATATGTATTTTCAATCTTCCCATTATTTTCCCTTTTAAATTATTTCTGACAATAAGTCTCTTGTAAATGGTCTATATCCCTTATAGAATGAAGTAGGTATGAAAATATCAAATTACAGTCTAGAAGAACATATTTTAAACTTTCAAATCTCTGTGGCTTTCTTCTTGATTTTTTTTTCTTAACCTAAATTATTGCCACATCACTACCACCACCCCATCACCTAAAATGTTTTAATCTCTTTACTCCAATGATCAAAATTGTATCCTTCCTTCAATGCTCACCTTGAACGTTGGCTTTCTCATGGAATTTTCCTCCCTCCCACTGAGAGTACAACTTATACAAAGTTCACCTTCAAGTAACAGAAAACGTGACTCAAACTTGCTGAATTTTTACTCTGAGCTCCTCCATGTGTTGACTTTTTCCTAAGGCGGCTGGGATGTCGAGATGACTACAGCAGTACCAGGCATCACATCAGTCATGGCAACATGCAAAGGAAAAAAAAAAGGATCCATTCCCTCTCTTGCTAGAGGGTAAGGATATGTTTCCCAGAAGTCCTCCCCCACAATCATTATTGGCCAGAGTTGGGGCATAACCATTCCTAAACTATGCACAGGAGAGAATAATGGAATTCCCATGATTGGCTTAGACTAATCAACTTAAATCCTCTGAGGCTAGGCATGAACTCCGTTCCCCTGGAACCCATGATTATGTGGAGAACAGTGGATACTAAACAAAATCAAAGATTTGTTAGAAAAAAGAAGAGGGAGATGAATATTGGGTAGACTAATGGTGGATTCTGTCATTGTGATCTCTCCCTCCCAGAATTCTTGGGGCATTTTGTTTATACCTGTCATAACTCACCTTATGTTTTCTGTGTTATAGTTATCTGTGTACCTATTTCATTTCTACTTCCTACCAGCATTAAGTTCTTTGAAGACAGCACTTTGAGGTTGCCCCACTTAACAACCTGAAGAAGCGTTGGCATATTAGGCACTCAGTAAGTGTAGGTTCAGTTAAATTCCTCATTTTCCTCCTAAACTGCCTTGGTATAAAAACTGTGCCTCTTTGGATTTGTGTCCATACCAGATACTTTTTTTTTTTAATTTTATGAATTTTTAGAATTTTATTTATTTTTTTATACAGCAGGTTCTTGTTAATTATCCATTTTATACATATTAGTGTAAATATGTCATAGCAGATACTTTTGCATAGTTTCATGCTTTGACTTGGAGTGCCTGCCTCCTATTAATTACCATCTACTGGTCCACACTTGTAAAGAGGCTGCTCATTCTACCTTGGGTGGAGTAAGTCCTGTGCATTGATTTTCCTGTAGGAAATGAATCCCTCACTTGTCAACATGCACTCACTCACCTGGTTCCCCTTCTGATTCATTTGCAGAATGGCTGGCAGGGACTGGGTGCAAACTGAGGCTAAAGGACAAAGCTTTTCTCTGTGCAAAGATGATTGACTCACACCTGGATCAAACTTGTGGCCCAGGCCTCATTAGCACCATATTATAATCCTGCAGAGAGCTCCCAGCCAGACCTAAGAGCAGCAAGAACAGCAGACAATGTGCCCTACAGAGGCCAGGCCCAGCCAAGAGGGGCCAGGCAACATCTGTTAGACTATAGGGTAGCTACAAAATATTCAATGTTTAAAGAAAGAACTCCCCCCAACTTTGCCAGGCCCCAGAGATATAGCATTTGAAGAAAGATGTCTCCTTACTCAGAGCTGCTCTCTTTCTACCCACCCTGGCAGCAACAGTAAAACTTAAATAATTCCAATGGTCCTTTTCCTCCTACAGCATGAATAAAATCTGAGTATGAACAGGCTGTTGTTTCCAGGATTAAATGAAATTTATTTTATTTATTTCAATTAGCAATGATCCTAATCAGCTCATTTGAAAATGTATACCCTGGAATGCACAAACACCACTCTATTCCCTATAATGGAAGAAAAGGTACATTGTCATGTGGAAGAAAGGTGAAACAAAAAAAAAATTTCCTAGTTAAATTCCTGAGAAGCAAACCTGACCAAATTTCCAGTAACTGCTCTGACTAAAAATACCACTGATTCCATGTTAAAGATACTGGAGCACTTTTATTCATTAATGTCTGACTAGTTGATAGGGGGTAGTAATCATTATACATTCCCCAAAAGTGTTTGGGGACTCACAAAAAGCAGGAAAATCCTCTGGGATGCCCACCCAAAAGGATCATTTCTGGGAATGTCAGATTCGAATCGGGATCATAAAACTTGTTTATGAGTTTGGAGTTTAAATTTACACCACTCCCTTCAGCACATCTCTCTGAATTTGAAGATGTCTGTTTTCTTCGATCCAACACAATATAGGAAACCAGAGCATGCTAAATTGTTTCAAGGTGGCACTGTCAAACAGGACTGAGGGGGCATCACCAATCTGTTTTCTTACTTTGACTTCCTTGTATTATACTTCAAGTTTTCTAATTTTACTTCTAGACGAGCAAGATTCAGATAAAAGACCTAAAGCAAAACATAAGAAATTAAAAAAGAGAGTTGGGGGAAGAGGAATTCTTTCAGGTAACTAATATGTGTGTGTCTTTGAAAAATAGTATGTTCCTTCTGCTAGAGTTGAAACTATGAAATCTAGGTACCAATATTCTAACGAAAAATGAATGAATGAAAGAATGAATGAGAAAATGAATAATAGTTTAGGCTCTAACTGGTGCTTTGACATTAGATAAGTTACTTAGCCTCTCTGAATCTCAATTTCAAAATTTGGGGAGAGCAAGAGTTTCTTCTTTGTAACGTAAGGGGGACTAGGTGTGATAACCTGTGCACTGTGTTAACACAATGCTTAATACATTGTAATAACCCAAGAAACATCCGTCACTATAATTATTATAATAGCTGGGCTTCCTGTTTCTATGGTAATAGGGCTCTGTGCCTGGAAAAGGAATGAAGGGATAAGATATAGCAACTTTAAACCTCCTGACCACAAAGAAAGGTCTTAAAGACTGAATCATCCTCAGTAAAATGTTATTCCAGACCAAGGAGACATTATTAACTGCGTCATAGCAGAAAAGAATGCTGCCAGCCATGAGGACACCCAGGTAACTACTGAAGACAGCAAGTAGCCAGTCAACAGCTCAATATCTTGATAGACTGACTTAACCAAAAGCAGAATCCACTGGCCAGAGGTCAAACAGCAAGTTACTATAGCCTGACTGAGGAAAAAGAATCTCCACAATCAGCCATCTGCTGAATGTCATAGTGCTTGACTTTGAAGCCCCAACTAGAGAACTGGTCTGAGGACGATTAAAAGGATACTGGATTTTCAATTTGTCCAAAGTCAACATTTGGGGAAGAATCCTAGTCTCTCTCTTTTCTCTCACACTCCCCTATCTTTTTAATATACCTGCTTTTTTTTACCTGTCTTCCAAACCCTTCCATACACCACAGATCAGACACACACTTACACACTCTAAAAATAGCTAACACTTGCATACTGCTTACCATACACTAAGTACAATCCTAAATGTATGACTATTAATTAAATTATCAGACCTTTGAGATAGGTATCACTTATAGCCCTATTTTTACCTAATAAAACTGAGGTACAGAGAGATTAATTAGCTTGCCTAAGGTCACAGAGGTGATAAAGTGCAAAGCCGCTATTGAAAGGAAGTCTGGCTCCAAAGTCTGTGATCTTAATATGGCCACTGTTGGATGAAATATGAAGTAAATATTTCAAATATTCAGAACTCATTTAAAAAATATTCATTAAGGCCTGCAAAAATTAGGTTAATAAAAAAGTCTTCAACCTCAAAGATTTTAGAGTCTGGCAGATATGATAACTGCATACATAAATGATTATAATGCAAAGTAACAAGTGCTAAGTAACAGCGGTATGGGGTTTCAGGAAAGATGAAATTACTCCTGTCTTGGATGAGAAAAGTTTTTATGGAAAAGTCAAGATTTGAGTTAGGGCCTGAAGAAAGGGTAAAATTTAAATATTGAGAGATGTCATGAAAAGACATTGTAAGGCTGTTATTTTTATTCATAGCTGACATTAGAATCACCTGAGAATGTTTTTTAAAATACTGATGCTTGAATTAATATTGATTAAAAATACTGATGCCCGAAAGGGTTAGTGTCAGAGTGATAACATATGAAAAAGATTCCACTAGCCATTGCTGGCTTTGAAGGTGCAAGGACGCCACAGTAATTCAGGCAGCCTCTAGAAGCTGGAAAGGTCAAGGAAACATTTTCCTCTAGAGGCTCCTGAGAGGAATGCAGCTCTACCGAGATTTTGAGTTTAGCCTGTGAGACCCATCTTGGACTCCTAATCTCCAAAATTGTAAACTAATAAATATGTGTTGTTTTTTAAAAATACTGATGCCTGAGGTATCACTACGTATTCACTAGAATGGCTAAAGTTAAAAAAAATATTGCCAAGTGTTGGTAAGGTTGTGGAACAAATGGACCTCTCACACACTGCTGGTGGGAATGGAAATGGTATAAGCCTCTCTGAGAAGAATATGGCAGTATCTATAAAGGTAAACACAGGCTCACTACATGACCCAGCAATCTCACTCCTGGAAAAATAAAAACATGTATCCATACAAAGACTTGTTGCCAATATCCCTAGGAAAATTACTCATAATAATCAAATAACTGGAAACAGCTATACTCTCCATCAACGGGTAAAAAGAGAATTAAATTGTGGCTTATCCTATACTATGAAATTCTACTCAGCAATAAAAAGGGGCAACATGGAGGAGTGTCAAAAACATAAATATGTGATAAGTAGAAATAGTCACACCTAAGTGAATACACGCTCTATGATTCCATTTATATGAAATTCTAGAAAAGGCAAAACTTTGGTGATGGAAAGCAGATTAGTGGTTGCCAGGGGTCAGGTTGCAGGGGGACCAACCACAAAGGGCATAGAGAAACTTAGGGAGATAGAACTGTTCTAAGTATTGATTGTGCTGAAGGTTACACCACTATACACAGTTAACACATTTCATCAGGCTGTATAGTTAAATGGATGAATTTTATTGTACATAAATTATACTTCAGTTAGGTGACACCACAGCATAGATGAATTAAATCAGAACCTCTGAAAGGTCTGGGCATCGATATTGCTTAAAGCTCCCAGGAACTTCTAATACGCAGCCAGAGTGAAGACAAGAGCTGCTGCTCTAGGAAAAAGAAACGTTATGCTCAAATGTATGTACAAAAATAAATAATGTTATTTTATAACTTTTTTTAATTTTTAAGAACAATAAAACTGGATATCTTCAGGGAATAAAGTAACTAGAGCACAGAGTCTACAAATACGAATAGAGCAAATTAGTCTAGAAATACAACTTAGGAAAGATCATGGAAGGCCATGTTTTTTCATAGTGAAAAAATGTTCCAGACTATCCATCAGAAAGCAAAGTTTTCCCTGAAAATTTGTAGAGAAAATATTCTCAATTTTTAGAAGTAAAAATATTATTAATATTCATGTATCTGCAAAATATCATTATTGTTGTTGATAATAAATATTCACTTGGACTGTATTGTGTCCATGCTAAGGATGATAGTCGAGAAGAGAACTGATTATTATATCACTTTTGATCTTGAACAAGTTTTCTACTTTTAACCTCAATAAACTTCTATTTACTAATCTGTAAAATCAAGTGTTAAGCTAAAGGATTTCACAGCCTCCTTCCAGCTCCATTTCTTCACATGCAAAGGAATTAAACCTAGGAAACAATGCCATATTGAAAATAATGGAGCAGGGTCTCAAGGAACCTGGATCTGGAAACCAGTCAAGACACATGACTGCTATTCTTTCCTTCTTTTTTCTTCAGGGGCCATACGGTGCCTGTCCTTCCATCTGCTTGCTTCTCCTTGTTCTATAGACTCATGTTTTCTGCTCACTTATCTTGTATGTGCTCAAAATGTCAGCTTCAGCTCCCAGGTCTACAGGATCTTTCAGATTTGTTTCCAAAATTTGAGAAAGAATTTTATCTCTGATTCCAACCTAAAGATGGCCCCTACCCTTTTGGGTCCAGTATCAATTCCTGATGCATTCCTATCTGGTGGGGTTTTGTTTCTGGGGGTGGGGTTGGGAAGCAGGGAGAATTTAATACTTACAACTGTTCCTTCCTGTGCAAGGCAGGCAATGAATCTAGCTAATACCTTAGCAATCTAGTCATTTATTTTTTACTTTGCAGTGTTAATCATGGATCCTGCTATCTTTGAGAGTGCTCTACTCTTATTATCTGAATATAAGTTCTGGAGATGTGTGTCATTTGTTTGTATGCGTCAGGCAACATTCTTATACTGTTTACTGCAATTTCTTCTGAAATCAATTATCAATTTATTGAACATTTTAGAGCTATAAAGTTTTCCCAAATATTAGATATGCATTTCCTCAAAAAAAGGTATTATTTTTATATCTAACAAGAGAGAAATTTTTTGTGCCTGGCTGTCTGACTGTATCAGCAACTCTTTGATTTGAGGAGCAAAATCCCAAGAAAGTAGTAATTAAACATAGTTGATAATGTTGGAGGTGACATCTGATAGTCTGATACTTAAAATAGCCATAACTTGAGAATACTGAGAGTGAACAAAGATTTGTAGTTTAAAAATCAGAACTTAGTTCTACTATTATGTGTGCAACATGTACAGTAATTTTATGTGCACATATGCATATACACATAGTTTCATGTGTATTGTTAAGATCATTATAGAGTATATGCTTGGTCTCTTAGCTAACCCTTTCTGTTGTCTTCATACAGTTAAAGAACCCCTTCCAGCCCCAGGAAGAGAACTTAGTGTGCTACCTACTGTGTACATCTGTCTGTCTGGGTCCACTTCTCTGTGTCTGTCTCTCTCCTTCTCTTTCTCCTTGTTTCAGAAGTAACTCAAAAATTCTCCCTGGCATTTCCATGCTAACTCAGTTTTCCATGGCAGCATTTAAGCTTTCCTTGAGGGTGGATTATGCTCCCATGTAAAACAGATCAAATCTTTTGGGCCATTAACCATTCTTCAGGCTGTAATGCAGCACTGCCAGTATGAAATATAAAATTGCTCATTAGAAACCAGTAAGAAAAAAAATTCCCCAATAGGCAGAATCTAGCATCTCTAGATTGCATGCATCATCACAGCACCAGCAGCTGCTTCCTTAGGCACTGGCAGAATAGTAAATCTGAAGGCGTAGCTATTCATCTACAGTATGGTTAGGAGGAAGCCAGGAAAGAACAGAATAACACAGGGTGAAAAATGGGTTGCTGATTAGCTAAGGTTACTGTTTAACTCCAAACATTATGGCAATATAATCATCCTGCATCACTATACAAGGGAAACTCAGTATTGCCCTAATTACTTTGCTCTTTTTATTCCCATCCCAGCATTACATCCAACAAATGAATGGGCAGACCATTCACTTATTCTATACATAAATTTATATTATCTAAGATGGCATATGTACTTTGATCATGTAAAGAGGATTATGGGAATTGACATAAGTTTTTCATCTAAGTCTCCAAAGTCCTAGTCCAAGACACAGGGTTAAGCCATCATTCTTAAAATCAGCGCTGGCTCTGACTATTCCAGTGGGGGCAAAAGATATGAATTTTAAAACTATTCCCCCAAATCTACAGCCAGTGGAAAGTTCATTCATCGAGAAGGAACTGACTGACTTGACATTGAGGTGATACTTCTAGGAAGGATCCTTTAGGAATCCCCAAAGTCTGGCCTCTAGAATTTTCCAATAGACATTTTTTATCTTGTAAATTTATATTTTTTATCTTATAAATTTAGAAGGTCCCAAATGGTTTTGCTCATTTAGGTTTATAATAATCGTCAGACTAAATATTCTGCACTAGTCCACTTAGGAAGTGTGTTATTTTAACTAACAAGAATATTATGTTTCGGGCTTCCCTGGTGCCGCAGTAGTTAAGAGTCCGCCTGGAGATGCAGGGGACACGAGTTCGTGCCCCGGTCCGGGAGAATCCCACATGCCGCGGAGCGGCTGGGCCCGTGAGCCATGGCCGCTGAGCCTGCGCGTCCGGAGCCTGTGCTCCGCAACGGGAGAGACCACAACAGTGAGAAGCCCGCGTACCGCAAAAAAAAAAAAAAAAAAAAAAGAATATTATGTTTCATTTTATTTTGATATGATGATAATGAAAGATTGATGGATTAGAACTGGAACCCTGGTGATTCTCATTTCAAGAAAATAAACTATTCAGTATTTCTCTTCTAAAAAACACCATTTTATCTTATTCATTGATGAATATGTAGATAGTCAAAACGAAACAAAAATCTCCTATAATTCCAGTGAACAGAGATAGCGTTAGTAATACATTAGGATATCTTTCCAAATATATCTATAATATTATATATAATTATACTTATATAACATACATAGTATGTATTCTTTGTAGCTGGTCCGAGGATATTAATTAATATATAGATCCTGAGTACATGCAAATGCGTGGGGCGAAACACGAATATGATTTACTTTCTCCAACACAGCTTTCCCTGCTTCAAAAGTGTGAATTCTCTCTTCCAAGCTTGGAAATTCAATATCTTTTCTGGTAAAAGTCATCACCATGGAAAGAGTACAAATAAAGAAGAATTCTAAAACAAAATAAAGCCCAAAAAGATAGGCATAGGCTTAGGGGATAGTTTTCTTCATCTAGAACTATCAATCAAGATGTTAAGCACTCATATCACATTTCTATCAAACTCACGTGAAACCTGGCACTTCCGAGCCTTGCTCCTCTCACAATCATATGTTCCTGCTCTCCGTCAAACAGTTTTCAGCTTCATGGCAGTGACATCTGTACCTCCAGATGTTAGTGTGTTTTATCAGGCCCTTCTCAGCCATTTTGATCAGGGTACATGTACACAAATTATACTATAAATCTTCTCACGCTTCATATGCTATATCAAATAAGTAAAACCAGCAAATTTACACAGAGCTACCGTAAACCTAGGGAATGTAGCTGGAGATGTAACACACTATTTATAAGGATACACTATTATTCTTAATCCCTCAATTAATACCAGCTAGCACTACTGTACAGATTTATTACGGACCATATGCTCCTTAATTATCATCGCCTCCCAAAGTTACCACCCTGCACATCTGCAGCCAATGGGGGCTGCTCTTCCTCTGTCCCTGCCTCAGCAGGATCTGATAACCATTTTTCAGCTGGACACCTTGAAGAAGAGTCAACCCCAACAATGGCTCAGAAGAATGAATAAAATAAAATAAAAGGAAAGGGAAACAAGCTGTTTCAGGGAGAACACTGAGGATGGGGGAGATCCATTGTCAGTGATGTACCTCATCTGTTCAGGTTCACATTAGCTGAAATGTTTTTAAATTGTAGACTGTTAATGTTCCGCCTCCAAAATCTGGCTGTTGCTAATGGAATTAAAGAGGAGTTCTCCTCTCTTGAAGCAAAGGAGACTGAATGCACAGAGTGTGCAGACAGTACAATTGTTCTCAGATCAAGAGGTGTCTTGCTGATTTAAAATCTTTTGATCTGCAAAATCAGGGGAGAGATAACTCATAGGGACTTGGATTAAGTTTTTAAAGATTTACACTACAATTTTCAGTGAAGTTCTAGTTAATTAAGCATCTCTGTACATCACAAAGGAACAGTTTTTATAAACTGTTTTCACCTTTATTGGAGTTTAACATTTTTAAGGTCACACATCTCTTTCCTCCGGTAGATGCAAGAGACATATGTACCAAGGCAAATGCTTCCTGAAATATTGTAGGCCTGATTAAAAGATGGCAAGCTTTAGCAGAAAGATAACTGGTTTGTGAATCTGGAGGCAGATGTTGGGAAAGTCACCTAACCTACATTTTTTCATTTGTGTTACAGAGGGCTTAAGCTAGGTGAACCTCGAGGTTACCCCATCCCGAAATTAGTGACACTAATGCACTAGTACTGAATTCAAAAGATTTACAGTCACTTGCATTTTAGCCATCCAGGGAGCTTGATGACTATTTTTAGTCTTATTCTATCTCAGTAGAAATTAAGATCTCAAGAATCCATTTATTCACCAAATATCATACAATCAGAATCACTTTGAGGGTCAGTATTTTGCTTTGGAAATTTTCATATTAATTCCCAAAAATGTCTTTAAAAAATTTTCACAACTAAAGCTTTCAAGTATTTATTTACAGAAATAAATAGAGCTTAGAATAGTCAAGAAAAATCTAGAAGATGAAGAACAGCAGAGCTTCAGGACTTGCTACCAGCGTTCAAGGCTTATTATAAAGCAGATAACTAAGACAGTGAGGTTTCAGTAAAGAGTAGACAAGTAAACCAAAAAGACAGGATGCAGAGCTGAGAAACAGACCCACCCCGATCCAGTCACCTGATTTATAATAAAGGTGTCACTGCAATCCAGTGTGGACAGGATAGTCTCTTCAAAAAATGGGAAAAAATGAAATTTGACCGCTACCTCACACCATGCACAGTAATTAGTTTGAGGTGGATTACAGACCTAAATGTAAAAGGTATCTAATAAACTTTCTGAAAAATAAAAGAAAAACAGGAGAATATCTTCAAGATCTTGAGATAGGCAAATATTTCTTAAACTAGAAGAGTTAGCCATAAGAAAAAAGATAAATAAATTGCTGTGCATGAAATTTAAAACTTCCACTCTTTGAAAGGCATCATTTAAAAAATGAAACTGCAAGCCACAGACTGGAAAAAAATAATTACTATACATGTATCCAAGAAATGACTCATTTAGAATATGTAAAGAACTAGAAATCAATAAGAAAAGACAGACAACCAAAATTTATTTTAAATGAAGGAAACACTTGATCAGGCACTTTACAAAAGTGAAGTATACGGCCAATAAACATAAAAAGAAGCTCAACATTCTTGGTCAGCTGAAAAAATGAAAATTAAAACCACAGTGAAATACTATCACACATCATCCAAAATGGTGAAAAGTAAAAGGATCTACCCTGTAACAGCAAATGTAGTTACAACGTGGAACTCTCGTATATGGCTGATGGGAATGTAAACTGAAGTAACCCCTTGGGGAAACTTTTAGCCCATCTACTAAATCTAAACACGGGTTTATCCTGTGACCCAACAGTTCCACTCCTGGGTTATGTCCACCAAAAACATTTATAATAATATTCATAGGAGCATTATTTATAATAGGTAAAACCTGGAAACAACCCAAATTTCCATCAACAAAAGAATGAATAACTAAGTTGTAATATAGTCATACAATGAAATAATTCACAGCAGTGAAAAAGAACAAACTGTTGCTTCATACCAGAACATGACTACAATCTCACTGAAATAATGTTGGGCAGAAAAGAAGCCTGACATGAAAGAGTATATATTATATGATTATACTTATATAAAGTTCAAAAACAGGCAATGGTAAATAATATATAGTGGTAAAGAACAAAATAGTGGTTACCTCTGGAATGGGGGAGAGAGTGAGGGCTGAGCAGAGGGCTGGAAACCTCCTGGCGATCTGGGTGGTGATTACATGCATATAAAATTTTCTTCTTGTGATCTATACACTTTATTGTTTGCAAGTGATATCTCAACAGAAAAGAAAATGTATGTGTGTATACCTATGTGTATGTATCCATCTTCCAGAAAACAATGTGAGATTATAATCTATGGGTATCATAATTTTTGTTCATATTTTTAGTACATTTAAAACATTTTTCTGAATGTAAATTAGAAACCCTCAAAATAAAAAATTGAGTTTCCTCTGTAGATGAACATATTCTTCCTTGGACAGATTTACATTCTCAAACGGAGTATTAATGTAGGGCTCTCTTCTTATTTAAGCTGCCTAAAAAGTCATGAGGTAAAGAGAAAATTGTTTAACGTACGAGAGTGCAGGTAGGCATGTGTTGAAGTGGAAATTTGTTATCATGTCAAGTGAGTAATGCATTTGCAGAAATGGAACCAGAACCAACAGTCAGTTTGAGATCATTCTTTTTCCCTGTGAACTGAAGTGCATACGGGGCTGAATTATAAAGGACCGAGACCCAGAGCACCCCTGCTGCTCCCCAAACAGAAGTGAGATCCACCAAAGACCGGAAGCCCCAGTGGGCTCCCCTGTCCTGAAGCTTAGATTCAGAAGAAACTGACACTTACCATTTACTATTTTTCTTTAAAGCAGGCTTTAAAAAAAGTCACACTTTGCTGCCTCAATTTTCTCTTCTAAATGACTTTGATGCACACCAAAAATGGTACAAAAATGGCTCCCAAGTCTCAGCTTCCCATTTCCTAGACCAAATGGGCAAAGCTTTCAAACAGGGAGCGAGAAGATGACTTACCTCCAGTCTTCCTCTCTGTCTAGAATATCAGTTCTCATCCACAGCAGCCCCTCAGACTCAGGTGGTGTGAGCAGATATAAAATGAGTCACAGAAATGTATTGTTATAAGCAAAGAATCAAAGTTGCTTTTTAAGAAAGTAGTTTTAAGTAGTAACATTTCCATTTTAAAGTTGAAAAAAATGGCAGTTGAGTGTTTGATAACTTGCCATAGGGCACAAAACTAGAAAGAAGTAAACTTTTTTATCATTAACTGTCTCTTCATGAGAGTGTATTGTGTAGGAAAACACTCACACACTTGTGCTGTGAAATGATGGCTCATCTATTACACACATCAGACCTCCTCATCAAGTTATCACGAGCTCAAGGTCTTATTTTCAAAGAATAGGTAAATTCACCTCCATGGTACTATATTGAATCAGCCATTTTTTAACTAGGAAACTGCAATCACATATTAAAATGTTATGGTCACACACCTTAGGTATGACAAATTCTCAGGCACTGGAAATTAATTACCTGACAGGACTTCTGGCTCAAAAGTGATATTCAAGGTCTATGGAAGCAAAAATAGCTACAAAGCTGTGATGTATAAGAATATTACACTTTTTACAATGTTCCTGAAGAGGCATGAAAATGAACATGTAATCACTCTGATATTGCCTATATCCCTTTTTGTGTTTTCTACATAAGCGTTTTCTTGTTGGAACTTAGACATTCCTTCTTAAGAAACTTACTTTGTGTCAGAGCCGACAGATAGGCAATTATAACCAACTACGTAAATATGACAATTAACTTCCTGACTAAACAAAATAACACCTATTTCTGAATAGAAAAAATTATTTTAAATCAGTAGGAAATACCATGTAATGTATTTATGCATGCAGTGTAGCTAGTTGACTCAGCCAAAACTATGTGTCATTGGAACAAGGATAACTGCTCGTGTGAAGCTGTTTTCTATCCATCTGAATTGTGCTGATTTCCCTCACTAAAATCTTTGTTTAATTCATTCTAGAATTTCATAAGCATAATTAGCTCAGAAAGATACAAACTCACAGAACATAAGACTTAAAATAGATTCAGAGGGCTTCCCTGGTGGCGCAGTGGTTGAGAGTCCGCCTGCCAATGCAGGGGACACGGGTTCGTGCCCCGGTCCGGGAAGATCCCACATGCCACAGAGCAGCTGGGCCCGTGAGCCATGGCCGCTGAGCCTGCGTGTCTGGAGCCTGTGCTCCGCAACGGGAGAGGCCACAACAGTGAGAGGCCACAAGAGTGAGAGGCCCGTGTACGGAAAAAAATAAAAAATTGATTCAGAGATGACCTAATCTGATTCCCTCCTTTTATATACATGAGGTCCAGAGAAGTGCTATGGTCAAGTTCACAGAGCTCCCATTCCAAAAGTCTTCTATTGTGAATACAATCTAACAAATCCAGAAACCTTCCCTATTTGATCTGTGACTCTCTAGACTGACCCTGATAAACACTAGTTTTAGAAAATCAAAGTTCTTTTTAAAGGTCAATGTTCAAATATAAACAAAAGAGGTTCTTTCATACCCATATAATTTACTATTTAAAACAAAGGTCTGAGTTCCTTGACTTGTTTCTAACTATATGGAAATTACTACTGACAACTTTGAAGAAACTGGGAAACCAAAATGAAAACATCCTCGCAATTCTAAAATCTTAGAATGCCCACTAGATGTTGTCAGGGAATCATGCCAACTCGATGCGGAGTAAACAGCAGTGCCTGCATTTATGTTATTTCTGATATCAAAAAGCTTGGGCTGTGACTAAGGCTGACAGCCCTTACTACCTACCTATGAGGCCCTAGGCAGGTTATATAACTTCTCTGTCCCTTATTTTCCTCTTGTATTAAATGAAGATAATAATACCACCTGTTCCACAGGTTTTTGTATACATGTAAACACACACAAAACACATAGAACAGTGCCAGATGTACATTTTGGCTATTATCATTCTCATTATGTTGATGATAAGATGGGGAAGATGATGATGATGTGTTGTTGCACATGTAAAAAGGAAATAGTGAATAAGATTTAGTTATTTATCCTGAACTGGTCATGAATAAATTAATTTCAATTTAAAATTTACTTCAGAATTATTTTAAAAATTAATCTTGTCTTAAGTTCACCTAGGTATGTCATCTCCACTTGCAAAGCCTAAACTCCATGCCTTAGATATCTCTGTATATAGGCTATAGAGCCTGGCAGCTTGCCTTATACATATCACCTGCTTAATAGGCATCTGTTGAATTAATGAATGAAGGTTTAAATAAACCAAGCTCAAAGGAAAAAGAGATTGCTGTCCCCGCCCCCTCACATACACATATCAACCCTGCCCAATTTATTGGAAGGTGCCCAAAGCACTGATGAGACATTTGGCTAAAGTCTTCAAAATAGTACACAGATAGATAAATGGTCTTTTTTTCTTACGGCTTTTAATATCCTGTTCTTTATAAATGACTTTCAGACTCATATTACAGTTATCTTCTGAAAATGTATTATACCCTAATAGCCAGGCTTTTTCTCTGTCTCTAATCCTAGCTTTTTGGTTTGGTGCTGCTTTTTTACTTTGAGACATTAATTTAAGTATTCTGCTTGTCAGTGGATGAGTGAATGAATTATTCATTTTATTATGAAGCATAAATTTTAAAGAACAGCATTATAACTTCTTTTTATATGCCCCAAATAACGGATCATTCCAGAAGCCATTATGGCACCCTTTATCTAACAGAGGGTGCACTTTTTAAAGCTGTGCCAAACTAATATGTTTTAGTATAACTATAACTATGAAACCTTAAAAGAAGCCAGCTCAGTTTAGTATCTAAATAAAAATATAAGCTACACTTCAAGTCAGAAATTAGGTTATATTGGAATTCCCTGATTATTATTACCATTAACCAGAACAAATGATTAAGGCAAAGCCAGTATGGCAGTCATGGCCTCCTCTCCATAATGATAACCCAAACCCTCACTCCCCTTATCCAAATGTTATCCTCATGCATATGTGATAGATATAAACTAACAAACAGGATTAATATAAAATAAATTAATCTCAGCATTAGTTACAATTTTTTCTAACTGAAGACCCTACCATACTCTGCACTTATATATAAACATGCATATATAAATTAGACTGAATTGCACTAAATATCTATTAATATTGTATAAAGCATTGTATCTAAAGTTTCTGATTTTGAAGATCACTGTTAGACATTAATATTTTAAAGCTGTGTCTCCATAACCAAGCATTTTGAACACCCTATATTAACTATTGTTTTTTCCCATATGCTATAGCGTCTGCTCAACATAATGACAAAAACAATTTTTTAATGTGTTATTATAAACTCTTGTCTACATACCCCCTTTCCCAAACTTATTTCATTTGTTGTAAAAGCAGCGAGGTTTAGCTGACTGACATCCTGTTAGACTCAACAGATAATACGCATATTACTTTCTGACCCATCTTTATTTTAAAAAATTAATAAAAAGGAACATGAAAGATAATCATTACAGACTAAGGAACAGTCATTACAATGGAGGAGATAGATTTACTCAACGACAGAGAAGTGAATGAACCTAGGCAGTTAAGACTATTGAGGAGCATGAAAAGCCTTACTGATTATTTTAATTTCCTAAATTCTTTAGTGTTCTGAAAGGCTCTTTAAAACTTCATATTCTTTCACATTTGTCTGTCGCTATTATCTTGTCCAAAGCTCTCACTCACCTTCATGTTACCGAGAAAGACCGTTAGCATCAAACTGGCAAGATTTAATCAGAGTTTATTGCCTCAGATAAAAACACTGCCACATTTTTTATCTTTTTATTAAATTTACAAACTTGGGCATCTACATTAGGGATCAAAAGGTGATTGCCTGTTTCCTCTACCGGAATACAATGTTATACTTCTCATATAGTAAAAAACTCTTTCTTTTGGTTTGGTAAAGAGAAATGAAGTTTTTTTTTAATTGAAGCAGGGCCCAAGAACTTTCCTTGAGATTATATTCAGGATGATAATTTCCTTAACAAAAAAAAAAAAAAGAGAGAGAGAGAAAGGATGAATTTAAACATCTGTCCCTCGCACCCAGATATATTACAAAAGCAAAGTAAGTACTATATTCTTGGAGTACAGCAATAATACTGCTGATTCAGAAGTCAGACAGTAGGAGAATTTTAGGGTGCCCATGTCTACACAGACACATGATAACAAAAATTAGAACTTTCCTTAACAAGGTTTAATTGTAGCACAGTTTTAGATCTCAAAGAAAAGTGTAACTTCTCCCTCCAAAAATATTTTTTACTTTATAAAAATGACTACCAACTTCCACTTTTGAGATTAGATGGTTAGATGTTCTGATTTGGAAACGGATTACATAACTACTGGGAGTATCCATTAGCTGTCCACCAGCACCTTGGTAGGCATTGGTCAAAAGAAAACAAGATATGAGTGTCATTAAAATTACATTGAGTAAATATTAACAATGTTTCTTAATTATAAGGAAATTACAAGTATGTAAATGTAACTGCTATTTTTCTATTTCATCTCTTAATAATAACCACCATTTGCTGAGCCCATTAGATGCCAGGAACATTACATACATTAGCCAAATAAGAGGGACATTATTCTCTGTGTGTGTGTGTGTGTGTGTGTGTGTGTGTGTGTATAAATGGAAAACAAGGACAGAAAATTGTCTGAGGCCACAGATAATTACTCACATGCAGTAAACTAGGATTCAAACAGGTTTCTCTAACTCCAAGACCACACCATCTTGTTTTGTCACTTGCTTCTAATGAATCAAAAATTGTTCAGCCTGAGGTAGCTCTTCAAAGTTGGTTGAATAGCTCACTATGTGTAACTCACGAGTGCCCTGCCTTACCTCCAAAGTTTTATATAAAAGCTTACATGTTCTTGAAAATAAGGTCTTCTATATATAAAATTTCAGAAATGCTAGCTACATGTGCCTCAAGAATACATCATATATTTTATAGTTGAATCATAGCACATTCTTAAACTGAAAGCAACATATCCAGATATTTTTACATTATAAATCCAAAAATCTACAAAGATATAGATCATTTATTTTACCAGCTGCTGTATGTGCATAATACCACATTGTACTACCAAATAAACTATTAGACTATGCATATTTTTGGAATCAATATTTTTGAGCCTTCTTATAATTCCCTCTGGTAAGGCAGATTTAAATCTTTTTGCAAATATACAAAAACTTATATATTCAAATGACTGTTGTTCTTCAACAATGTAATCTTAGAGGACTTTCATGTATATTCTTGTATACCAAATGATTTGTAGAGCTCGTCTTTAAAAATTAACTTCAGGGCTTCCCTGGTGGCGCAATGGTTGAGAGTCCGCCTGCCGATGCAGGGCACACGGGTTCGTGCCCCGGTCCGGGAAGATCCCACATGCTGCAGAGCGGCTGGGCCCGTGAGCCATGTCCGCTGAGCCTGCGCGTCCGGAGCCTGTGCACCGCAACGGGAGAGGCCACAACAGTGAGGGACCTGCGTACCGCAAAAAAAAAAAAAAAAAAAAAAATTAACTTCAGAGATGATTAACCACAGACCTACCCTCCTGATTTTATACTTATAACTGCTTTGGGACAGCAACAGCCTCATCCGTCCAAATATTATTACCCTGTCTTATTCAACAGGCCTGAATTTTAAATATATTTGTCTGATTTCAAGAAGAAAATCTTTCTCCACAATATTTTCCATACTACTCAGAATATTCAAGACAATGTGTGATAGGCTTGGAAAGGAAATCCAAGACTGTATACATTGGAATAAGAGATCTTCTCAAGATGACAACTTCCAAAAATTGGAGGTATATAACAACATTAAAAAAATAATTTGTATGACTTTATTTGTCACATCTCATGATACCTTAAGAGACTTTGGTTAATGAAATATATGCAGTTCAAATTTATCTTCCTGAAAAGGAACAAGTGTGGGAAAAAATCATTCCAAAATCATTTTCAAATTAGATATGAAAAGAACTATCATTAATTTCTAGAAATTGTACAATCAGACTTCTAGATTTAGTAAACAAAAATCAAAAATTGTATAGAATTTGTGAACTCTGGAACTGGTTGGAGCAAGGGTGACCTGACAGATAATGTTCATGGGAAAAGGCAGCCTATGATTAGAAATTGTGGATAATCGAAAGTTACCTGAGGGTGAGAACACAACCTTAACATCATCTAGGTTGTCCTATTCTGATGAATTCCACTGACCCCTAAATACCCAGGAAAGAGAAATGAGGTTTTAAACCTCATTTAAAAGGAAGTTTAAACCCCGATGCTTATGCATGATTTCTCAGCTTTGAACCCTCATGATCACCTTATTCTTCTATACATACTTCCCAGTTTTATACTTTGGCATACTATTTTCTAGGACAGTAATGATGAGACCCATGTTATGTGCTTCCACAGTACACTATACATTATAGAACCTCACACACTTTGAATAATTACTTATTTAACATCCCCAAAGTGTAAATCTATTTTGCATCCGTAAATGCAAAACCCAGATCTAACTGGCTTTCCATGACATCTCCGGTGCCTAGCAAGGTGCCTGGCAAATAGCAAATGAATATTGGAAGGAATAAAGGAATGAAGGAAAGAATGCAGGGAGTAAGTGATTTTATTCTCTGTAGAGTAGACCTTGATGCATAGTACAAGTAAATGTCTTTAAACTGGCAATACAATATTTTTTTATCAATGAGTATATTGCTTAAGCTTTAAGTATTTTACTAATAGTTTATTAAATATACATTTACTATTTTCATTTCTCTTACTCTTATCCCATCTCTTTCAGATAATGACCAAAAAATTCTCATAGTCCTTTTATTGATAAGAAACACACACTTACACACACACACACTTTTAAACAAAAGCCTAAAAAAAAGAAAAGTCTGTCAGAAAATCTCATAAGCTCTGGGGAAATAACACATTTCAACAAATCTTTTCACTTGATGAAGGATAGTTACTTTGAAAGGGAAAGTTTGCTTTCATAAATAGATTTTAACACTAATGAGCCCACAAGAAAGGCTTAGGAATGACTGTTCTTGAAAAAGATCAAGACTATTGTCACACTGAGAAACCACATTAAGAGCTCGTTAAATGGCCTGACTTAAAATGCTATACGAGCCCAAAGTATTCATAGTATATCTTTCTGCTTCTTTACGCGCCCAGGTATTAGATAATACCATGAAGCATTCTCCCATAAAGGAATAGCTGAAGCCACACCTCCTTCATGTGAAAGGGGCAGCCATTACTCAGCTCCAGCTACGGTTTTGCTAGAAAATTTAGGCCCACTCTTGCCATCACATCTTATTTTTCAAGAGAAACCAGAGATAAGATTGTTACATAAATCTCTTAAGCTTTTAGTGTTGGTAACTAAGCTAAATTTTCTGGACATGGTAGAGGGCCTCTACTTCTGGTTAGGATATCAGAAATTCACAAGACAGCCTTGTTCTGGGTGGATGAAGGGAACCGGAACAGAGAATATAGAGCAAAGCTGAACCGGCTGCTATAGGGGCTGCCAGATGCCTCCTCTAATAACTGGAACAAGATGGCTAAGCTATTAAATCATAGGTTTGTTGTTGTTTTTAAGCCATCAGGGAGAAACTAAATGAGATGATGTGCCCTTCCTAGGACAAAAGAGATGCACAGCTATTTTCATACTTGATAAAGTAGCAGGAAAAAGAAGTATCTGCCATAGACAGCAATAAGGAGAAACCAGCCAAACTTTTCACAGTCATGTGTGATTAGACTTCTAAGGAGCTCCAACCACAGAACAAGTGTGCACCCATCCCACCAGCTGTGTCTTCACCAAGTACATCCAAGTGATACAATGAAGGCTAGGAATGGAACAGGAAAAATAAGAGAGGCCCTCTGAGGTATGCAGGACTTTCCCTGGTGCAAGGGGGCAAACCCTTGGGACTGAGGGCAGGAGAGAAATGCTAAGAAAAGTTCCTTCAAGGCCTTCACCCTTCACTGATGCTTGGAAGCAGGTCTCCACAGGTGGGATCAGATCAGCAGAAGGTTGAGAGACTTCTCAAAGAAAAAAAGGCTGGGAATGGGACCTGTGGGAAATACCACATGGCCTAACAAACATGTGTATGGGAAAAAGGTGAAAGCAAATAAAGATATTTCCAGACAAACAAATAGACAAATAGACATCCCACTGTGGATGCCAAGTAAAACACCTACCCGCCAGTCATGACTACCAGTGTTCAGAACTTTCCTCTAAACCATATAAAATATTGTCCATAATTCTCAAAATAGCTTATTGCCAATCCTATCAATAATGAGCAGGTAGCCAATAAACCATTTAGCTCAAATTTACTAGTCTCATCTTCAAATTAGATTATCCGGAGATGAGATTATCTCCTCAGTGTCTGTAGCTAAAAGTAGTCATAAGAATATGATTTGACTGAGAATTTTTTTAATGGCAGGGTCCCTCTTTCTTCAGTCTTTAAATCCCCAGTTCTTGGTGCATGCACAGAAGTTCCAAACAAATATTTACTGATCAGAAGAATGTAACATATTTTTATGAGCATTCTAGAGTCAATAAATTAACAAAATACTGCTTTTATTATCTAGGTCAGTTGCTGTTACCTCATTCAAGTTTTTATTTTTTTATAACCTCTATCATACATAGAGAAAACCACATACCAAGGAAACAATTACACTAGTTGCAAGGTCAATGGGACATGGTTCATTTCTTATCGATTTAACATCATCATATAGCATAGGCCCGCACTGCTGATGTTTCATGGCTTTAGGGTGTTCAGGCAAAACTTCCCTACATTTTGTCTCTAAACAAGTTTATAAGGGTAACATCTATTTGCGAAATTGGAGCCGGAGAACTAAAAAGGAGTTGAAAATATTACCCATTTTTAGCTGGAAATGTTCCAGAGTATCCACGAACCAGAAAACCAAACTCCTAAAGACAGGTCACAGAGGAGAGCATACTCCATTGGAGGTCTCTGTAAAGCAGCTGTCATCCCATGATATATTTCAGCCAAGTAGAGGACAGCCCAGATGCATTGTGGGGTGATCAAACTCACCTTGGAGAAGCATAATGGTTAATTGGCAGCACCAATATAGCTGCAAATGCATAAAGGAGATAAAATCTCAGTGTTTCCTAACTATTAGAGTCTACATGTCAGAGTGAGTTTTAATTAACAGAGTGCTATAAAGGCTTCTCAGAAACAACTATAAAATATAAATAAATTGTGGTCTGTGTAAAGCTTGGTGAAGAGAATTTTTTTTGCCAATGCGGTAGAAAATCTAGCTTAATATTTATAGTGTTGATGGCGATTATATCTGCTCTATCTGATTTAGCAAGAAATATAATAAAAGGTCTAGGAACACTCTGTTGCAAAGATGTTGTCATAAATAAGTCGGGCCTTCAATATTTTTACACCAACTTTAAAAAAAACGGGGAATTAAATGAAGCAAAGAAAAATCAACCTATGATGCCATTGTAAATGCAGTGTTTGTTAACCCTCCTATAAAATGAATATTTCATAACTCTCAGGGAATAGACTATGCTAAAAATCAATGCCAAAACTTGTCACTACAGAATTTCCATGATTCTAAAGCTCTTTCTAAGAGAAAAAGAAAAATGGAGCATAAATTTCTGTTACATAGAGTGTTTAATAGAAAACAGATCAAAATAAATAAAGCTGAACGCTATTGACAATGATGGAGGGAGCAGAGAGCGTCACTGGGAAGTAAAAGTTAGGATCACAGAACATACCACAGAGTTATACGTCTTGGAATTACTATAATGTATAAACTGTGAGCTCTACTGACTGCTTGAATAAGGCTGCAGAAGGAGAATTATGCCTGGCACCTACAGATGACATTGGAAAATTACTAATTAGTGTATTTTTAATCTGAAGCCCATAGAACTGGCTTTCCTGAGAACGTGTTCTCTGAGCACAGTCGTTCTTGGGTTGCTCCAGACCCCGTTCTAGGGTGATAGATGGGCTGTACTTTGGAGGTTTGCTCATCATTTTGGAGGGTAGTTATAGGAAGCATTCAAGTGGGCTGTCCCAAGGGCTGTTCCTCCCTAGAGAAGAGTGTGCTCTGAGAACAAATGGAAGCCCTATTCAGCCCCAGAGCTAAACTCACTCAGTGGTCAGACTTTCTGCAAGTAGGATCCTAAAGTTATTTTAAAATGCAGCAATCCCACGATTTTTACAAAGATTTTTGCTTACCATTTTAACCTTTTTTATTTGTTTTTAATTGAAACTAGGGCCAAATGCCAGCTCTGACATTTACTTCCTGTGACTTTGGACAAGTATCTTAACTTCTCTGTGCCTCAGTTTCCCCAACTATGATGTGATTAAAATAGTACTCATAGGTTTCTTGTGGGAATCATAATGCCTGGCACATAATATTGATGATACAAGCGTTTGCTATTTTATGGAAATGTCCAAATCAAATCTTCTTATTACTTCAATCAAGCTCTGAGCCATGTGACAGAAAACGAAGTAGCTGCTAGAAATTTTTATCTAATGAGGGATATAAAAACAATTTCCAGGTAAAGATCTCTGTGTAAAAAAAATTGTGAAGAGGGCAGACAGTAATCGATAGGGAAATCCACTTGAACAAAACCACCCTTATAAGTTCAATAGGTATAAATGAACACCTACATAACATGATTTCCAAAGACATCAAGAAGTTTTCTTCTCCCTACTTTTACACCCTCCCAACCTCAAGACATACTTTTTCTCCAGGTTGATTTATATTTTAAATGCTAATAGTTAGTGGTATAATATTTTTATTCAAAAATGGCAATCATTCCTGGAGGTATTAGAGCGTAGGGTAGAGATGGTTTCACATCAAGCATTATTAGTACTTTATTCCTTAGAGTAAATGAGTATTGGTATTTCCTGAGAACCAATGTTAATAAAAACAAAGCACACAAAGAATAGTTCTGAAAAAGATAAAGCACAGGAAGAGTAGATTAAAACCTCCAAAGACAAACTTCATCTTCTTTACATTCTTGCTCTGGGCTAGCAAAGCCATCTTATTAATATAAATTATGATGAATTATAGAATGACATTCCATAGAAGACGTTTTACCAAGTTCCACATAACAAAATCACCAGATTCCCTGATTCCCTCTTCTCCCATTACAAAGAAGACTTTGCATGTAAAGCAGGGCATGCTGACTGCCTGGAGGGTGACAGGCTCCTCCCTGTTGCTTCGGCTCCCAATAATTACAGTGGATATTTACCAAGGGCAATTAGGTTTGTTCCCAAACTAGTTTGCTCCAGTTGCACTTGTTATAAAGGTGTAATACAATTAAATTTTTGGTAAAATAATGTAAGTTTTAAAAAGAGAGGTGTTGTTTATGTGTCTTAGTTTGACTTTCCTCCCAGAAAGTCAAGCCTAAGACAAGGGTTTACATGCAGGCAGTTAATGTGATCCCAGGAGTGGAGAACCAGAAAGAGCAGAGAGCCAAGATAACAGTGCATTATTGAGCAGGTTATTGCTGTTAGTGGCTGAGGCCAAATTCCCCCAAACCCTCTAAGAAGCCATGTAAAATGTATCTACAGGTCCCATACCCCATTGATGGAAAGTTTCCCTTGGGGCATAACTCCCCTGCACATGCGTGAGGTTGCTGAAACCATGTGTTTAGGGAGTTTCCCTAAAGGCATATCAGAAGCCTCTCATGCTATGGCATTAGACAGCCCTGGTAAACAGTACAGCTGAGACTGAATACTGTCAGGTTATACCTGCAAAATGCTTGTGGCTGCAATAATAGCTGAAATGAAAAGTGGACCAAGGTGGTGTGAGGTGTCCAATACACCACTAAAAAATCAGGTCATTGCTTTACAAAACCATAAAGGCAAGTAGCTAATAAAATATTGCTCTCATGTTCAATGTGGGCAAAACAACTATAGGAGTTTGGAAAAACAACTGTAAACGTTTTCTAATTGCTTCACCAGGGTCTGTCATTTCTCACTCCACTTGAGCAAAAATGAATTTGGAGATCATAAAAATGCATTATGTCTTTGATGTATATAAAAAAGGACTACATATAACTCTAATGAGAAGATCTGTGCTCAATGAAAAGGTTTCTGGCTCTAGATCTAAAGACTGGTAAATGAATGTGTACTTATATTTTTAGGTTAGGTAAAACATTTAAGATACGTGTGTGTCATGTGTTAATCATGCCTCACTTTATCCAACTTTTTGTAGTGGTTCCAATTGCATTTAGGTAAATGAGCTCTTACTCTATTTTCCTGAAATCCTTAATTTCATAATATTGTCAGGTAGCATGGTAAAAGCACTTCTCAGTTTATCTGAGACACATAGTACAAATTATTACCATATAGTTATATGTACTATTATAATTAATAGAAAATGTTAAATATATAATATTCCAAAAATTAATTTAGTAGCCACTACATTTACTTAGGACACCAGCAAAAGCCTCCCAACTGGCCTCCCTGTCTCCAACTTGAATCCACTCTCCAGAGTGCAAATATTTCGGAAGTGCAAATTGATCTTGCCATCCTCTCTGCTGGAAATCCATTGGTCTGGAGCAAAATTCAAACTACTTATTCTGCCCATGGATTCATTCATTGTTAATTGAGCATCTTCTGTATACCAGACCCTGTTTAACTGTCTATCCTAATCACTTGCCGCTGCCTCCTCACAATTCAAACTCCAACCATTTGAATGTTGATCTTTCCCCCAGGTGTTAACTAGATGGTAAGATGAATCCCCCAGCTCTTTTAAGGCTCTGCTGAACTCTGTACCCCTTCGAAGTGGCCAGACATTCCTCCTGAGTAATGCCTGATCATATGGTCACCTCCCGCTTGTCTGACTCCATCTTCATGGAAGATGTTCCTTATAAACTTCCAAAAAGCTACATGCTGCGTTTTAGCTACCATGTCTCTTGTTAATTTTTCTTTCCACTCCAGAAAAATACTTCTCCAAAACCCCTTCTAGTGCCAGTGAAGGAATGTATTCAGCATAGTGTAGATGGGAGCATCATTTATTACTCTTAACTGGTTGTTCTAAGGATTCCTCTGCTTCTACACCTTCCAGCCCCACCTCTTTCTATAGCACCTCAGCCTCACTGTCTTGTTACATTTATTATTGAACAAAAAATTAAAATATGTCTCTGTTACATTAAAATGTCTCATAAAAATGAAAGCAGAATTATAGGAGAATAGTTGAAGACAAGTTGATAGTATTCTTAATACTGGATTCTTTGATTTGTTTTTAAGGCTACTTATTTTATTTTTTAAAAAATTTTGACTGTGTTGGGTCTTTGTTGTGCGGGTGGGCTTTCTCTAGCAGTGGCGAGCGGGGGCTACTCTTCATTGTGATGCACGGGCTTCTCATTGCGTTGGCTTATTTTGTTGCTGAGCACAGGCTCTAGGTGCTCAGGCTTCAGTAGTTGTGGCTTGCGGGCTCTAGAGCGCAGGCTCAGTAGTTGTGGCGCATGGGCTTAGTTGCTCTGTGGCATGTGGGATCTTCATGCACCAGGGCGTGAACCCGTGTCCCCTGCACTGGCAAGTGGATTCTTAACCACTGTACCACCAGGGAAGCCTTAAAGTTACTTATTTTAAACTAAACTGACATTACTTTTCATGTGAGGGAAGAACAATTTTTTAATTATTTTTTATAATCATAGAGTCTGAGTTACATCTAAATTAGAGTTAATTCTAAATAACCAATATTTTATAACTTTATATGAAGTATAACCTATAAAAATACTGAATCACCATGTTGTATACATGAAGCTAATATAATATTGTAAGTCAATAATTTTTAGTAAATAAAAAAAAATAATAAGTAATTTAAGCTAAAGAAGCTTCATTTTTGCCTTTTATCACAAGAATAAGGCTGGATCAATCACCAGAGATAGTCATGTGCAGAATGTTTATCTGTATATCACCCATAGTTAATACAAAATCAATTCTTACTAAATGTTTGGGGAAATAATCTCTATAATTCAATTTTGTATTCTAAAATTACTGATAAAATTTAAATACAGCATCGGGTACTAAGTACTGTGGAAATGAATATGGTACTGAGGAAAACAGTAGAAAAAGCCCTGGCTACTATATTTGGGGGAGGAGGGTCCAGAATTTCCTCATCTGTAAAATGAGTAGGTCAGACTGAATTGTCTCAAAGATTGTTTTTTAACTCTCAACACTAACTTGACTTGTTTCCAGTCATCCTTTTCACACTTGTTGACACGTGAAGTTGACATGTCTTTTTTTTTTAACATAGAGTTATGCAATAACATATTATCCACATTGGATTTTATCCTCTGCCACAGTCTTCTTTTTCTTCATTACAAAACATTTCTCCTACTGTCTATCTAATGTGGGTGTTGACAAGCAATGATGCAGATGCCTCGCATGTCTAAACCATGCTTGTCACGGCTGCTCACTACCACTGCCACGAATTGTTGTCTCCTTAGAAATCTACAGGATCTCTCTTCAAAAGTCAGGGCAGGGACTTCCCTGGTGGCGCGGTGGTTAAGAACCCGCCTGCCAATACAGGGGACACGGGTTCAATCCCTGGGCCAGGAAGATCCCACATGCCCCAGAGCAACAAGAGAAGCCACCACAATGCACTGCATTGTACACTGCAACGAAGATTAACCCCTGCTCACCACAACTAGAGAAAGCCTGCACGCAGCAGCGAAGACCCAACACAGCCATAAATAAATAAATAAATAAGTCAGGGCAGACCCAACACTCTTCCCAACATCCAAGCCACAAAGAGAAGAGTGATGGAAGCTCTGTACACTGCTGGTGAAAATCTCTAAGATCTGCTCTAGCAGCCTGACCTCAGTTCATTTAGTAGAGCGACCTGGAGCAAAGCTTGCTGCAAGTGGTGAATGCAAAGGAACAGGCTTCAGTCTCCCTTAGCATGGTGGGAGGTATCCATCTCATTGGTAAATGCTGTTTTGCAGCTTTGAATAAATACTGGCATGAGTTTCAAAATGTTTCAAACCATGACCTTTCTTTTCAACTGAAAGGGAGATTGAATATATCTGACATTAAAAGTTCAACCCTCCCCCAAGACACTTGTTACAGTAGGCTTCAGAAACATCATTAATGATCACCTCAGTAGTCTTGCTATATTGTCCATTCATTTATTCATTCTACAAGAACTTTTTGGAATGTCTACCAGGTGTCAGGTCCTATACTAAGCACTGTGGGTATAGAGATAAAAGACAATCTCGGGCTTCCCTGGTGGCACAGTGGTTGAGAATCTGCCTGCCGATGCAGGGGACACGGGTTCGAGCCCTGGTCTGGGAAGATCCCACATGCCGCGAAGCAACTAGGCCCGTGAGCCACAACTACTGAGCCTGCGCGTCTAGAGCCTGTGCTCCGCAAAAAGAAAGGCCGCAATAGTGAGAGGGCCACGCACCGCGATGAAGAGTGGCCCCCGCTTGCCGCAACTAAAGAAAGCCCTCACACAGAAATGAAGACCCAACACAGCCAAAAATAAATTAATTTAAAAAAAAAAACAAAAAAAGACAATCTCTGCGTTTAGGGATTCACCATCAAGTGGGAGCCAAGCAATTGAATAGACAGGGATGCAAATAAATAAATCTTGTCACTCAAATAAATCTGGTCTGTTAACTAGAAACTTGTCACCAGTCTTACGGGCTTACTAGTAAAAGGCCTCTGAACTGAAATGAATCAAGAAGCAGTAAAAGATCATTACTGAATACACTGCTATGCTATTGATTAGCTCCTATTTGTAATACGCATTAATGGTGGAAAGTAACATGTTAAGTGCTAAGTATGAGTATTTTCCCCATCCAGTTAATAACTTAATTGTGACATTTGGGTTATATGTCGAGCTTCAGGCAGCATTCAAACTATCACTAAAACACAACAACATGGTGTCATCAAATATAGCGATCCAAAGATGATAAAATTTTATGTATGTTTTTATGCATTGCCTATGTACAAGTCAGCAAATCTATAACAGTAATTTGTAATAGACATAAAATTGATATTAATATAATAGCTATATTTAAGGTAACTGTCCATTTTGCCACAAAATGTGTGGTAATCATGAGATGCATAAAGTCTCCCTATGGGAGCCATGGACCTGACTCAGGAGAGCAGCCAACCCATGGGAATTCAGCAGGGGCGGAGCTAGGAGAAAAGATACCCTGACTTTACCCCTCTTCCTCCTTCCTATCTCCAGCCAGTACTCCATGGGTGAACCCAATTAGAAGCCAGAGAGCTAAGGAACCCATTAATGTGGTCCATATAGGCCAGCCTCCCAGTATACAAAATAGGGTGGAGAAGCGTAAGGTGTGCAGGGACAGCTAGAAGAGATCTAGCACAGTACTAGGAGTAGTAGTAATAATAATAGTTGAAGTAGTAGTAGCACTGAGAAATGTGGGCTGGATGCTAATACAAGTAGGTATTTATTCAACCCCATGACCAAGGGTATGGATTTTGAGATTGTAATCAGGATGAGTGTTAGTGCTATTGTGTGCCATCTTCTATGAGTGACTGAAGAATACTAATGTAGGAAGATAATTAATTATGTAAATAAAGCAATAAATATCCAAAAAGATGTTAATATATTGGAATGATAAGCTGAAATGAACATAATAACATCTATTTAGGGAAAATAAATGTTACATTTTACATGTTACAAATTAATCACAAAAAAAGAATAGAAGTAGATGTGATAAAACTTGAGAGCTTTAATTGACCAGAAATGAAATGTGAGAATATTATACCTCAATCTATGAATAGAAATACAGAATCAAGAAGGGACTCGGTCTAGAGTCATAATGTAAAGCAGAGATGGGGACTGATAAACATGGTGAAGGTCAGAAATATCCAGAAACAATTCTTCTGAACCCATAACTTCTGAGCCCTGATGCAGGCCCTTGTCTTACCAGAGAGGCTCTGAGTTGGCTTTGTGTTAATAATCAGTTGAGCTTTCAGTCATCTGCTTTTAGATATAGTTTGCATCATATTTTTATGCAGCTTCAATTTGTCCCAGGTGAGAAATTTGTGATATTTCACAGGACTGGCAATATGCCAGTAATTTTCCATTTAAATCATATGCATAAAAAATATCTGACACAACTCATTTATCCTGAGACTTCTTTTTCTTTTCAATTTAAGATTTTAAAATGGAGCATTTTAAAGTAGAGATTGACATGAAAAATGTTCTCACAGACTCTTTGAACATGTCAGGGGTGGGAAGAATAGGAGAAAGCTAACAAGGTCTGAGCATTTATGAATTGCTGTATTTAATCCACAAAATTATCCTATAACGTTTACAGTACTTATTTCCATTCTATTGATGTAAAAAATCTTAGCTTAAAGAGGCAAATAAATTAACCTATCTGTAAATAGCAGGATTCAAACCTAGGAAAAATAATATCTTCTTTTTTTTTTATTAAAGAATATAGAACTCTTTTTATTAAAGTTCTTGTATCTTTTATATTGATTTCTTAGTCTTTTGGGGTTTTTTTTGCGATACGCAGGCCTCTCACTGTTGTGGCCTCTCCCGTTGTGGTGCACAGGCTCCAGACGCGCAGGCTCAGCGGCCATGGCTCATGGGCCCAGCCGCTCTGTGGCATGTGGGATCTTCCCGGACCGGGACACGAACCCATGTTCCCTGCATCGGCAGGCGGACTCTCAACCACTGCGACACCAGGGAAGCCCTCTTCTTTGTTTTGATCTGGGATATTTTAAACCTTATTTCCCTTTGTAAATCCCCATTATAATTTTGCTGTAGTTAGCTTGCATGAGCCATAATTGGGAGACAAAACACAAAAGATACTCAGAAATGTTCAACTGAGTAATGATCAATAGAGGAGAATAGCAATGAAGTTCATAAGACCTTAGGCTGACCAAACCTGTCATCAAACTAGCATTTGTCAATGCCAAGTTATTCCACTACTATACATCTATATTTCCAATCCAGGTGTTGCATAACTAGCTAGCAGATCATACATATTATACCAAGTCAAGTCAAATGTCTTCATCCATGCACACAAAATATTCTAAATTGCTAAGTTATTCCTAAGAGGAAAGTGGGATGATACTTATTGTAGACTATATTAATGCGTTATCATTTACAATCATATATAAGCCATGTTGGTTTTTTGGATCACTAGTGAAAAAATATTATTAGTTTCCATTAGAATAGTTCAGATCTATTTTTAAAATAAGCTGCATTTGGGTAACATTAAAAGCAGTTGATAAATTCATCACAAATCCCACCCTTTAAAAAATAATAAATTATTTAAGAAGCTCTAACAGACAATGCTTGACCAACCAAATTCAAACATATGAGGAAGAAATACAGGTTCACTTTTAAAGGATGTAGTTCAATTGCTTGCATTATTTTGGATGCTGTGTTTTGAGCCTGTTGCAGACACACAGTGACTTAGGTCCATTCAGATTTCTCTGAAGCCCTGTCCAGGCCATGAAAACAGTCTTGCTGCACAGGAGGCCAAATTCAATCCCCAAGGGCACCAGGAATTTTCCCCAAGCGCAGCACTTAGCCCTGGCCCGACTGCCTGGCTACAATGCTTGTTTTCAGCCATCAAAAAGGAAATGAAATTGAGATATTTGTAGTGAGGTGGATGGAACTAGAGTCTGTCATACAGAGTGAAGTAAGTCAGAAAGAGAAAAACAAATACCGTATGCTAACACATATATATGGAATCTAAGAAAGAAAAAAAAAAGGTCATGAAGAACCTAGGGGTAAGATGGGAATAAAGACACAGACCTACTAGAGAATGGACTTGAGGATATGGGGAGGGGGAAGGGTAAGCTGGGACAAAGTGAGAGAGTGGCATGGACATACATACACTACCAAACGTAAGATAGATAGCTAGTGGGAAGCAGCCACATGGAACAGGGAGATCAGCTCGGTGGTTTGTGACCACCTAGAGGGGTGGGATAGGGAGGGTGGGAGGGAGGGAGACGCAAGAGGGAAGAGATATGGGAATATATGTATATGTATAACTGATTCACTTTGTTATAAGGCAGAAACTAACACACCATTGTAAAGCAATTATACTCCAATAAAGATGTTAAAAAAAAATACAACATTTACTTGTGCTATTGTCATGAACCTCTTGTGCCTTTGGGAGAGAATTATAGTCTGCCTACTAACCGCATGACCCAGCGCTTCAGTCACAAAGCTGCTAATGTTGATCATATGACAAATAACTAAACCACCCCGTTAAATGCCTTCTGGGAGCCCCTTCAGAAGCTAGAGCCAAAAAGAAGAGAGATGAGCAGTCAGGGAGGCTTCCAGCTACTTCTCCCCCTTGCCACTCACAGCTCCTCGCCGTGTGCAGAAGGTAGCTCTCAGTCACTTAAGACTGTCTTGATGAGGGAGATGCTCATGGTGTTTGACTTTATTACAGCCGAGCCAAATCAAATGCACAGGCACTGCTTCCTTAGATGTCTATATTTCACTTAAACTGGGATAAAGCAAAGAAACTGGAATATTGTCTCATCATGCATTCTAAATCAGCCAGGGTAGAATATAATGGGGAGTTAATCAGATCACTGAGACTCTAATTCACTTGGTATTGATCGGGCAGATTCCTAATGGGACGGCAGACCAATTTCAAATTACAGTAAGTTGACTTGTCCTGGAATACCAATGACCAGGCTGGCAGATGAGCCAGGAGGACAGTGGGCTCTGCTCTCCTGATGCTCCCGCCTACCTGGCAGGCATGACTGTATAATCCGATGTGGCATTTAGCTAATTAATAGGGGATTGATGAAAGGTTTGGTTTTGAAAGCAGCCATCTCACTTGGATAAATGTGGGATCAGATCCCCATGGGGATGGGTAGTAGGGTCCTGGGAAGGTAGGTATACACTGAAAGCTAATGGAAAGTAATGCAATTAACTCAGGCTTTTAATTATGTTAATCAGTGACTTCATAGGAGCCACTGCATACAGAATGCATTCCTTAACTCTTTGCTAGCACCATGTTTGTGATTCATGTCTGAACCAAACTCAAACAGCAGTTTGAAGAAATAGACGTAGGCACATTTATATCAGTTCATTTTCCCCATGACTATAGGTTTCTCTGGCATGGAAGTATAGAGAGAGGAGAGAAGAAGAAGGAAGAAAGGAAAAGGGGAAGGGAGGCAATGGGTGATAATGAAAATTTTCTAAAGGAGACATGAGCTCGAAACTGGTTTTGTTAAGATTGGTTGTTACTTTATATTTACTTTCACTTTGTATTATTTGGCCTGGGAGTGTGAAAAAATGACCAGTGTATTTACATGTAGTTAGAGGAGCTGAAAGACCGACTTGATTAATTTTTACATTTTAGAATCAACCTGCTGAACTATTTGATGAAATACTTAAATGGATGAATTTATTCTAACAATAACTACTTGGCTTAGTTCCCTTCTTTAACCATCTTTCCCTCTCCTGTGTGGGTCTGTGTGTAAATTGTATTTGTGTGTATGTGTACATGTGTGTGGTACCTGTCTATCAGGCTCCCATTTTCTTTCTAGAGGCAGAGATGTCACAGCTCCAGGCAGACATCAGATGGAGGGGCCTATGGTGAACAGCTTGCAGCGAGCCCAGATGCTACGTTTGATGCAGATAGATGGACCCCAGCCTCCTTGCAAAGAAAGCAGTCATATTTTTCTCCCATAGGGGCTCTTTATTTAATTTTCAGTCTCCCAATATATCCTCAGATTACTTGCTTTAGGAAGTGAAACTTGACTTTTAAAAACCAGAGCTTTACTGCTTAACCAGAGCTAACACTCAGTATTTCAAGAATTTTTCCAAGTATTGCAATATTAATGGAATGTATTATTATCTCCATTTTACAGAAGAGAAAACTGAGACACAAAGAGATTCATTAATTTGCCCAAGTTCATATATCTCACAAACCAGGGAGCCAGTGCTCAAACCTGCTCCAAAGTCCAGATCTATAACCACTATAACAGCCTGGACTCTACCAAGTAGGAGTCCAGAGAGTTGCAGAGGGTGAATGAAAAGAAAAGGGGAGCTATTCATGATAATAGCTGGGTCCTGACCTATTTTAAGTCCAGCATTATAGTCATCAGGAGCAATATAGACATACAATCCCGGTGATAATATCAAATTAGTCAAATTCAGTTCTTAGTTCTAACATGGATGTCATGTATGTATACATTTCTAAAACCAATACAATTCCCTGAGGAATTTGATAGGCAAATCACAGCATATTCATATTATGTAATATTAATTTCTATTTAAATGATAAAAGTTTGGTCTATGTGATTATATGAAAATAATGAATGATACAAGAAGGCCAGGATTACTTTCTCTGTCCTCAGAAGCTAGCCTGGCCCATGGGAGGCACCAATTAAGCATCTACTGAATGAATGTGTTGAATGAATTAAATATTTATATGCAATTATGTTAAGTGAGAAAATAGAATAAAAAATTATGCATGCCAATTGATTACAGCTCTGAGAGAGTTTTTCGAACAGAGTGAAGAGTGGATAAAGTAGAGGTTATCAAAAAGTAGGTTGTTTCCTGACACTGCAGAAATACAAAGGATCATGAAAGATTACTACAAGCAACTATATGCCAACAATATGGGCCACCTGGAAGAAATTCTTAGAAAAGCACAACCTTCCAAGACTGAATCAGGAAGAAATAGAAAATATAAACAGACCAATCACAGCACTAAAATTGAAACTGTGATTAAAAATCTTCCACAAACAAAAGCCAAGGACACGATGGCTTCACAGGTGAATTCTATCAAACATTTAGAGAAGAGCTAACACCTATCCTTCTCAAACTCTTCCAAAATATAGCAGAGGGAAGAACTCCCAAACTCACTCTACGAGGCCAACATCACCCTGATACCAAAACCAGACAAAGATGTTACAAAAAACAGAAAACTACAGGCCAATATCACTGATGAACATAGATGCAAAAATCCTCAACAAAATACTAGCAAACAGAATCCAACAGCACATTAAAAGGATCATACATCATGATCAAGTGGGGTTTATCCCAGGAATGCAAAAATTCTTCAATATACACAAATCATTCAATGTGATACATCATTTTAACAAACTGAAGAATAAAAACCGTATGATAATCTCAATAGATGTGGAAAAAGCTTCTGACAAAATTCAACACCCATTTATGATAAAACTCTCCAGAAAGTAGGCATAGAGCAAACCTACCTCAACATAATAAAGGTCATATATGACAAACCCACAGCCAACATTGTTCTCAATGAACAATGTGAAAAATTATAACCATTTCCTCTAAGATTAGGAACAAGACAAGGTTACCCACACTCACCACTATTATTCCACATACTTTTGGAAGTTTTAGCCAGAGCAATCAGAGAAGAAAAAGAAATAAAAGGAATCCAATTGGAAAAGAAGTAAAACTGTCACTGTTTGCAGATGACATGATACCATACATAAAGAATCCTAAAGATGCTACCAGAAAACTACTAGAGCTAAATCAATGAATTTGGTAAAGTAGCAGGATACAAAACTGATGCAAAGAAATCTCTTGCATTCCTATACACTAATGACAAATCTGAAAGAGATATTAAGGAAACACTCCCATTTACCATTGCAACAAAAAGAATAAAATACCTAGGAACAAACCTACTTAAGGAGACAAAAGACCTGTATGTAGGAAACTATAAGACACTGATGAAAGAAATTAAAGACAGTACAAACATATAGAAAGATATACCATGCTCCTGGATTGGAAGAGTCAACATTGTGAAAATGACTCTACTACCCAAAGCAATCTACAGTTTCAACACAATCCCTATCAAACTACCAATGGCATTTTTCACAGAAATAGAACAAATAATTTCACAATTTGTATGGAAACACAAAAGACCCTGAATAGCCAAAGCAACCTTGAGAAAGAAAAATGGAGCTGGAGGAATCAGGCTCCCTGAGTTCAGGCTATACTACAAAGCTACAGTAATCAAGACAGTATGGTACTGGCACAAAAACAGAAATATAGATCAATGGAACAGGATAGAAAGCCCAGAGATAAACCCACGCACATATGGTCACCTTATCTTTGATAAAGGAGGCAGGAATGTACAGTGGAGAAAGGACAGCCTCTTCAATAAGTGGTGGTGGGAAATCTGGACAGCTACATGGAAAGAAATGAAATTAGAACATTTCCTAATGCCATACACAAAAATAAACTCAAAATGGATTAAAGACCTAAATGTAAGGCCACACAGTATAAAATTCTTAGAGGAAAACATAGGCAGAACACTACATGACATAAATCACAGCAAGATCCTTTTTGACCCACCTCCTAGAGAAATGGAAATAAAAACAAAAATAAACAAATGGGACCTAATGAAACTTAAGAGCTTTTGCACAGCAAAGGAAACCATAAACGAGATGAAAAGACAACCCTCAGAATGGGAGAAAATATTTGCAAACGAAGCAACTGACAAAGGCTTAATCTCCAAAGTATACAAGCAGCTCATGAAGCTCAATATCAAAAAAACAAACAACCCAATCCAAAAATGGGCAGAAGACCTAAATAGACATTTCTCCAAAGAAGATATACAGATTGCCAATAACCACATGAAAGTATGCTCAACATCACTAATCATTAGAGAAATGCAAGTCAAAACTACAATGAGTTATCACCTCACACCAGTCCGAATGGCCATCATCAAAAAATCTAGAAACAATAAATGCTGGAGAGGGTGTGGAGAAAAGGGAACCCTCTTGCACTGTTGGTGGGAATGTAAATTGATACAGCCACTATGGAGAACAGTATGGAGGTTCCTTAAAAAACTACAAATAGAACTACCATATGACCCAGCAATCCCACTACTGGGCATATACCCTGAGAAAACCATAATTCAAAAAGAGTCATGTACCAAAATGTTCATTGCAGCTCTATTTACAATAACTCGGAGATGGAAACAACCTAAGTGTCCATCAACAGATGAATGGTTAAAGAAGATGTGGCACATGCATACAATGAAATATTACTCGGCCAAAAAAAGAAATGAAATTGAGTTATTTGTAGTGAGGTGGATGGACCTAGAGTCTGTCATACCGAGTGAAGTAAGTCAGAAAGAGAAAAAGAAATACCATATGCTAACACATATATATGGGATCTAAAAAAAAAAAAAAAGGTTCTGATGAACCTAGGGGCAGGACAGGAATAAAGACGCAGACATAGAGAATGGACTTGAGGATGGGGGAGGAGGAAGGGTAAGCTCGGATGAAGCAAGAAAGTAGCATTGACATATATACACTACCAAATGTAAAACTGATAGCTAGTGGGAAGCAGCTGCATAGCACAGGGAGATCAGCTTGGTGCTTTGTGACCACCTAGAGGGGTGCGATAAGGAAGGTGTGAGGGAGACGCAAGAGGGAGGGGATATGGGGATATATGTGTACATATAGCTGATTCACTTTGTTATACAGCAGAAAGTAACACAACCCTGTAAAGCAATTATACTCCAATAAAGAAGTTTAAAAAAATATCAGTTGTTTCAATGTGAATTTTTAATAAAATAAAAGATTTAGTTGTCTGATTATTTCCTTTGGCTTTTATGTTAAATGTACAATTTTTAGATTACAAATGCACAGGTCTTAGAATATAGCAATGTCACATCTAGGTGATGAAACCTAAAGAAACTCTAGTACACCTGTGTGATTCAACAGTATTTTTATTAGCTAAAAACAATTGGTTAGTACCTAATAATCATCATTAAAAGAATAAACTGTGGTCTATAGAAGGGAATACTATATAGAAGTTGAAGTAACTTAATTGGAGCAACATGAATATCAAAATCAATGTTGATTTTAAAAAATCTACAGAGGTATACATACAGTATATACGATTTACATAAAATTTAAAAGTGCCTAAAAGAACACTATTTTATTGTTTACAGGTAAGAACGTAAGTGGTAAAAGTTTTAAAATATAGACATTAAAGATTTGTTAAAATATGGTAAAATGTTAATGTGTTAATACAGTGGTGTGTGTTCATATGTGTCTATTTTATATTATTTTCTGTACTGTTGTGTGTATGTTAATTACATAATGTATATAATTTAACAATCTTAATAGGAGTACACATTCACTATTTAATATAAGTAAAATAGTTATTTATTGACTTGAATAGTACCTTGCAAATCATTTAAAAATATTATTTCATCTCCAGATACTTTACTTACCCTTTTGAGTATGTGTTAAAAGTTATTTGTGAGAGGGAGGAAGGAAAGCCTTTTCTTCCCTCGTGGAAATTGTGCCTGGAGTGGATTTTACCTGTCTACACTGGCTTGTATAAACCTGATCTGTCTAGGGGAAATGAATGGGGACATCAAAAGCAGTGATCACTAGAGAACACAAGGTAGTAGACAAAGGTGAGAACCATACCCAAGCAGGTCAAACCAGTTTCCTAAGAATGTAGTTCCATATCACCTGCATCAGAATCACCCAGGATGATAGTTAAAAACAAACTCCTGGGCCTAACCCCAGGTCTATTTAATTATAAGCACTAGGGTGGAGCCCAAGAATTTGTATTTGTAACAAGAACTCTCCAAATGATTCCCATGCACATTGAAGTTTCAGAACTACTGAGTTAACCCACTCAATGGGTTCAGAGCATTTTTCTGAGGGCCCTATGAACTGGTGGTTTCCCTTCAATTAGGAACCAATACTCATTGAAAAGTCCAAGAAAACACGTGAGCTCTTTGAATGAGGAAAGGGACAAATCTGCTAGTGTTATGAGAATGAGAAAATAACGAGGAAAGCATGAAGGCTATAAAAACAATTTTAGGGTCACACAGCCATTCTAAAGATGATGCTCAGATGTTTGCTTGGAATAATAGATGGAAAAATCTGCTTACAATAAAGGTACCATCAGCCTTACCGACACACTGCTAGAAAGGAAGAAAACAAAATCAAAAGGACATTACAACCGATATAAAGTGCCCAGCCCAATGCTTGGTTTGCACTGCCTGGTCAATACACTATGCTGTGGTGATGGCCAGTAAGAGTAAGGCAAAAGAAAAGGATGCTATGAGAGCTAGCAAAACAAATTTCTGGATCAGTGCAGGATGGTCTGAAACCCAGGAGAAGAATTCCTGCAAAAGAACAAGGGCCTTCCTCGGCTCTCAGCTAGGGGAATCTTCCAGAGAGATGAGGGCATTGGCAAGGGCTGCAAGAATGGCTAAGAATATTAGAAACCAATCCCACAACGGCCTTTGGCACAGGGCAGAACAGATGAACTAAGTGGGAAGAAAAACTGGGACACAGGTTCTGAAAAAGACTGAGACTCTCTCCAAGCACTGGAATGGTGTCAACCCATATCTCTCTAGGGCTACAATTGAGCAGCTTGATCTCACATTCAACCTAGATGGTCAGGCTTCGAAGATCATCAAGAGACTTCCAGCACCAGATGTTTCTGCAGCTGCATCAGAGAAATCAAGTGTAGGACTATACACCATAAACAAGCACTATGAAGACTGTATAACATTTGATAATGCTGACTTCTGTCCATGTTTGTTATTTTGTACCTGTATTTCTTCACAGTGATTAAGAGTAAATCCTTCAAATACAAAAGTCCAGTACACTTACTGTGGAGTACAGCAAGGAGAAAGATGAAAATTCCCCCATTTTGCAGTAAATTTGAAACATGGGTGGTAAAAGCTTGTAATGGGAAAGAATGTGGATTAAAAACCTGTGACCAGGGGCTTCCCTTGTGGCACAGTGGTTGAGAGTCCGCCTGCTGATTCAGGGGACACGGGTTCGTGCCCCGGTCCGGGAAGATCCCACATGCCGCGGAGCGGCTGGGCCCGTGAGCCATGGCCGCTGAGCCTGCGCTCCGCAACGGGAGAGGCCACAACAGTGAGAGGCCCGCGTACCGCAAAACAAAACAAAACAAAACAAAACAAAAACCTGTGACCAAAGGAAACAAGCAAGAAGTGGGTAAGAAGCCGCCTAAGAATTAGTTAGCCAAATAGGCTTAAGGAGGCTCCCCCATGGTTTTCTGACCCTGAAAAACATTCTTCATTATTTATTTTTATTAGACTAAGAACAGGTTGCTATTTTCTGGGCTGATTAAAATAAAGAATGAAGTAACACAATATGTAAGAGATGCAATTAAAACTCTGCTGATGAGACTTAAAAAATATCCTGAAACTCAAAACATGTAATTTACTCTATGGATTTAGGAATAATGAGAGTGTTTCTCCCCCAAAACAGGGGTTAGGAGGAAGCCTCGTTGGAAGAATTCAGCTGACCCAATTAAGACCTTCTTAGAAAAATCAGACTGGGGAACTGAGGTTGTAAGGTGTTAAAAGACAAACTAAGGCATACTAAAAAATGTAAGAGTTTATTTGAGCAAAAATCTACTCAAATCAAGCAACGCCAGACAGGAAGTAGTTAGAAGCACTCCACCATGGGAAGCGGTTGCATTATTTTTGGAAAGCCTAATTGGCTGTTTATGATTGGTTGTCCTTGGGTTTCCACTTCTTAACCTTGAGGCATTCACAGGCTTAGGTTTTGGTTTGCTTATGTAGGCTTCTAAGTCATTAGAATCACCTCAGTGTAATGGCCCCCTTGCTTAATTAGTTTAACAAAGTAAACCTAGAAACGCTTTTATAACTTTTCTTAATGTACCTAACTACAATGATGAAAATAGTGTACTTTAAAAGACATCAATTCCTTTTTTTCAAGCTTAGAATATTGTTTATATTGACCCCAAATCAGTTTTATCTTACCCTTAAGACTTTCCAGGATCTCTCTCCCAAATTATGATAAAATACTGAAAATTAGTTTTGGGGTTTTTTTTGGTTTTGTTGTTGTTGTTATTTGCTTGTGTGTCTGTCTGCTGCAGCTGGTATTCCTCCTGCACCCCCTCTCCCACCTGCATCCAGATGCCTGCTGCCCTGCCCCACCTCCCCATCCCTCCCTCCTCACCTCCACCTGTTAAACACCGTAGGAGATTTCTACCTGCTTTTCACTACACAGTTCCTAATAGCTTTCTTTTTTTTTTCCTCTCTCTTTATATAAATTGTAGATTCATTAACAAAAAACAAACTCTTGCCTTGACTTTGAGGAAGAAGCTCCTCGTTCGTGCAGTCACTGCACAACTCACTCTCACCCCTGAGTATGCTATACTTAAGATCTAAACAACTTTAGAGTAATTTATAAATATTTACAATTAGTTAAACAGATTACTGAATAGTATGTAATATTAGTAACATGATATTTAAGCACCAGGAGAGAAACTCTAAATGATTGCTCTAAATGGGTTTTAGTGGGGCTTAGGATGCATGTGACCCCTTGAATACAGATCAACACCAGAAGAATGAGTTAAAGCAAGAGCCCCAGAGGTCTATGAACTCTAAGGCATCCCAATTCCTTATTTCAAAATCCTGAATGAAACTTATTTACAGAACAGAAATAGACCTGCCAACATAGAAAACAAACTATGGTTACCAAAGGGGAAGGTGGGGAAGGATAATTAGGAGTTTGGGATTAACATATACACAGTTCTATATATAAAATAGATAACCAACAAGGACCCACTGTATAACACAGAGAACTATACTCAATATTTTGTAATAACCTATAAGGGAAAAGAACCTGAAAAAGAATATATGTGTGTGTATATATATATATATATATATATATATACATATATATGTATAATTGCATCACTTTGCTGTACACCTGAAACTAACACAGCATTGTAAATCAACTGCACTTCAATAAAAAATTTAAAAAATAAAAAATTCTGCATGAGAAGAAAGAATGTAGAAACGAATACATATATACTGGAATGTCCTGTATCTCTGATATAGGAGAGGGATAGAAGGGAAAAATTACTGCATCACCTCCTGTCTTTTAGCCTTTCTCCTGTTTCAGGCAATGACTTCAACTTTTTTAGCAAGATGAAGTTTTAATTGCCACAGGCTTTCGTAATCATTAGTGTTTAGGATCTCATCCCAAATGAAAAGGGATTCAGTGGTAAAGAAAAACACTGTTTCCCCTCCATCTCCTTTCCTGCTTCTCTTTGTGAGACAAAAACAGAATAATTATAGTCACATAGTCTGTTTCTTTATCAATAGCATGAACCTACAAAATTATCTTTTCACTTATTAGAAAAGTACTTTTCTCCACCTGACTGCCTTTAACTTTATCCTTTGCCATTATTCAATTTCAGGAAAACTCACTGCATACATTTTCTTGTCCCTCTGATCAATACATTCTTTCACTGGGTTTACTTTTAGCTACTACTACTGGAAATTTGCTTAACCGGTTTTTTAGTTACACTCCCAAAAGGCCAGTGCCCCTTCCAAATAAATTCTTTTAAAATGTTTGGATATTTACTAACAGTAATGAGGGTTTGTGAACAGTATTAAAGAGATTTCACCAGCTGACACACTTAGTAAAAGATGAGGCAATAATATCAACAGGGCCAAGAATTCATTTCTTTAATGAGCAACTGGACCCTATCTGTTAACAATTTGATGTAAAATGGTAAGAGGTAGCAAAGTACTGATGGAAGTAAGATTCATGGAATGCACAGACAGCAAGAAAAGGACAAACAAGCAGGCTTCAACTTGAATCCTAGGTCAGTTGATAAATTCTCTGCTCTGTCTTATATGCTCTATGCTATTAGGGAAGCACTAGGCTCATAGTTACATATTTTAACCTAGAGGTCAAGGATCTTCAGGTGAATTCTGTCTCTGACGAAGGTATCAATTGGTAATCTCACAATATCCCAGAGCACCCCGATGGTAAGGACATATAGGGATGGCTACTCAGGTTACTATTGCCCAGTCTCTCTCTTCTCATGTGTGAATTACCAGGTAGAGGGTCATCACCTGAATTCCTCTTTTATCAACAGTGCCTACTAGTAGTATGTTTGTCAAAATCTAGACTCTCCAGTGAGGCAAACTTCAAATGGACCCATGATCATTAAACTCTGAGGATTTTGAAATCATGGCAACATATTTTAAACAGCACAGGCTATGTTATATTGCAGTAACAATTTAACCACTAAATCTCAATACATTAACACAACAAAAAGTTCATTTTTTCTTGATGCTACATGTCCAGTGGAGTTTGGTAAAGGGGTTTCATCCCATGTTTACACACTGTATTTGGCTGAGACTGGCTCTATTTTCTTTCAACAGTGCCGTCTCAGCATGTGGCTTCCAGTATTGCTGAGGCAGAAGACAAGAGAGTTTTTCCTTGTGTTCATGTCAAATCCAGTAACAGTTCATTGAACTGAACCAATTACAAGGCCCCAGCTAACAGGAAAGGGGCTGGGAAGAGTAGCCTTCCATCCACATATGGTGTCAATTTCATCCAAACAATATTTCATCAGAAAATCTCTCATCTAGTTATAGACTTGAAAAACATCCCCTATGGTAACATATATTATAGTCTCAATTATTGAAAGTCTTCATTCTTTAACACATTCTACACATTGCAAATTCTGAATTGCAATTTGAATGTTTTGAATTTTTATGTTAACTTTTTAATTAAGATATTAACGTAAAATAAAATCATTCATGTACAGTCTGCTGAGTTTTGGTAATTATACATAACTGTGTAATTACCATCAAATCAAGATACAGAAAAGTTCCCTTACCCTCATGCTGCCCCTTTGCAGTCTGTCAATTCCAACTCCCATCCCACCTCTGACACCAAGTAACCCTTAATCCATTTTCAGTCAATGTAATTTTGAATACTTTGAATTTAATTTGTAGAATATGTTTCATTATCCAAAAGAGAAAATTAGAAGTCCTTTGTTACCTTTTGAAGTTGAGACAATTTATTTGATAAATATGTAATGCTACTCATCATTCACAGTGTCTCTTTCATATTGTTTAATAGTAGTCTCTTGCATTCAAATAACAAAAGATATACATTCCAAAACACTTTCACAAGGCAACATCCTGGTGATTTATTTATTTGGAATGTACCTATTGGTTTCTCAGTGCTATTCAATGTTGAATAAAAGTGCTCCTTCCTGTCTGTGTCTACATTACAATCAAAATTGAGCTGATAAAAATAAATAGGTGAAATTAGGAGGTCTTCTAAATTTGCTTTGGGACTTATAGAATAACTTCTCTGTATATTGATGACAATAGATAGTGATGTATCAACACATGTGAGTGTGTGTGTGTGTGTGTGTGTTGGAGGGTCACTACAGGGAGCTACTACAAGTATTCACTGCACAGATGAAAATTCCCTTAACTTCTCCCTCATCACAGAGCTGTGACAAGGGGTCACCGTAAATCCAGGCTTGGGAAATGAACTGAACCCTCCAGTCAGTGGGCACTACAACAGGAGGCTGTCAAAGCCCCAGGTACAAGGTGAGTTACCCATGCCTTTCAAACCCAATTGTAATTTGCTCTTCTCACCTTGTGGGAAGACAGATGATTGTCAGGAAAGGATTCGCCACAGAGCTCTGGGCATGCACAGTAGTGGATGGTGGCTTTGTATTAGGGCACCATAATGGCAGTCAAAAGGAAAATTGTTGAACCAATACAAGTGCAAAGGGCACGAGTAGCATAATGTTACTCATAATGTCACTCCTTGAAAGAGAGAGAAGACAGCTATCTGTGCTTCTAGGGAACCAATGAGTTGGAGCAGTGTGCAGATGGTGCTAGTGAAAGAGTAATGCATGAAAAGCAGGTGTCCCCATGCTTTAAGTGAAGATCAGTATATGGATATTTGCTAATACTTATTTGCACTGTCATCCAGAAATCTACATGGAAATCATACCTTTCTGTCAGCAACATTGCAGTCTCAATGACATGCCATCCTGACTGAAGTATTCATCTTTTCCTTTAATGGCTCAACAAGTATTTTGTGAATACCTGCTCTCTGCAAGGCAAAATATCAGGGTCAAGAGAGGAGAGCCACATCCAGTGGTTGAGTTTCCCCAGGTAACACTATAATATTATAAGTGCTTTGCTTCACTTTCACCCCCTCCTTCAGGGTTCCCTCTCCTGCTACAACATTACTCCCAGGAATTTCTCCCATCTTCATCTTTCCTGAGAATCTCCACTGTAGCTCTTACACATGATGGATTCCAGACTAGAACTGTCCAAAAGAACTTTGTGCAATGATGGAAATGTTCTATTCCTGCCTTGTCCAATAGAGTACATATTAGCCACATGTCTCTGTCAAGCATTTGAAATATAGCTAGTGAGACTGAGACACTAATTTTTCTATTTTTTAATATTTTAATTCATTCAAATTTAAATAGCCACAGGTGGCTAGTGGCTACTCCACTGAACATTACTTTTCTGAACATTTTCTATTTCTCCATCTTTGCCCCCCTCCCCATACTTACCTTTTCTATTTTCTTCTAAGTAACAGCAAGTTCTTATACTAACTTGGTGCATTAAGGAGTGTATCAATGAAGGACCATAATACCCTCTTAGGTACTGTACTGATAGCATCCCCTCAATTCATGCCCTTCCCAGAACCACAGATTTTGATCTTATTTGGAAGTAAAGTCATTGAAGATGTAATTAAGATGACATCATATTGGACTAGGATGAACCCTTAACTCAACATCATTGGTGTCCTTATAAGAAGAGAAGAAGACAAGCAGAGACACAGAAAGAACACCATGTAATGACAGAGGCTGAGATTGAAGTGATGTGTCTACAAGCAGGGTACACCAAGGATTGCCAGCAACGCCAGAAGGTAAGAGAAAGGCATGGATCACATCCTCCCCTAGAGCCTTCAGAGAGAGCATGGCACTGCTGACATTTTGATTCAGACTCCTAGCCTCCAGACTGTGAGAGAATGCATTTTTGTTGTTTAGGCTACCCAGTCTGTGGTAATTTCCTACGACAGCCCTAGGAAATTAATACAGGTACTTAGGTTGCCTTCACCATTATGTCATTTAATAAAGGCTTTATGGTTTTAACTTTGACACCAAAATTATTAATGGTGAAAATTGTAAGGTCCATGGTACAGTAACCAGCAATAAGGATGTTCAAGGCTAGTAAAGGACAGATGGTGCCTTGATAAAGTGAGAACTTCCCGTTTCTTCCCATCTAGATTTTCTCCCTAACCAGACTTTACCTCAGAAGCCTGCTTTGCATAGTCTGAGACATCTTTTTGAATCAAAGATGTGAATTAAGTCTTAGAAGGAAGTCTGGCTTCTGTCTGCAGCCCATTACTGACCTAAGGTTGCGATGATCACATTAAGAAAATAAAGCATTATTCATTCAGAGAAAAAGCATGACAAGTAATGATGTATTATTCCTAAAATGTAATATTCCTAAAACATCTTTCCTAGAACTCATGGAAATACAAACACACATGTGTGTGGATAATGTGTGTACCTTTATAAGCACAAGTGTGCATATAAATGTGGTTATGTAAGAGTGTATATTATATTGTATGTGTATATCATGGAAATGAAACCTGTTTTCCCTAAATGATTGAGTGCTTTTCAGGGAAGCTGGAATCCCATCAATAACTTCCCAAGAGTGAGCTAGAGACCTGTCTCTCAAAGGGATAGCCTTTAATAAGTTTAGTATATATTGAAGTCAGCCTTGAAAACACCATCAAGATGAACTAGAATCCACCTGACGGAGACACAAAGACCCCAAGACCCACAGTTCTGCGCCTCACTCCCACTTCTGTTGAGGTGGCCAAAAATTTGGAGCAAATGTGTATCCAACGTACCACAGTCTACTCCTTTTCTATGGATCCTTGGATTGTTTCAGTCAGATAATATTCAATAAGATGTCCATTTAACAGGTTTTAAACATGCAGGGAATGAGAAATATTTTATGGACAAGTTTTATATTTTGTTTTTTATTTTTACCTCAGAGAGCTCTTAGGAACTAGTGTCTGGCCCTTAAGTTTCACTTGAACAAACAGATCCAGTGAAGGAAACCACAGCGATCTATCAGAACCCAATAGGTAGGTCGATGAAGCCACAGGAGATGACTCTCTCAGGCAGGCCACAATAGAACAAAGAAATAGCTGTTTTTATTAATACAGGTACACCTGAGAGGTAGTGACAAAATAAAAGCCTTTTCCTATGGCAGGAAAGACCTTATTAGACCATAACTGATGGGATCCAGGAAAGGTTGCAGAGAATGCCACTGCATCTCAAAGGGGTTCATGGCATTCCTATAAATTTCACTGATGACATTGATCCCAGTCCTGGAAAAAACCTTTGTAAGGGCTGCATTGTTAGGCTTCAGTGGATTCCTACTCTTTTCCAGAAAGCTATACATCAGCTATAAATTGTTATTGATAAATGTTGGAACACAATTCTGATGTTTTCAGAGATTGTGCAGCCTGAAAACACCCCGTGTGTGGGAGAAACTGAAAAAGGACACAGACAACCTGACAGGTGTGTTCACATCTACTGGGAGCTCGACAAGCAGCAGGGTGTCTCAATGCCCACAAGAAGGGAGGGCACTCACACAACTGACACAGATTTGCCCCAAGCAGCAATTTTGTTCCAGCCCTCTCTGACAGCCATCAGCGCTCTAAGACGGAGCTTGGACTGCTCCTTGTCGGCTTTGCGTGAGTTTCAGAGGTTTGGGGGTTCAGAACCCAGTCATTTGCTCTTATCAGAGTGCTACTGTTGATCTGCCTCCAACCTGAAAAAAAGATTTGCAGGAGAGCAATTGTACTGTAGGCTGAGAAACACCTACATTTATAGTTGGAGGTGTCGGGCGTTGATGAAGAAAGATATGAAGACAGAGAATACAGGGTACAAAATTTTATGTCCTAGAATTTCCTGATTTTTACTCAGAAGACATCATCTATTGATTCTGAATAAAGGCAGGGTAACTTTTCTTTTATTGTGTGTGACTAAGATATATAAGGCTCTTTTAGTGCATGTTTTAAAACATGATTGCCCAGTTCAAACGAGAACCAACACACTCCCAGTAGGTGGAACTCAATTCCATGCAGATGGCAGCAAAAGATCTACCAGTGTGTGATGTGTTTATTTAGCAGGACTCCGGTCAACATTCTGCTTCAATAGCTTTTCTTTACCTATTGAGGCTTCAGTTGTGAATTGGGCATTTGGCCTACAAGGTCCTATTTTCTAACAAATACACTCATCTCTTACATCCACATGAGAGACACATTTTTAAAAGTCCATAACTTTAGAAATTCCCAATTTTCATTATTTAGATCTGTGTAAATATCACTCTTCCCTAAAATCTTTTAACTTCTCTCATTGAAAATCTAAATCAGAGATTAGAAAATGATGAGATCATGTAATATATTCACAGCTGAGCTATTTTAGTGCTTAAAGTAGAGTAAGGGGCACAACCAATATATTCCAATGTGCATTAAAATATATTTGTTTTTAAAAATATGTCTTTCTGTTGGATAGACTCTTATACGTGGGCCTCTCACTTTTGTGGCCTCTCCCGTTGCGGAGCACAGGCTCCGGACGCGCAGGCTCAGCGGCCATGGCTCACCGGCCCAGCCTCCCCGCGGCATGTGGCATCCTCCCGGACCGGGGCACGAGCCCGTGTCCCCCGCATCGGAAGGCGAACTCTCAACCACTGCGCCACGAGGGAAGCCCTGGATAGACTCTTATACATATTAATATAAATAACGAAAGAAGGAATTTGGAATTTCCTATTTGCTGGGGGAAATACTAGTAATCATCATTTTGTTCCTTAAAATATGTGATTGTTTTAAATTTAAAACTTGACTTCCGGAATGTTTTAATATATCGTTTAATGCTCTATTACTCTTAGCTTGACATTTCAAAAAGTAGTAGATAGAATTCCTAAGAACTTTTTAATAAGCATCCCAATTATTATTTATTAAGATTAATGGAGATGCATGCACAGTTTAAGAACAAAATTGCAATTACTTATTATATCTAAATTTATGACTGCACCAAATTTGAAGGCAGAATAATCACAAGTCAAGGACCACAACTTAAAAGTGTAGGGAATAATATATTAACCATTGATCATACAAATAATTAAGGAAGAGTATAAATAGTGGTGAAGACCAAGGACTTAAACACCAAAGATACCCAGATTTAAACTCCTGTTCTGCCACCTCATTGGCTGTTGCGAACTAGAGTCGCAGTTTTCTACTCCATGAGATGGGGCTAATACTTCCCATAGGTTGTTTTGTGTGTGAGAGAATCAGATAAAGTAACCCATGTAATGGAGATATCACAATGTATAGCACATAGGAAATAGTATTTGGTAGCTATCATTTTTTTAATAACATTCATGATAATAACATATAAAGAGTGTTTATAGGCATACAAATTAAACAAACTCGAGGACTGTTGCATGATGAAACAAACAACTTCTCCTGAATTAGGGGAAGCTACAGAAGTGAGGAGTGACCAACTAACAAGGGAGAGCATGTAAACCGGACCAGTGGAGGGTAAGGATAAACTGATGAATAGTCCGTGGAGCACCACACTCGTGCTCCAAGCTTTTGCTCCTCAAACCACTTCGAGTTTTGTGAGTGAGCAAACATTTTCAAAATTCAGTGAAAGTGTTTGCTGCAATTGCCAAAATAAAGCATAGCAATGTTTCTTATTCAATTCTTTCCCTCACTTTTGAAGGAAAGACTGACTCCACAGCTCCTCCCCCAAAATGCACTAACTTTGGGGGATATGGAAAAAAGTTGGATAAGAAACATCTTAGCTAAAAATGTTGACTAATTTTCAAATAGGACTCACTTTGATAAAGAAAGTTCCAAGCAAACTTACAGTTATTACCTAGCCTTAGAAACGGGTATATTACCTCCTGAGGCCAGCGCAGTGAGTGTTTATAATCCTGATCCTGCCTGACCGCAATGCGGCATTTAGTACATTATTTCTACAACACTGCTGCTTGCTCCACCTCTGCTTTCTCAGTCTTCTGCTATGAATCTCCTACCCTTACTGCGGCTATTATTTCTCAGGATTTTGTCCTCCATCTGCATTTTATTACTAACACTCTCCCAGGGAAATCTAACTGCATCAATCACTCATATCTATATGCTGACAAGTCCTGAATATGTAATTCCTTTTCCTAAACTCCAAATTAATATTCCTAATTTTCTTTGGACCTCTATATCTGGCACACTGGCATAGAGTAGAAAAAAGCATCCTCCTGTTATTGTTAGAGCTTATTATCCAGCATATTGTTATGGAATTATCATACTTTCAGGAAAAAGGATCAACACCATAGTCCTAACAATCAGCCATGAGTGAGGCAAGTCTCTCAGACAAACCAGAACTCCAGAGGAAGAGTCAACTTGAAATTTTCTCTGCTCTTTGAACCAGGAAAAAAGGGCAATATCACCAAGAACCAGTTCTGAAGTGGTAGAAATCACAATGGGGCCCACTACGTAAAAATAACTTAGAGCTGGAAAGGCAAAATGTCAGGAAAAATTTCAGCAAGTGTCTGTGACTGAAGGTAGCCATCTTAGAAGGCAAGGTATATATTGAGGAAAAATCTAAGACTTGGGAAAATTTAGTTATGATGGGGTCAAACTCCAGCCTTTTTATTATCAACTTCTTAAATTCTCTCTATTTTTCTTTAGCCTTTAGTGACCCTAATGTTGAAACCAAGACTTTCTATCTCAGTTAGAAGTAACCAAGTGTAAGGGTTTGCTCATGCTTGTGTAGTAGATTTTATAGGGGTCCTTGGCCCAGAGGTGGCAGAGAGGTGGCAGACAGTTAGCTAGGGTAAGTGAGAGTCACTTCAAGGCTACAAAGCATTGTCTTGCTGCTATTATGGCATCTGTGCTCAAAATCTCATGTAAAACATATAAACAAAGAAAACTCCAGGAGGAGGTCAAGTCCACCAGAAGATAAAACTGAGGGTCAAATCAGGGCCAGGTGGTAAGCAGCCCTCTGGCCTGAAATTCTCCTTAGTTCTCATATCTGCTAAAGGAACAGAGGGTTCTGGGTTTGAGTTTCATTAAGGAATCTGTTCCTTTACATCTAACATTCAACAAATCCACTAGGAAACTTATTTATTGCTGCTGGTTATCAATTCTCATTCCCCAATTCTGTGTTTTATATGTCTCTTAATACTGTTATGTGACTTCTCTGAATCTGTTTCCTCACTTGTAAACACGCAGTGCCAATACTTGACCTAACTACTTCTCAGGATTTACCCTCTACAGGTTAGGCCTTAATCTGTGCTCTTTTAATCATGTCACTCCAGTGTTTTCAAAAACAACAAACTGGTTCAAATATATATTCTTCATTAGGTTTTTCAAGGGTCCCTAAGAGTATTCCAGCTCTGTCTATCCATTCTCTTCCACGATTACATTACATTGAACAGTCTTATTATTTTCATTCTCCTTGCATGCATTCAGTCCTGGGTTTCTATCTAATTGTCATAAATTCTTAAAACAGAAAAATATATGCTTGCCTTTAAACACAGTTTTCAGCTTACATGGTCTTGACAAATTCATGTTGATTGACTCTCTTCCTGTCTTTTTTAAAGGCCAAACACTTAATTTTGTATTTTTAAAAGGGTCTATCTCATCTTTTGTATAACACCGTCTGCTTATTCACTCAAAATAAATTAAAAATTTCATACAGCTCTGTATTTGTACCTTCTCTATCACATGAACCTAAGACATACCCTCATTCTCTAATAAATTGCTAAGAGACAGCTAGCTAGGGTAAGTGAGAGTCACTTCAAGACTACAAAGCATTGTCTTGCTGCTATTATGGCTAAATTAGCCTTTGCATCGGTGCTCAAAATCTCATGTAAAACATATAAACAAAGAAAAGCAACTGTCTTCTATGAGTGCATAATATGCTTCACTTATTAAAAGAGTACCCAGCAAGTAGAGGAAGTTTCCTTATCTCTTCAGGACCGTTTAACCTACACTGTGCCCAGAATACTCAGACTCACACACACACAAACAGTATCGATTTCCAGAATCTTCTCCATGAAATGCCAAAAATAATAAAAAATAAATCAAAAGCAACAGCCTCCTTCCATTATGTATTAAATATCTTCCCCATGAAGATAGGACAAATAGAGATGTATATAGAGAGCAATGGAAACATAAATCTAGTGTCATAGTAATCGATTTCTGCCTTGTTCCTTTATTTCTAGTAAATAATGATCTTCAGATCTTTCATGGTGGTTCTATAGAAAAAGTCAGCTCCAAGGTCCCTGGAAGCGTTTCATCTTTGATAAAACCAATGATGCTGCTTCCTCTCCAAAATCATTACATTCACTCATTTCTTTTCATGGAGTGAAAACAACATTTAGTAGAATGAAAAGAAATTTAAAAGAGTATTCAATTTAAGAGCTTTCTGTCTAGTCATGTATATGGTTAATAAAACATTTTATATTGTTCTATGTCAAACCAAAAGAGAATTCTCTAGAAAATGTGGTCCCTGCATATTACCAATAAACTGCTAAAACTAAAACATTGATATTGATTACTAGAAATGCACTGAAAAGTCTTAAATATTAAGTAGGCCTGATTAGACCTGAGGCTCAGCCAACCTGAGAAGTCTCAGCTAATGAGATACAAAGAAAAATAATTCAATCTGCTTAATTATGTGAATTCAGTAAGCAAAGACCACTACCACATTTTTTATACAGACCTCCATGTTCTTTCCCATGGCTCATTTCTTAACAAAATTCATGAGATGATGCATGATCAAGCCAGATCATTAGATTTTAGGACACACAGGAAGATGTCAATCTATTTATAAGATAAACAATTCAGGTTGAATTCTGAATCTGGCACTTAATTATCTATATGCCTTGAAAAAAATCATGTAACCTTTTTATATAATGAGATAGCATAGAGATATAGATGGAAAGTAATAGGTAACTGTCAAGCATCTATTTAAAGCATGTGGCTTGTGTATCTTAGTTTGAAACCAAGATGCTTTCTGGGGCAAAGGAAGAGGGATTCCAAGAGGGACAGATAGAAAGTAACATGGGGCCAAGATTAAGAACTGATTCAGAGTAAAGTTTGACAGGGCAAAAATAAGTCCTATAATTTGAGCCTTTCTCTTTATTTTAGTAGTAGTAGTTGTAACAGTAGTAGTAGTAGTTGTAGTTGTAGTAGTAGTTGTAGTAGTAGTAGTAGTAGTAGTAGTAGTAGTAGGTGGTTGGTGGTAGTTGTGCTGTTGGTGGTACTGTTATTTCCAAAGGCAAAACTCACATGAGGTTGGCAGTCATGTTCTCAGTGGCCTAGTCATTAAAGCTCATATATGTCTTAATAAGTCTAATTACTTTAGTGAATTGTTCTAAGCAGGACTCATGCTTTGTTCCAGCCCCTCACTTCAGGGTATACACCTTTATAAAGGGCTACATTTCTCTGACACAGAGATGTAGGAACTCAGTTTTTGTGGGACCTTGTAGGTGGATGTCAAACATAAAATAAATGCTGAATGAATCTTATGGAGAAATCAATTGTGTCAACCACAGATTTTCTGGGTCAGTAGGTTGGATGTAATAGAAGTAGTTACAGATGCCTAGGATGATGTCTCTTGTAGTCACCAATCAAGCCAGTCAAAAACACAGTGTTTAAAAGAAACAGATACCCTACAAACAAAGAGTTTAGAAGAAACGATGTGTTTTGTACGATAAATGAAATCTGTAATGCCATTGATGAAAAGCATTCACGTTCCTCTAATATTCCTCCCCCTGCACAATTACACCCATCACATTTGGGTAACTGTGCTACGAGGTCAACTAAAGCCCATGGACTCTGATATATTAATACAACTTTACAGTTCTTCGGGTGAGGATTTTTTTCTTTTAATGAAGTATTGATATCTGTGCCCCACATACCCACTTTAACCCAATGGTCATCATGCAAAAGAGGAGCTACCAGTGACAATTCAATTTGCTTTTTCAAGAATTTGCAAATGTAGTCAAAGTCGACTGGGAATGATGCCTCCTTTACACAACTTTTACATTAAGGAGAAGTGTGCTCTATTGGATTACTATTGTAGAGGCAAGAACAGTAAAAACTAAAAATGACATGTTACCTAATCATTACTTTGACAATAATTGTCATGAACAGAATTTCTTTATAGATTTTGGATGTAGCCTTTGAAGCAAGAAAAGACTCAGATGTTGTGTCGGCCTGAGCTAAAAGGATTTTAAAAATTTAATCTTTAAGAGAAGCTCCTGAGATACAGGCTAAAAGAGTTTATAAAGGTCATAAAAAAATTAACTTATCTTGCTGACTGAAGCTTTTTTAATGCACTCTAAGTTACAAAGGAATTGCATCTGGAGCCTTTAGGCCAACGGTCTACTATAGTTTTCTCTCATTAGTAAGGACAGCAAAAAACTGCACTGGGATTTTTACCACCGCAATCATCTCAGATTCATTAGTCTTCGTGACTGAATATGAGGAGAGCGTGGAGCCTGTGGTGTAGGAATATTTTGCACTTATCTCATTTGCTCACACTGCAGGTCAGGAGACAGCCGGAATCGTGGGTGGAAATGGACCTGCTACTGGGGCTAAACATGGTTAAGAGTCAGACCGACTTCCATCAGGCCTATCTGAAAGAAATAAATATAATAAAATGTCTTTAAGGCAAGGACTATTACTTATGCAAAGGAAAGTTCATACCTCTCTTGATATGTAGCATCCAAAACAAAATGCGAGGGGCCTCTACACATGTCATTGGCATGGGATGGAGCTCATTCCTAAGAATTAGACCCAGGAGACCCAAGGGAAGGGAACTTCATCTTGTGAATTTCAGCTCCCTCAACTATAAATTAGGGATAATCAACTGGCCCCTCCTACCTCATAGGAAATTGTAAGCCATAGATGATATAATATATTTGAAAACATTTTATAATGATTAAGCTCCATATAAATATGTGCATTATCATCATATTGACCATGAAGACCATGATTATGCCTAAAAGATAGATAGATGAATATAGTTACACCTTAGTTTAAATTAAGCCAGTAGACATAACAGAGCATTTTCTATAGTCGGGGGCTGCATTTTATCTTTCATCTTCTTAACATCCACAGTGCTAGGCACACAGCAGCTGCTTACTAGTTTTTAAATGAATGGATGACAGTCATTTTATAAACAGAATAACTTTAGGAAACTCTTAAGTAAAAAAAGTCTCTTCCAAGATTAAAACAAGATTCAATTTTTAAAATCTTGTCTATATGATTTACATTTAGGGGACTATAGCATAACAGATGGGAGAACAGAACAAAAATCAGACTGCCTGAGTTTGAGGCCCAAATCCACCACATTTTAGCCAATGCAAGTTACTTAACCTTTTCCCTCTTTTGTAATACAGAGGTAATAATAGTATCAACCTCCATTGTCTATGTCAGGAGTAAAGAGATCACCCATGCCAAGTGTACAGTACAGTGACTGGGTCATGGCAGGTTATTAATAAAAGTTGTGATTGATGTTGTTTTAACTTCAGCTGTGGTCCTTCTTGTTGTTGCTGCTGCTGTTATTTGATTCATCATTGTTTAAAAATGAGCTTCAACAGAAGGAGAGTTTTTCAGACAGTTCAGTGACGAAGTCAGCCAGACTGGATGTTTGACATCACACTGACACTCTCTGAGGCTCTCAAGATGAGAGGCTGGCATTCACTGCTGTCACTTGGCTCCTTAGAACTGACAAGGAAAGAGCTAATGAACACTTGTCAGGCCTGTTAAAAAAAAAAATGCCCATAAGATTTTGTAACTCAGCTGCACTACTGGTTTAGGCATTTCCTTTCATGCTGAAATCTTCCGTTACCTGGAATTTTGATTGGACCGCCTCCCTCAACTTAAATGATTTTTCAAATTAAAAAACTTCCAATAAGCCAACCTTTAATGAGGAGGTCATGTGTGGGTGCCTCTCTGAAGTAAATTACATTCTTCTCATCTGTATTCACAACAGGATCCCCTAACAGCTGAGGATATTACATAGCTGGACAACAGGAAGTAATGTTTGTTAATCAGAAAATCTAGCATCATTTGCTTAGCAACTTTTTGGTTAAAGATCTTGCTAGAATTTTTATTCACTTGGCTAAACTCTGTGATTGGATTAGAGGTTCATGGCATCCTTATTATTTATTACAGCTTCCTCCACCCGGGGATCACTCTCTTCTACCCTTTTTAATCATGATGATGACAGTTGAAAATTGACACTGTGCACTATTGTGTACTGTCAAATGCATAACAAATACCGTAATCAGGCTTAAATAGCTCAAGAACCACAACTATTTATTGCCGGTCAGAGGATAATTTCTGGAGACGGCAAGAGGAGATGTGAGGACACCAGTTATGACATGCCCACCCCGCCAATGATATCACCTAATTTGGTAGAACAGTTGCTTCATTTTATACGAAACCATGTCTCTTTTACAGTAGCCATAACCTAGATCAAATAATCTAGGCAGAGGCACCAACTAGAATTAATAACCAGATTATACTAGCTGTTTTATTGCTTTAATAAATTTACAAAATCAGAAACTTGACAGATAAATTAAATGCAGCTCATTCCCTTAATAGGTTGAGGAATCTTCAGAGAAAGCAAGGGCCTTTTAGCATTTGCTTAGTGATAAACAGACTCTACAATTGCACCATCTGCTTTTCTTCTTTCTCTGATTTCTAAGAGCAAAGAAGAAATTTTCAAAATGGAGTACCTTCATTCCTTCCATAGTCACGATTTCTAGGGCTTATACGATTTTTTCCAAACTGGAGGCAACATTTTTTAAAAGGTGTTACATGTCAAATTTTAGAAAACAGGATCATAATGATCACTAAAGAATCACTTTCTGTTTCCCATTAAAGTAGATGTATTTCAAATTCAGAGGGCAGTGATAATAGGCAGCACAGTCCACATTGCCTGACAGGTAGGATTAACTTTATCAAGAAGACTCTATTTCAAAAATGAAAAGAGTGCTTTTGCTACTCAGCACTTTTAAAGAAAATTCTTTGTGTCTGCTCTGAGCATGCCAAGGTGGGAGGGCATTTATTTCCACAGCAGGAGGCCTGTGGCAACACTCCATCGCTGGGGACTTTGCATTTATGTGCTAAATGACCGATGCACAGTTAATCACTGGGCCTGAGAGACGGCATGGGGGGAGGCACTGGTTTTCTCTGTATGAGTATTGACAGTCTGGCTTAGAGATCAGCCTGCCTGGTGTTTCAGTCAATTAGAAGACACCTGATCCATGAAGTAGACTGACTGTACTTTCAAAATAAACTTGGATTGGACTAGATGCTGTTCTACTCCAATATGAATCTTTAAGTCATTATCAACGAGGTCAATGTACCTGCAATTATCCATTAGTTCTATTTGGGACATGCTAAACTCTGGCTCTTTGTGATGATTTCTAAAAATATTAGTGAAATAATCAGCATAATAAATGCCAGCAACTCTGACGCTGATTTTAACCACAGCAACCATTTAGAAACATTTTATTCCTTCTCTTTCTTCCAACTCAGAATAAGTCCCTTAACTTTCCCCAAATGACTGTGTGAAATGGGGCAACTACAAGAGCAGTTGCCTGTAAGCTACATTTTGAGCTCAGGTAAAAGACAGCAGCCAACCACATTGCATTCTGTTTTACAAAAGCATACAGCTTTTCAAGATAAAGGAAAAAAGTGTAAAAGTTTTGTGTTTTTATTGTTACCATCTATAATTTTTCTATTCACCCAATCAAAACTTCAGAAAATTTTCCTTGACACTCGTAGGTCCCAGGCTGGGTAGGTCTGAAAAGTAAACTTGACAAAGGCAGATAAACACCAGAAAAGCATACAAATTTATTTAATGTAAGTTTTATGTCACACGGGAGCCTTTGTAAGGACATAAAGACTATTTCATGGCAGGTTTGATGAAGAGTGGACAGCCTTGGAGGAATATGATAGGTTATGGAGTTTGAAATAATTGTAGTAAACTGAAGGGAACTTAGCAAGGCACACTTGTTAGGATTCTTATTGTTGTCCCTTTGTCTTCAGAGATAAGGATGGTCTTTTCCTCCAGGTATAGGAAGGCACCTCTCATAAGAGGGTTTTATGGCCTGTTTAAGGGGAGAAGGCTGGGGCCAGTGGGTGGGGGAGGTCAGAGTGAACTTCCTGCTTCTTCCATTTTCTCAAAGTCCTTCAGCTTAAATATTCAATATGCAAAGGTATCATTATTTGGGGGCAGCCTGTCCTGAATCACATCAACCCTCTCTTGTTGCTCACCAATCTATTGTCATCTTGTAGATTCTACTTGTATAATACTCTGTCCCTTCTTGTCTATTCCCACTGCCACTCTCCTAGTTTAGGTCTTCATTACTTCTCTCCAGGGCTAACCAGCCTCCTTCATACCAGTCTTTCAGCTCTTTAGTCTACTTTATATGCTATGACCACATTAATCTTCCTAAAGTATATATTAGACTATGTCATTTCCTTGCTCAAAAAACTTCAATGGCTCCATATTGCTTAATTTTAAAAGTCTAAACTGCTTAGTCCAGTGTTCAGTGGCCATCCCCCATCACATCTACCTTTTAATCTTATTTCCATTTATCTGTCTTCATTCACTCACTAGTTCAGTAACGTGGAATTAGTCACTATTCATCACGCATGGTCTCTACATGGGATTTCCCCTTTGCATATGTTTGGCCATGCCCTCTTCCTCCACCCTCACTGAATTTCCCTTTCTTGCCCCAAATTAGGTTGCATAACCAAACCCTGTCTTCTCAGTCTTCCCTAATTTCCTCCAATTGGAAACTACATATCCTTCTTCTTATGCCACATAGAACTGTATCTGTATATCTTATGGCACTTTTACCTTGTACAACAGTTCTGTATATTTCATATGCCTTTATATATAAATTCCTTGAAAGCACAATCTAGGTCTAATTCATTTTTACATCCCTCCATAGTACCTATCACACTGACTGGCATATTGTATCCATTTAATAAATATTTATTGATGTATTCCATTCACAAATGAGTGGATGATTCCTAATTTACTATCCTTAAACCATCGTAAATTTATTTTTTCAGACACCTGCTTTCACCTATTCCGATCTTGAAGCATTCCAAATTTTAACAGATGTTTGTGAGCAGCTGGGAGAAATTACACTGCAGATACCAAATCATCAGCATAGCTCTCAAGCTCACATCCTCACCTGGTTATGTGTTCCAGACAGCCGTGCCTTCCTGTAAATGCCCTTGGCTTCAGGAGCAAGCTCTGCTTATAATAGCACTATAGCATTCCATAATACACATGACAGGCCTTGATGAAGAGTAGAATGTGTGCAAGTTTGTGATCTATTTATGTTCTTTGGGGACTTAGGGTGGACTCACTTTGCATTTGTAAAAATACTTCTTGTCTTAGGGCCTCACTCAATTTCACATCACACTGATTTTACTTTTAGTAAGAAAAATAGTACAGATACCCTGTGATAGGGAATAAATGAGTGAAGAAAATGTATAACTCAGCATATGCTGGAGGCCAGAAACAAGACCAACTGATGCATATTTAGGCTCACTTTTCCTGAATTGGATGCATGTTCTGCCTCCAAATGTACGTTAACGTTGGCTATTGAACCATTTTTTAAACTTGTCTGCTCTGACCCTGTTCTTAGCATTCTCTTGGGACTGTGGCCAGAGGTAGAACATTAGTGAGTATCCATGTTTCCTAATCTCCCAATGTGTATTTTATTTAATGTCCTTTGTTTTGTTTCTTTCCACTTGATTACTCATATGTACCCCTTCCTGTACTCTATGTTGGGTGGGGTAGATGGAGGAAGAAAATAAATATGCCCATGGTTGTTGCTAGTAGACACCAGTTTATAAATAGTACTGGTTTGTGCACTGGTTTTCTGAATACAGGAAGGTCAAGAAAAACATTTTCTTTTGAAATGAAAAAAGGAGGTTAAAACAAGAGTTTTAATAACAGGCTTGACAGAGCAGTGTAATACCAACATGAATTACACTTGGTACCAGACTTTTATTGGAAGTCTTAGATTGCTTTGTTCCTGCCCCTGACATAATATTCAGAGTTGGGTTTATATTTGTCCAGAAGGGAGCTGCTTGCTACAGTCCATGCAAATCCAATACTTGATTTATGCACCGTTCTACTGGAGGGTGTAACATTAAATTTAATTTTGTGAGGAAAGCCTGAGGTGTTTCAATGCCTGGGCCTGACATTGTGAACTATGCAGAAAGGTGCACAAGAATTCATTACAGTTTCCAATATGCGCAATGCAGCATTTGAATGAAACATTTGTCTCTTGTCAAAAAGGTGTAATGTCTATTCTTGGTAAAATATTTCCACCCTCACCCCGCAGGACACACCCAGCACATTTCTGGCCTTCATCAGAGATCTTGATGGAAAATGAGTGACTACATGCATTTGGTGGACTGAGGGGACATCAGAAAACCAGGTGTCTGTGAAATGATCAATTATTAGTAATATCAACCCCATTGTCTTCCCCTTGATTGTTGAAGGTGGCCACAAGAAGTTTGTATAACTATGCTCAACAACCATATGACAAATTGGAGATTTTTCATCTTTAGCTGGATGCAATTTGCCAATCTTCTCGCTCATTACTGGTTTGCTTCCTTTCACATCCCTTACAGAGACTATTCAACACTTACCTACACTGTCCAGAGTATCACAGCCTCATTACTAAACTCTCAGGCTCAGTAGAAATTTTGCCATTTACTATTCCAGGAGACTAAAGGGCCTCAGAAATCAACACCATTAGCATTCTTTCCATGTGTTTCACACTCTTCTGTTAGCATGGTTCTTCCTCCGTTGCTCGCAGAAGAGTCTATACCCTTTAACAAGCAGGTAAGGCCTTTAGTAACCTGCCCTGCTCTTACCTTCCAGCCTCATCTCTTTCACATCCTGCCTACACTCTAAGCCTTCCTAGATGTACTGGGGCCATTCGGGCCTCTGCCTGGAGTCACCTTCCCCTGCTTCACCACTAGCAAAATCCACTTCTCTGTGAAGCTCTCCTCTGTCAGGAGGTATTTGATTACTCTATTCATAGCACTAGTATAAAAGCAATATTATGTTTAGTTGTCCTGGGCCTGTCTTGCTTCCCCGTTTTAAGTGCTTCTTATTTAATTTTGAATCACCCAGAGCACCTGGCACATAATTGTGTACTTAGTAGGCACTCAGTCAATACTTCTAGAGTTACAATGAATTAAATGATCACTGTGATAGCAAGAGGGAAATAAATGTGTGTGAGGCAAAGAGAATCTATATCATCTCAATTTTTCCTTCATTTTGCCAAACTAATAAAGGTGAGCCAATCACAGACCCACACTTTTGTCTTTAGAAATTCTGTTTGGAGCCTAGCAGTGACATAGATTAGCTATCCTTTTGAGCATTTTCCTTAATTATTATGTATGCATTTGTTCCAACCTATGAAATAAATACAGATGTTCAAAGTCTTAAACACATTTTAATTTCCCAGTTTCTTGAAAGTTACATTTTACTCCAATTTCCTGAGGAATCTTTCCTTACAGGCATGTCTCTTCATCTAAATGGTCAGAAACCTTGATATTTGTGTTTTAATATTTAAATAGTTAATTATACATTTAAATAATATTTAGTATTTAAATAAGTCCTTTGGACTCAACTATGTTGATACAAGTTATTTAAAAATAACCGCATCCCATTTGTGAACTATATCTAAATACTATGCCTGTCAAAATTCCATTGAAATATATTTGTTTACATTCTGTATTGCCTCTTACTATGCAATCCGAGAGACAAATGTTTAATTTTGGACTTAAAACGGAAGTGAGAACATATTAGCTTCCCATCCTTGCCGCTGTTCAACGAAACAGGTGAGAGAAAAGCAAAGCCCTTCTTTGAAATGCCAGAAAGAAGCCACTGGCCAAAAGTGACAAAAGGATACTCGTGTGGTAAGCAAGTCTGTGGGTGGAAGAAACCAGGTCAAAAGCGAAAGACTTCCTGAAATGTTATATGCTCAAATACTCATTCAAAACAAAATTACCTTTATCAATTAAATATTGCCCTATCCCTTAGTTTTATTACCCACTCTGCCTCGCCAATGTGCATGCACGTGTGCACACAGAGAGACAGACAGACACACAGACAGACAGACAGACACACACACACACACCCCATCCTGAAACTGCTTACTTCCAAGGGTTTTTAGGGTCTCTTGTCTATTGGGAGATAAGTGAAAAGCAGGTCCTAGTTACAGAAAAATGCATGAAGGAAGGGAAATTCATCTGTATTCTGAAACTTAACCGCAACAGCTAGTAGGAACAAAATCACTAGACTAGAAATCAGAATTCTAGGACCAGCTCTGCCACGATACAAGCTAAACATGTCAACTTAGACAAGTACTTTCACTTCCCAAACCTGTTTCCTCATCTTATTTTGGGGACAGTTAGAGACAATATTCCCCTGTACTAAGGAGGAAAGGTATTAGAGATAAAAAGAAAGAAAAGCTCTGGAGAGAGAATGAGCTGGTATAGCGAGGAGACTGTCTTAATGGATAAGTAAAGGAAAATAAGGTTAAGGTGGTAGTGAAGCCAGATTCTGTTAAAATATGAGTGAGAGTTAGAAGCTAAAACAAAGGGAACTGCTTTGAAAGAAAGTTTCACTCTGTTAACCCTGCTAATTAACTTCATTGTGGGCAGAGAGGTGTGGTAGGTTCTTCAACAGAAGGATGAGAAGATGAAAATAATTGGAATACTAGCTGTAAAGATGAATTGCTAGGCAGCAAGTTCAGAGAAATCAAATATTTTACATAACGCAAATCTTTTAAACTAAACTTGGGTGGTGGCAAAGAATAATTACAGAGTATTAAAGGGGAAAAGCTCCCTTCCGACTCAAGTCATCCCTTATAACTGGGTTGCTGCCATAGATTTTCTTGAGAACTTGAGTTACTATGCAATTAAATGTACCTATCATGTGAATTTAGACCCAATCCAGTCACCTGTGTATCTAGAGTTAGAATGATGTGTAGATGGTGTAGCCCTTTTTAAAAAAATATCACTAATGCATAAATCCAGCTTTCACTTAAACTAGAATTAGATCAGTCTCAGAAATAAATATTGTATACATTTGCTTAAACCCATGAAATTATTACCTTTGTTGATTTGCACACTTCTATCATGCACTTAATGACCATTAGACAAAAGAGTGAAACTACTACTTAATTTTTTTTTGTTTTTCATGTGCCAGGCATGGTTTAGGCAGTTTACATGCACTTTCTCATTTAATCATTACAAAATCTATGAGACAGGTACTATTATTATCCCCACTTCACAGATGAGTATATTCTGTACAGAGAGACTCAGTAACTTGCCCACATTTGAACCACCAATCAGTGACAGACCTGGGAATCTAACGCTGGGGATTGGGTACAGAGTCATTTCTCGCTTCTAAACACACTGCCGCCCACCTGAAAGGGTTGGACTCCAGGGGCAGCTAATGTTTTCTCTCCATACCTACTCCACTCTCAATGAGAATAATTGCTGATGGCTCAGGTCACTTTGAGACCAAGAACCATATAGAGGGTGAAGATTTTTGTTACCCTTGTAGCAGAATGCTCTATTGTTCACACCAGAACTCAAATTGGTCAGTGCTTCAACTAAAGACCTGTTCTTAACAGCATACCGGGGTGGGATGGTGCCAATGGTCCACCCCAGTCAATAACAAATAGTCTTCCCAGAAAACTCTTTTGTTGATCTGTATTTAAAACAATTTCTGCAGATGGTGTTGAGCTTTAATAATACATATGTTTCAAAGAATTACATTTGTATTGTGCAATATTTCTTATCCATTGATAAACATTATATTCTACATGGAAGCTAATTCAGAGAACTCCAATTATACAGTCAGTTCAAGTTTGCTGTGGCCACAGTTTGTGTCTTTACCCCTGTGATATTACATATCTCAGTCTTGAAACAGGAGATTATAAATAAACAATAATAGCACAGTGATTATAAAGGGAAAGAAATAGAACTTGAGTTAGTTTAATTATGTAATTCATTCCAAAACAATGGATTAAATCATGGTCATGTTTACTAACATCCAGACAATTTATGATTTTTGCAGAAGATAAAAACTTCAGAAGTTTCTACAGAATATAATTGAAAGTTATGATAAACTTTTGCTGACGACATTTTAGTGAAAATTTTTAGACTGCAGAGACATTTGCAAGCTTCTAAAATTGATCTTGAAGGAATGACAATATGGACAGTATTGAAATTTCTGGAATATTATTGTGAAAGGTATTATTTAGGAATTTCTGATAAATGTATTATGTTTACGTTTTTTCTATTTTGAATATTTGTTTCTTCATGTGAAAGAAACATTTCAAATGTCAAATTAATAAAAAATTTTCTTCAATAAACTATGAGCAAAGACATATCTAACAATATTGTATACTAAACATTAACATGCAAAGGTGATCAATTTTAACAATTTCATTGACAAATATGCAGAAGTTAAGGCTTAAAAACCTACAGAAACTGTAATGCTACTATTTAGTACTATGACATACACATTTTTCTTTTTTCAAAAAATGTTAACATAATTAACATATTTTAATCTATAGCTTTTTTCTTTTTGTACTATAATATTTATTTAATTTTTAATTTTTAAATTTTTTACTGGCATGATTATATATATCAAGTTCAATTTTTTAAATGTCAATATCTACATTTCTTTTCTGGTTCATTATTTTTTGTTTCATTTCACAGCTATTACTGAAAATACCTTTGTCATATAGGGCAGGGTTATTAAAAAATTATTCTCTCTGGATATCAAATGTGATAGGTATTACAGAGCCTATCTGAGCATTGAATGTGGAAACGAAGACTCACACCCAGACAGACTGCCACCCTGTACTTGAGTCTTATGTATTTCTGTACTTCCAAGATGCTACCTAAAAAATTCCTGATCACCTTGCTACAATGCACCCTAGGATATTAACGCAGAGGAAAATTTGGGGCCTAGTGGGTCAGACATTTAATGAAGATGAGGTAGAGATATAGTTTGGATTGAGCCTATTACTGCACTCAAGAATACATGTGTGGGGAATTTCCTGGTGGCCCAGTGGTAAAGAATCCACCTTCCAATGCAGGGGATGCGGGTTCGATCCCTGGTCGGGGAACTAAGATCCCATATATCACTGGGCAACTAAGCCCACATGTGGCAAACTACAGAGCCCGCGTGCCAAAACTAGAGAGAGAAACCTGCACACCACAACTAGAGAGAAGCTTGGCGCCACAAGGAAAGATCCTGCACGCCTCAATGAAGACCCTGCATGCCGCAACTAAGAACCAACTCAGCCAAAAAAGAAAATACATGTGTGCACAGCCACTATGGAGAACAATATGGCGGTTCCTTAAAAAACTGTAATAGAACTACCATATGACCCAGCAATCCTACTCCTAGGCATATACCCAGAGAGAACCATAATTCAAAATGATACATGCACCCCAATATTCATTGCAGCACTATTTACAATAGCCAGGACATGAAAGTAACCTAAATGTCCATCAACAGAGAAATGGATAAAGATGTGGTACATATATACAATATATAAAAAAAGAACAAAATAATGCCATCTGCAGCAACATGGATGGACCTAGAGATTGTCATACTGAGCGAAGTATGTCAGACACAGAAAGACAAATATATGATATCACTTATATGTGGAATCTAAAAAAAAAGGGTACAAATGAACTTATTTACAAAACAGAAATAGAGTCACAGGCATAGAAAACAAACTTATGGTTATCAGGGGATCGTGGGGGAGGGATAATTTGGGAGATTGGGATTGACATATACACACTACTATATATAAAATAGATAACTAATAAGAACCTGCTGTATAGCACAGGGAACTCTACTCAATACTCTGTAATGGCCTGTATGGTAAAGGAATCTAAAAAAAAAAAAGAGTGGAGATATGTATATGTATAACTGATTCACTTTTCTGTACACATGAAACTAGCACAGCATTGTAAATCAACTATACTCCAATAAATATTCAAAAAGGAAAGAATACATGTGTGTTGCCAATAAATAAATAAATAAGAATACATGTGTGTTGTTGTATCTGGACCTTTGGCCCTGAAACCACAGAAGCTTTTCTCTTAAACATATAAGTACTAAGAGCCCAGGCTTCAGTGAAAGTGGGCTCTCCTTGCACTTGCTCTCTTTAGTGCATTAATATACATGGCTTGTCTCCTGGAAGTTGTGGTAGCCTAATAGCTCACGTCTTAATTGAAATCCAGAACTTCTATTGAGAGGTGGCACATCCTGGGACACAGGAAACCAGCTCTGCTCAAAGCCTTAGAAAAAGATCTTTCCCTTTCTCTTCCTTTTGTTTCTTTTTCCTGGGGTCTCTAACTTTGGATTGGCTAGAGGATGGTGAGGGGGCACATTATAATCATTAAGGGAGATTTTACCTCCTAAACATGTCAGGTCATCTAGGGACAGACATGCGCTGAAATTTGAAACATTCCCTTGATTGAAAACAATTGATTATTTTTCAAGCTTTTTGGAATCCTAAGGAAATAAATAGAAGAAAATTTTTAAATAAAGTATTATTTTTCTAACTATAGGATGTGACCAATTCATGGGAGCTAAAATTAAAATTTTTAATTGGTATAAGTAGCAATTAAAAATAAAACTGAACAGAATTTTAAAAATCACAGTGCCTCACTCACAATATTAGAAAATATTATTTTGGAAAGTTGGGGAAATTTTTGCCTCAGGGGTGTGTGTGTGTGTGTGTGTGTGTGTGTGTGTGTGTGTGTGTTAGGTGGCAATATAAAATATATTTCTAACTTGGGAGCATGGTCAAAAATGTCTGCAAGTCATGAACATGAAGGACCAAGACTAGAGGGTAGGCTTGGGGAATGGCTGAGAAAACCATCTCTCCTGCTTTCTTCGAAGACTCTGAGCTTTCCTGTCTTTGCAAATGAGACCCTATAGCTCCACATGGTTCCAACCAGGTTTCCAAGGCCCTGTCCTTTGTCCTCTCCCTCAGAAACTTAAGAGGATGGAAAGGGACTGATGGAGAAAGATTTCTGGTCATGCTAAGCACATCCAACACCAAAAACAAAAATCAGCCTTTGTTCTAAAGCTATTAATGAGGAAGTTGGCCATTATACTATTCCCTGCTCTCTCACTGACCGTCCAACATGAAGAATTTTTTTTAGAAATTAGATGTAAGAAAACCCTCATCTCTTCCATAAATTGGTAGGTGTTCTCCCCTTTGCCCATGACTGCTGGAAAACTCAAGGCTTCTGTTGAGTTTGACGCTTGTCATTGTGATGTGGTTCAGTGTCATTCTTTCCTTAGTCCTGGTTTTCTTTCATGTGTTGCACTGTGTTTACTCCATTCTAGTGACAGACGCCCAGACTTCTTCTGAAAAGAGGAAAGATGTGTAGGGAAAATATAAATATTGCTCTATAACTTATTGCAGTAAGTTTTTCTACAGCTGGAACTGGGTCTTTCCTCTCTACACTCCTAACGCTTGGCTAGCAGAGTGTGGTGACTAAGTGACAACACAATTCCATATTATTGACATAAAAAATGCAGGTAAAAGCAAGCAAAAGAAAGAAAGCAATCTTAATTTTAATACAGACTTTTAATGCCTATTTACCTGTAAGTAAGTCTTCTTTTTTTCTGTTCTTTTTTCTTTATTCACTTCTAAATCCATATAATGTTGGTGACTACTTGCTCTATCCACACACCATGCAAACTGCAGAGACATGCTCTTGCCTGGGAAAAAGGGGATGGAACTGGTAGAGGAAAAGCAAGGTAGCCAAAGAATTATAAGTTGACACATTAGAAAGTTGAATCATGAAAATTTACCACGGACCAAAAAAGAGGGATAAATAGCACTCTCTGTCTCCTTCCCTGACTGATTTTTCTCAACAGCACTTATAATCTTCTCATATACTGTATCACTTATTTATTCATTTTATTTTTGTCTTTTACCCCTTTTTTTAGGGGGAAAAGATCCATGAGAGCAGGGATTTTTCTCCACCACTATATCCCCATAACCTTGCACATAGTAGGTACTCAATTAGCTCCAGGATCCACACTTTTAACCAATATTCCATTCTACTCCTTGAAACTATCAGTAGTTTCTACTACCTCATCTTCCACCAGCCCCACCATAGATAAACTGCTTACTTGAGTCTGTTAGGAATGAATATGTCTAACATGAAAAAAGGGATGCAGAGGATTTGCTTTAGGTTGAAAAAATCCTAGATTGACTTTCATGTTTCTTCTAAACTTTTCTCATTTTCCAGCTAGTCCCCCAACACCCACAGGGAGGCTGTGGTGTTCTTCAGACCTATGGTATGCAGTGACCATGAGACCAGATATTCTGCAGTGCACTGGGTCTCCCTGCAATCTTGTGTGCACAGCAACAGCTGCAAACACAAACATAGCTGTCAGCCTGAATTGACTATTTCCCCATTTCTCCTCTTCCTCATTCCACCTATAAACAAACTGCTGAGATTAAAAAAAAAAAAAAGTGCCTTAAATGTACTAGCATAAAAGCCACACAATCAGTTGGGACCCCAGTCTCCGTTCCTTTGTGTTTCATCAAAAAGAACTGGGAGGGAGGGAGAGGGGGAAGATGGCGGAAGAGTAAGACGCAGAGATCACCTTCCTCCCCACAAATACATCAGAAATACATCTACACGTGGAACAACTCCTACAGAACACCTACTGAACGCTGGCAGAAGACCTCAGACCTCCCAAAAGGCAAGAAACTCCCCATGTACCTGGGTAGGGCAAAAGAAAACAGAATAAACAGAGACAAAAGAATAGGGACAGGACCTGCACCAGTGGGAGGGAGCCGTGAAAGAGACAAGGTTTCCACACACTAGAAGCCCCTCCGCGGGTGGAGACTGCGGGTGGCAGAGGAGGGGAGCTTCGGGGCCATGGAGGAGAGCACAGCAACAGGGGTGCGGACGGCAAAGCGGAGAGATTCCCACACAGAGGATCGGTGCCGACTGGCACTCACCAGCGCGAGAGGCTTGTCTGCTCACCTGCCGGGGCAGGTGGGGCTGGGAGCTGAGGCTTGGGCTCAGCTCGGATACCAGGAGGGAGCTCCGGGAGGTCGGATACCAGGGAGAGAACTGGCGGTGTGAACACAGCCTGAAGGGGTTAGTGTGCCACAGCTAGCCCAGAGGGAGTCCAGGAAAAAGTCTGGACCTGCCGAAGCAGCAAGAGACTTTTTCTTCCCTCTTTGTTTCCTGCTGCGTGAGGAGAGGGGATTAAGAACACTGCTTAAAGGAGCTCCAGAGACAGGCACGAGCTGCGGCTATCAGCGCGGACCCCAGAGACGGGCATGAGACACTCAGGCTGCTGCTGCCGCCACCAAGAAGCCTCTGTGTGAGCACAGATCACTCTCCACACCTCACTTCATGGGAGCCTGTGCAGCCCGCCACTGCCAGGGTCCTGGGATCCAGGGACAACTTCCCCGGGAGAACGCACGGTGCGCCTCAGGCTGGTGCAACATCACGCAGGCCTCTGCCGCTGCAGGCTCGCCCCACATCCGTACCGCGCACTCCCCACGGGCCTGAGTGAACCAGAGGCCCCGAATCAGTGGCTCCTTTAACCCCGTCCTGTCTGAGCAAAGAACAGATGCCCTCCTGTGACCTAAACGCAGAGGCGGGGCCAAATCCAAAGCTGAGCCCCGGGAGCTGTGCGAACAAAGAAGAAAAAGGGAAATTTCTCCAAGCAGCCTCAGAAGCAGTGGATTAAAGTTCCACAATCAACTTGATTTACCCTGCATCTGTGGAATGCATGAATAGACAATGAATAATCCCAAATTGAGGAGGTGGACTTTGAGAGCAAGGTTTATTATTTCTTCCCCTTTTCCTCGTTTTGTGAGTGTGTATGTGTATGCTTTTGTGTGAGAATTTATCTGTATAGCTTTGCTTTAACCATTTGTCCTAGGGTTCTGTCCGTCCGTTTTTTTTGTTGTTGTTGTTTTATTATTTACTTAAAAAATTTTTTTTTCTTAATACTTATTTTTTATTTTAATAACTTTATTTTATTTTATCTTACCTTATTGTATTTTATTTTATCCTCTTTCTTTCTTTCTTTCTTTCTTTCTACTTTTTCTCCCTTTTATTCTGAGCCATGTGGATGAAAGGCTCTTGATGCTGCAGCCAGGGGTCAGTGCTCTGCCCCTGAGGTTGGAGAGCCAACTTCAGGACACTGGTCCACAAGAGACCTCCCAGCTCCACGGAATATCAAATGGCGAAAATCTCCCAGAGATCTCCATCTCAACACCAACACCCAGCTTCACTCAATGACCAGCAAGCTACAGTGCTGGACACCCTATGCAAAACAACTAGCAAGACAGGAACACAGCCCCACCCATTAGCAGAGAGGCTGCCTAAAACCATAATAAGGCCACAGACACACCAAAACACACCACCAGATGTGGACCTGCCCACCAGAAAGACAAGATCCAGCCTCATCCACCAGAACACAGGCACTAGTACCCTCCACCAGGAAGCCTACACAACACACTGAACCAACTTTAGCCACTGGGGAAAGACACCAAGAACAATGGGAACTACTAACCTGCAGCCTGCACAAAGGAGACCCCAAACACAGTAAGATAAACAAATTTAGAAGACAGAAAATAAACAGTAGATGAAGGAGCAAGATAAAAACTCACCAGACCTAACAAATGAAGAGGAAATAGGCAGTCTACCTGAAAAGGAATTCAGAATAATGATAGTAAAGATGATACAAAATCTTGGAAATAGAATAGAGAAAATGCAAGAAACATTTAACAAGGACCTAGAAGAGCTAAAGAGGAAACAAGCAATGCTGAACAACACAATAAATGAAATTAAAGATACTCTAGAAGGGATCAATAACAGAATAACTGAGGCAGAAGAATGGATAGGTGACCTGGAAGACAAAATAGTGGAAATAACTACTGCAGAGCAGAATAAAGAAAAAAGAATGAGAAGAACTGAGGACAGTCTCAGAGACCTGTGGGACAACATGAAATGCACCAACATTCCAATTATAGGGGTCCCAGAAGAAGAAGAGAAAAAGAAAGGGACTGAGAAAATATTTGAAGAGGTTATAGTTGAAAACTCCCCTAATATGGGAAAGGAAATAGTTAATCAAGTCCAGGAAGCACAGAGAGTCCCATACAGGGTAAATCCAAGGAGAAACATGCCAAGACACATATTAATCAAACTGTCAAAAATTAAATACAAAGAAAACATATTAAAAGCAGCAAGGGAAAAACAACAAATAACACACAAAGGAAACCCCATAAGGTTAATAGCTGATCTATCAGCAGAAACTCTGCAAGCCCGAAGGGACTGGCAGGACATATTTAAAGTGATGATGGAGAAAAACCTACAACCAAGACTACTCTACCCAGCAAGGATCTCATTCAGATTTGATGGAGAAATTAAAACCTTTACAGACAAGCAAAAGCTGAGAGAGTTCAGCACCACCAAACCAGCTTTACAACAAATGCTAAAGGAACTTCTCTAGGCAAGAAACACAAGAAAAGGAAAATACCTACAATAACAAACCCAAAACAATTAAGAAAATGGGAATAAGAACATACATGTCGATAATTACCTTAAATGTAAATGGAATAAATGCTCCCACCAAAAGACACAGACTGGCTGAATGGATACACAAACAAGATATGTATATATGCTGTCTACAAGAGACCCACTTCAGACCTACAGACACATACAGACTGAAAGTGAGGGGATGGAAAAAGATATTCCATGCAAATGGAAACCAAAAGAAAGCAGGAGTAGCAATTCTCATATCAGACAAAATAGACTTTAAAATAAATACTATTACAAGAAACAAAGAAGGACACTACATAATGATCAAGGGATCAATCCAAGAAGAAGATATAACAATTGTAAATATTTATGCACCCAACATAGGAGCACATCAATACGTAAGGCAAATACTAACAGCCATAAAAGGGGATATCGACAGTCACACAATCACAGTAGGGGACATTAACACCCCCTTTCACCAATGGACAGATCATCCAAAATGAAAATAAATAAGGAAACACAAGCTTTAAATGATACATTAAACAAGTAGGACTTAATTGATATTTATAGGACATTCCATCCAAAAACAACAGAATACACATTTTTCTCAAGTGCTCATGGAATATTCTCCAGGATAGATAATATCTTGGGTCACAAATCAAGCCTTGGTAAATTTAAGAAAATTGATATTGTATCAAGTATCTTTTCTGACAACAATACTATGAGACTAGATATCAATTACAGGAAAACATCAGCAAAAAATACAAACACATTGAGGCTAAACAATACACTACTTAACAACGAAGTGATCACTGAAGAAATCAAAGAGGAAATCAAAAAATACCTAGAAACAAATGATAATGGAGATAAGATGACCCAAAATCTATGGGATGCAGCAAAAGCAGTTCTAAGAGGGAAGTTCATAGCAATACAATCCTACCTTAAAAAACAGGAAACATCTCTAATAAACAACCTAACCTTGCACCTAAAGCAATTAGAGAAAGAAGAGCAAAAAAAACCCAATGTTAGCAGAAGGAAAGAAATCATAAAGATCAGATCAGAAATAAATGAAAATGAAATGAAGGAAACGATAGCAAAGATCAATAAAAGTAAAACCCGGTTCTTTGAGAAGATAAACAAAATTGATAAACCATTAGCCAGACTCATCAACAAAAAAAGGGAGAAGATTCAAATCAATAGAATTAGAAATGAAAAAGAAGAAGTAACAACTGACACTGCAGAAATACAAAAGATCATGAGAGATTACTACAAGCAACTCTATGCCAATAAAATGGACAACCTGGAAGAAATGGACAAATTCTTAGAAATGCACAACCTGCCGAGACTGAATCAGGAAGAAATAGAAAATATGAACAGACCAATCACAAGCACTGAAATTGAAACTGTGATTAAAAATCTTCCGACAAACACAAGCCCAGGACCAGATGGCTTCACAGGCGAATTTTATCAAACATTTAGAAAAGAGCTAACACCTATCGTTCTGAAACTCTTCCAAAATATAGCAGAGGGAGGAACACTCCCAAATTCATTTCACAAGGTCACCATCACCCTGATACCAAAACCAGTCAAGGATGTCACATAGAAAGAAAACTACAGGCCAATATCACTGATGAACATAGATGCAAAAATCCTCAACAAAATACTAGCAAACAGAATCCAACAGCACATTGAAAGGGTCACACACCATGGTCAAGTGGGGTTTATTCCAGGAATGCAAGTATTCTTCAATATAGGCATAATCAATCAACCTGATACACCATATTAACATATTGAAGGAGAAAAACCATATGATCATCTCAATAGATGCAGAGAAAGCTTTCAACAAAATTCAACACCCATTTAAGATAAAAACCCTCCAGAAAGTAGGCACAGAGGGAACTTTCCTCAACATAATAAAGGCCATATATGAGAAACCCACAGCCAACATCGTCCTCAATGGTGGAAAACTGAAAGCATTTCCACTAAGATCAGGAACAAGACAAGGTTGCCCACTCTCACCACTCTTATTCAACATAGTTTTGGAAGTTTTAGCCACAGCGATCAGAGATGAAAAGGAAATAAAAGGAATCCAATTCTGAAAAGAAGAAGTAAAGATGTCAATGTTTGCAGATGACATGATACTACACATAGAGAATCCTAAATATGCTACCAGAAAACTACTAGAGCTAATCAATGAATTTGGTAAAGTAGCAGGATACAAAATTAATGCACAAAATCTCTCGCACTCCTATACACTAATGATGAAAAATCTGCAAGTGAAATTAAGAAAATGCTCCCATTTACCATTGCAACAAAAAGAATAAAATATCTAGAAATAAACCTACCTAAGGAGACAAAAGACCTGTATGCAGAAAATTATGACACTGATGAAAGAAATTAAAGATGTTACAAATAGATGGAGAGATATACCATGTTCTTGGACTGGAAGAATCAACATTGTGAAAATGATTATACTACCCAAAGCAATCTACAGATTCAACGCATCCCTATCAAACTACAAATGGCATTTTTCACAGAACTAGAACAAAAATTTCACAATTTGTATGGAAACACAAAAACCCCGAATAGCCAAAGCAATCTTGAGAAAGTAAAACAGAGCTGGAGGAATCAGGCTCTCTGGCTTCAGACTATACTACAAAGCTACAGTAATCAAGACAGTATGGTACTGGCACAAGAAGAGAAATACAGATCAATGGAACAGGATAGAAGGCCCAGAGATATACCCACTCACATATGGTCACCTTATCTTTGATAAAGGATGCAGGAATGTACAGTGGAGAACCGACAGCCTCTTCGATAAGTGGTGCTGGGAAAACTGGACAGGTACATGTAAAAGTATGAGCTTAGAACAGTCCCTAACACCATACACGAAAATACGCTCAAAATGGATTAAAGACCTAAATGTAAGGCCAGAAACTATCAAACTCTTAGAGAAAAACATAGGCAGAACACCCTATGACATAAATCACAGCAAGATCCTTTTTGACCCACCTCCGAGAGAAATGGAAGTAAAAACAAAAATAAAAAATGGGACCTAATGAAACTTAAAAGCTTTTGCACAGCAAAGGAAACCATAAACGAGATGAAAAGACAACCCTCAGAATGGGAGAAAATATTCGCAAATGAAGCAACTGACAAAGGATTAATCAAAATTTACAAGTAGCTCATGCAGCTCAATAACAAAAAAATAAACAACCCAATCCAAAAATAGACATTTTTCCAACGAAGATATGCAGATTGCCAACAAACACATGAAAGAATGCTCAACATTGGGCTTCGCTGGTGGCACAGTGGTTGAGAGTCGGCCTGCCGATGCAGGGGACACGGGTTTGTGCCCCGGTCCGGGAGGATCCCACATGCCTTGGAGTGGCTGGGCCCGTGAGCCATGGCCGCTGAGCTTGCGCATCCAGAGCCTGTGCTCTGCAATGGGAGAGGCCACAACAGTGAGACGCCCGCGTACCACAAAAAAAAAAAGAATGCTCAACATCATTAATCATTAGAGAAATTCAAATCAAAACTACAATGAGATATCATCTCACACAGGTCAGAATGGCTATCATCAAAAAATCTAGAAACAATAAATGCTGGAGAGTGTGTGGAGAAAAGGGAACACTCGTGCACTGCTGGTGGGAATGTGAATTGGTACAGCCACTATGGAGAACAGTATGGAGGTTCCTTAAAAAACTACAAATAGAACTACCATATGACCCAGCAATCCCACTACTGGGCATATACCTTGAGAAGACCACATTTCAAAAAGAGTCCTGTACCAAAATATTCTTTGCAGCTCTATTTACTATAGCCAAAACATGGAAGCAACCTAAGTGTCCATCATTGGATGAATGGCTAAAGAAGATGTGGCACATATATACAATGGAATATTACTCAGCCATAAAAACAAATGAAATTGAGTTTTTTGTAGTGAAGTGGATGGACCTAGAGTCTGTCATATAGAGTGAAGTAAGTCATAAAAAGAAAGACAAATACCATATGCTAACACATATATATGGAATGTAAGAAAAAAAAATGTCATGAAGAACCTAGGCGTGAGACGGGAATAAAGACACAGACCTACTAGAGAATGGACTTGAGGATATGGGGAGGGGGAAGGGTAAGCTGTGAGAAAGTGAGAGAGTGGCATGGACTTATATACACTACCAAATGTAAAATAGATAGCTAGTGGGAAGCAGCTGCATAGAACAGGGAGATCAGCTATGTGGTTTGTGATCAACTAGAAGGGGGGGGGGATTGGGAGGGAGACGTAAGAGGGAAGAGGTATGGGAACATATGTATATGTATAACTTATTCACTTTGCTATAAAGCAGAAACTAACACACCACTGTAAAGCAATTATACTCCAATAAAGATGTAAGTAATAAATTAAAAACATAAAAAATAAAAGAACTGGGATGCAGAGATAAATAAATGTTTGGTTCATTTTAGAAATCCTGATCACTGAGAAAGCACCAGAGCAAAGGGCAAACCCTACCAGATTTTATGTCAGAAAATCTAGGTTCTAGACATACTTTGGTTATTGCTGTGAGTTTGGGTAAATCAAATTCTTTCTGGGACTCAGCTTTCTGATCTGCAAAATGTGGATGATAACTTTAATGCCTTCAGATGGTTGCTATGAAGGTAAAATTAAACAGCATGTTGTAGAAACATAAGGAATGTTATAAATATAAAATAATATAATGTGTTACCCTTCCCTGAAATTACAAAACATATAAGAAGAGATAATTCAGAAGATTACAAGTATGTAGAAAGGGCAGGACAAAAATGACAGGTGGATATCCAAAAGCATGTTTGTAAGACATCAAAATAATTTTCTACCTTCCTGAGTTTTCTAGATAGGGTATTTAACAGCACTGTTAGGTATATATTTTTGCCCCATTTTAGGGAACATAAAAATGAGGTTTAGAGATCATTAATTCTCTTATTCCACATATATTTGTTGAATACCTCCAGTTCAGGCCCTGAAAGTTAAGTTACTTTCCCAAGGCCACTCTACAACCAGGCAGCAAAACCAAGATTCCTACCCACTTTGGGTCTGTCTGAGCCCAAGGCCCATTTTAACAGAAATGAAACTGTAAGGAACATTAAAGTTCATACATTCCCAGCCCTCTATTCCAAGCAGGACTAAATACCATGGAAGAATCTTTACATGAATAACTAAGGTGAGGGAATTAACAGGCTGCTGATAATATTTCCAGATGACATAACCAGTATTAGATGACAAAGTAGAACTCATTAATTTAGCTTAACAATTATTTACTGCTCACCAAGGATGAGCCACATAATATGCTAGGTGATAGTGGAGATAAAAACATGAGTCAAGTCTGTCCCTGCCCCAGAGAAACTCAAAAGCTAATAGGGGAAACAGACATAGAAGGGGACAAAGGCATTGAAGGACAGCTGGAGGTCATCCTTTACAAATTTGTTTCTCAGCACATGAGAGACAGCCCCTGGGTATAACCCTATTGTGTTGTTGTATTTAATGTGAGTGTGGAGGGCCAGGGGGACACTGGTGTTTCTGTGAGCTGAAGCATGTAAATTTTGTGTGTACCCCAAAGGTATATTATGTGAGGACTGGGTGAAACTCAAGTTGTATTAAAAATAATCCGTCTTTGGCTGTGTATTCTAACATTTGATCAGCACTTTACCATTCCCAAAATACTTTCTCAAACACATATCCCTTCCAACTAAAAATTCTATAATTTACCAAAAAGGCTTGATAACTTCCCATTCAGACAGTTAAGAGACAGAAATTCTGTTCTTTTTTCACTTTTCTTCTCCCCACAAAAAGAACCCTCATTAACCCATCCCCTCAAGATTGTCAGTATCGAGAGTTTCATGTTAAATTCATTTCCACTGGAGGTGGGGGATCTAGGGGAGAAAATACATGCCCCCATTCTTTAATATTCTGAAATATATATAGCAGGTATCTCAGAAAAATGAGTCACATTTCCATATGAAGATTCAGGTTTATCAGTAAATGTGATGAATGCTAAATTCTCTTTCCCAAGCATAATTGCCATACAGGAGCTTTTCTCTCTCCCCTGTTCTCAATTCCTTATTACTATGCACACAGCAGCTAGCATACTGCAGAACAGGAAGGCATATTTAATCTCTGAAGTTTAAAGTTTGTTAAAATGCACGTAACTGTACATATTAAAAATCTTAAGTTCTTCTGTCTCCCAAATGCATAGGGGAACTAGGCTTGAAATTAAAGATAAAAAAGGAAAGCACAGTAAATTTTTCTGTTTCTCTCTCTGCCATACGTTCATCAGGATAAAACTGCAAGACAAATTCAATGAAATAAAATGAGTTTTTATAACTCAATGGGAGTTCTAAAAGAGCACCTGAACACAAAATTTCCATGGACATTTGGAAAGGCTCAGTATCTCAGCCCCAAAGCACTGATGTGGGTTCTATAAATATTAATGAAGAGTAACCACACCAAGGCGCAAATTGTTCTCTAACTTTCATTTCCCCCTTCCTTTTTTTTTTTCCAAAATGGTCCTTTCAATGCCTCCTGAACAATTCAAGCAAATGTCTCATTTGTGTCCTGAACTTGGAATTATATTTGCTAACTTAATTTCATATGGGAGGCTTTAGAATTGGAGTTGCCTAAGAAGTCACTGATTACTTCAGTGGATATTTCCGTGCCTGGGCTGGAGTGAATTGATCCAGGCATAGAAAGAATAGCTACTGAAGATTCTTTCTCAAAGCAAATGTTAGTCACTGATGGGTGTCAAAGATGGGTACATGAACAGCAGAAACTTGTTCAGAAAAGGGGACCACAGTGAGAAAAAGGGAATGAACACTTATGGAGTGTTTGCATGGGGTCTGGTGCTTTGCTGCATAATATCATTCAATTCTTACAACAGCTTCTTGAGGTTGTAAGGAGCCCTTTACAAAGTAGTCAGTTCAATCAACAAATATTTTTTGAGCATCTATTACATACAGTGCATTGTTTATAAGTAAACTAGACTATAAGGTCCCTTACATTATGGAGCTTCATTGGATGATATAATTTTGAAGGGCTTTAAATCTATAAAGCATTCATGCACATATATTAATAAAGGGCTACCAAATTAGTAACTAGATACACCTAATAGCCTGATACACATTCAATATTTTTGAAGTGCTTTGTCAACTGTAAAGCAAATATGAGCTTCACTTATAGGATATTATTAATATATTAGAATGTTCCTGATCTGGAAAGTGGGGATAAGAATACCTACTCTGCCTTCGGGGTTACCGGAGATAGCATATATACATTTATGAGCTCAACAAATATTATTTGTTCTCTATTTCACTTCCTTTCCCTGAAATTTATTCAAACACCACTTACCACTAAATAAAATGCAATATAAATAGCATTTATATTGGCTTCCCATGACGGGAGAGTAATAAATTTCTACAGTAATGAAAAGTTAACTTTTTAAGGGATCTTTTCCATAGGTAATTCCATTGCCTGACATCCAAGGACAGCATTAGAGAGAAGCTTTATTGAATCTAAAAAATTACTTTATGCATCTATACCATTCTATAATCTGTAAAAAAATATATGAAATTACAGTCCAGCTTTATTGCAGCAAACTTTTATGAAAGTCTTCTCCACATTCTTCTTCTAGTATATCTAAAACTTATAGTTTTGAGAAAGACATAAGAAAGAAAAAGGAATATTTCATAAAACACCAGAAAGAGTCATTGATGATACCATAAATAAATATTTAGTAATAAACCTATGCTGAACTTATTAATGTACATGGGGTTTTCATTTTTCATTCTCTTGCTCATTTCTGCCAATTTTCTCAAAGATAGTACAGGATTTGGACCAATATATTATTAAAAATCTCCAGGTTAAAGACAAAAGGTAAAAGTCTTTACCTTTGTCTAGGATTTGGACTTAGGATTCTCTCACCAGTTAAAAAGATGCTGGGAGCACTGTTCCTTCACCAGTTTGGCTACTCTCCCAGCAGTTTTCAGTGAAGGTTGAATATTTACCAGTATTTTTTTTCTTCTTCCTGGCTAACTCTGTCAAAGAAAATTCCAAAAGAGAAGCCATCTCAAAATAATCCCCTTAGTATAAATCAACAAACCCACAGTATCCTATTATCCAAGCAACTGTTTTCCAAATTTCCCTGAAGTCCAAAGACAAGCCTGTGGGGTGTTTTAGTCTTTATTTTAAAAGCCAACGTGGAGCACTATTTCTTCTTGCAATAAGTACCCACAGTAGAGATGATCCAAAAAAGGTCTTTATCCTGATTTCCAAAATCTTTTCAACATTCAGTTTCAAAGATGAAGTATAATTACACATAATTACCTATGTTTTGGGATGATATTCCCAAAACATATAGAAAACAATCTTGACATAGTCCTGTGACCTTACATATATGATTGCTCCTCTCTCTGCCTGTTCTTCAACTATAGCATGAGAGAACCATTGGATCATTGGTTCTCCACAGGAGACAATCCCTACCTCCACCTCACACCCCCATACTCCCTGCCTTTGGACATTTGGGGAAGTCTAGAGACTTTTTTGGTTGTAACAACTGGGGGGTGCTACTGACATCTTGTGGGTAGAGGTCAGAGATACTTCTAAACATCCTACAATGCACAGGACAAACACCACAACAAAGAATCATCTGGCACAAAAGCCAATAGTGGCAGGTGAGAAACTGTATGTTAGATGATCTGTAAAGATGATTTCAACTTTGAATTTTACAAATTTAATAGGTCTATTATTCATACTATATGATTTGTATTACAACCAAACCTTCAACGTAAATAAATCTCAAATTTATTTTGAAGTTCTAATCAAAGAGGAGGAAATGCAATAACTCAGCAACTAGCCAGTTAAGCGACATGCATTAAGTATCCACAGTAAACCTATAGCACTTGAGCAGGAAAAGATCTTAAAATGTAGTTCCAAATGAAATAAAAAGTCATTCATCATGGGCCCCACCCAGAATAACCTCACTGGAGAACTACTGGAAGACTTGCATGGTCTATCAACAACCTTTTACTTCAACCCAAACTGAAGCAATACAGTTGTGAAGAGCTAGTCCTTCTAGCAGAGAAGTTTATAAATATTTTCAAATAATTTATTCCTCAAAGGAATTGGGAGGTAGTGTATCAGAGAAGGTGGCAATGGAGGTAGCAGCAAAGGCTTAGACTGTTCCCAATTCTTCCATTAAAATAGCTATAGCACCTATTAGCCAAATTAAAAACCCATGAACTACATTTACAACAAAACAAGGTGACAAGGTATCCATGTGATATTTATCCAAAATACAAGCAAGTGGGAACAAACTACCAATAGTCACAAGATGTGCATGCTACCAATGTTAGTGCAGGAAGAAACAGAGGAAAACAATAGAGGTCTATGGACTGAGGACAGGTGAACCTCCAAATAGGTAGAAGGTATTATTGGAAATTGTGGCAGGCCAATTTGAAAGTAGTTACTGTCACTGGAATGATTTTGCTCAATGCAATAGTACATATGTACAAGGGGTTTAAGGAATGACATAAAAGAGCTGGAGCTATCCAGCTACTGTGCACACATGAAACTTACCAGCTGGGAATCCCTTCCAGGACAGGGTGTCATACTGACTAGTGGAATCAAAATTAAGCTGGACAGGGACAAAAGACACAAAGAATTGAAATGGTCCATATAAAAGTGGATCCAGGAAAAAATATGAAGGAATCTCAGAAATCAAGCTACCATGTTTTTTAATAGTATATGAAAAGAAGCAAACAATAAAACAAAAAGAGAGAGTTCTGTAAAGTTAGAAAAGTTATACGAATCGTATCATTGTAATATTTCTGAAAAATTAAATTTACATAAAAATGATCAGCAGAAAAGGATTGAGGTCTATATTTTGGATTAGTTACTGTAAGAGAATAGGCAATAAGGAGCAGAATAACAGCCCTATAGTCCAGACTGTCCAGAAGAACTTTCCCTAATAATGGAAATGTTCTATACCTGCGCTGTCCAACAAGTGAGACATATGTGGCTCCATAGACATATGTGGCTACTGACTAGTGAGTCTGAGGATCCAATGTTTAAGTTTATTAATTTTTAATTAATTTAATTTAAATAGCTACATGAGGTTAGTGAGTACCATATTGGACAGCACAGCTATAGACAATAAAAGCATCCCAGAAAGACTTACTCAAAAACAGATCAAAACTGTAACAAAATATTTCAAAGTAAGTTAAAGGCATTAAGAAAATCATGCAATATGAAAAAGCAACATAAATCAAAATTAGAATCCCTCAGAACTGAGACAACACTTCAGAAATTATTAGAAATTAAGAAAAATTATTTTAGAAATGAAGACTAAATTAAAGGAAAAGAAGAACAAATAAACCCACAAATAATATGTTAAGAGAAATAGAAGATGAGGAGAAAAAAAATTAATGAAATCAAAACTAAATGAAGAAACAGAGGAAAGTGATTTAGGAAAACAAAACAGTTATTGAAGAGTGGCTAAGAAGAGCCAACATACAGACTGTAGGAATACCTGAAGGAGAAAACCAATGTTGATAAGTATTAAAACAAATTCTAAAGACTGTAATTTAAGAATGAGTTCCTGAAATAAAAGAGACTTGAAACCGTGTGTTGAAAATACACATGATATACTGAAAATATAAACCCAGAATGACCAAAACCAAGAAATACCTATTCTAGTAAAACAACTGAAATTTAAAGAAAACAAAAAAATCCTTTTGGAGACTAGACTGAGGAGCACATAACTTATATAATAGATTGGCTTATTGACCTATCATCAGACATTTCAACAACAACACTATGTCAAAGGAAGCTGAGTAACTGATTTTAAATACTCAAGGAAAAGAATTGTGAGGCAAAGATCATATATTTAGAAAAATTGACCTTAAATTATAAAAAAGACAGGAGCAATAATAACCCAGTTACTATTGTCTTCATAAGTGCTTCTTGAGGAATCAGAGAACAAGCTTCAAACAAGCAAGATGACTAGAAACTAGTAGAAAGCATTAAATATATAGCTACTTATAGAATTAAGATTTAGTGAGGATTAAAAGGGAGAGCTTACAGTATGTGACAGATATGTGATCTGATAGTATAGATTCGGTACAACCATTTAAAAATGTGGGGAGTATGGGACTAGCACAAATAAGAAGATACTTATTCTTTCTAATTATTTACAGCTACTACTAATAATTAATTAATTACTTTTAGTTTTTTATAATAGGCAGTGGTAGTATTAATATTGTTATTCTGACATGATTGTATTATAGAGACTTTAAATAATTATGGGGATGTTCTGATTCTGTTAACCCTTGAGAGCTAAGATTCTTGGTGTGAAACTAAGGGGATAGAGATATAACATAGATCCAGTTAAATAAAAGCACAGTAATCCTAAATATAAATTGGAAATATTGATATGAACTTATAAGTATTTTATGTTTACATACTAAAATATTTATTTTGGCATTATTTTACATCTTTATATTTATATAACATGCAGTACACATTATATATCATTAATATAACATGTATACATAATATAATATATTACATAATACATAATAAAACATTATATAATACAATATATATATGCATACATAATATATATATTGTATATATATGTATATCCTAGCTCTATACAATGTAAAGGCCTATAAAAATGACCACTCAGGTAGAAATAAAGATCTCTAGAAGCCAAGCTGTGGTCTTGAAAAAACATTTCCATGAAAAGAAACCAGGGCTTCTTAAAGATGTGGCTGATTCAGGTCAGGATTAGGAAAGGTACACGATGACCTTGAAACATCTTGACATATCAAACAGAGAGCAAGGAATCTATCTAAGGCTAACAGCATCATGTCAAAAAGACTCAGAAACTAATTTATGAGACCCCACTGGCCAAAGATGAAACAATTTAAACTCCAACAAGGATAAGCCTTGCAATGAATTGAAAACCATCAAATATATTTAAATTATGTTTGAAACCCATGGGTTCCTAAGACCCAAATTATCCTGAATACTGGGTAAATATAAAGACAGAACTATCACTAGATAACCAAACGATATATAAGGAGAATCATCTCCTTTAAAAATGTTCCCAGCCATTAAATTAAAAGAAAGTGATAGAATTAAACAGAATGATAGAATTAGAAATAACACAATTTTATAACACCCAATGAATGAATATATCTAAGTGTCAAGCATCAACAGCTGCTAATGTCCCAAAAGAACAAAAACTAGATTTGATATATCTTCTGGTAAAATAATACAACGCCAAAGGGGTTGAATCCGAGTTCTACAACTGTTAAATAGATGGAAGGATACATATATAGGTGAATGGGTATGTAAAATAATAAAGCCATATAATAGGAATTCTAAAGTGACTTCAGGTTTCAAAATTGTATAACTTTATTGTAACATTAGTTGATGAGCAAGGCCTTTGATGAGGTATCTCCGAGGACTTACAGTGTGGAGAAAAGATCTCATTATGCTCCTGCCACCCCTGAGGAACTGAGACGTTTTTCCCTATGGACAGTGTAACTGACAGTGCTTCCCTCTGGCCTTGTCATGTGTAATGACAAGTTTATTCTTTTCTATGTGTGTGTGTCTAACTTGTGCCATTGTGTCTTCCTTCTCAGCCTCATGGGCACAACCATCCACTGAGGATAAAGAGTGAAAGATTAGAAAGGAGGCAAAAGGTGAAACCTGAGCCTGGACTGAATGCATACATGTAGTGTTAATCTTCATACTATAAAGAAATGAAGTGTAAGAAGAAAATGCAGAGAATGGGAGATAGGAGCTAGTTTACATTTATATGCATTTCCTATACCAGTCACCAACTCTTCCCTTCTGCCCACCAACTTATCCAAATGCAATGATGAAAATATTCTTCCATGAAAAATAGTACAGTTTTAGGTAACTAACTTCATTCAAAGGACCTGTAATTAGTGCCTGTAGAAGACCATTATATTTAGAAGGAATCATACTATTTGGACCAAAAAAAAAGTCCCATAACATTTTGATTTGGATAAAGACCAGATTTCCTTCAATAAGAAATCATACAATTTCCTCTGCTACATAGAAACTATATTTTAAAATTCTCCTTCTGCTGAGCTACACATGAACCTAACAATCTATACAGCATTTCAGTTGTTTCCTTATTCTTCTAGCCTTTTCTTGATACTTGTTTAAAAATCTCTTTGCATTGGCCTCCTGAGCCTGTTGGAGTAATATTATGAAGCAAATGACCAGACATAATGACTTTCCAAGGTCCTTGTGCTTCCTTATTAACATTCAGTTAGCATAAGTCCTGACTTTATTATTGACTACATTGAATACACAAGACACTGACCTCTGCCATCTGTGACTACATCTCTTCCGGCAGATCTATCTGAATAGTTTCATAGAAGGAGGAAGCAAAAGAAAACAAAGCAGCAGCCACTTATCTTTTCTGTCCCTAGAAACTTTAACACACTCACATCTGCAATCCAAAAGAAAGGAAAGAAAACCCCCTTTGCATTAATTACTATAAAATCCAGAGTGAGGGTTGGAGCATAACCAAGAAGAAAAATTCAAGACGGCCACCCTAGACTCATCTTCCTAAACTAAGATCACTGAATAAACAGAATCAGATATTTCTGCCTACCACAAAGCAAAATGACCAGCATATATAATTTATTACACAGCCTTAAAATCAATTGATAGGACGCAAGGAAGGCTTTGATTGGATAATTGTGACTTTATCCTGTGTGAACATGGGAAAATTTGCCAGTTTAAGACTGTTTTACATTCCCGTTTATTCCTATACACAATAATACTCATGGAACAGCTGATGATGCTTTCTGAGTAAAGTATAAGATGTTGAATTATATACCCTAGCCTTGAAGCTTTTGGTGAGTAAAGAAAGGGAGGCCAGGAGACAACTATGATATACACTGAGCTCTGTTCTGAAGACCTGGGCTTGCATCTTGATTCCGCAACAAACTTTGTGATGGAAAGTGTCTCCAACTCCTTTCATCTCCATTTTTTAACTTGACAAATAATAGGATTTTAGATGATCTCATGCCAACATGAGCCATTTATGTAGAAATATATCACCATTGCTTTTTTTCTTGCCCCTACTAAATTGGATTATGCCTTTCTGGCCTTACAGAAGTATATGGTCCCATACATCTCTGCTACCAGAGGTGAAATGACTTGGTTACATCTCAATTTTCAGAGATGGTAAAAAAGAAATCCATGCCAATATAGGCTGTTTAAAGGTTGACATTTCTCCTAGCATATATATATACATAAAAACATCTTTAGTGGAGTATAATTGCTTTATAGTGTTGTGTTAGTTTCTGCTGTATGACACAGTGAATCAGCTATATGCATACCTGTATCCCCATATCCCCTCACTCTTGCAACCTTGTCTTCTTCCTGATCTTAGAGGAAATGGTTTCAGTTTTTCACTATGTAGAATGATGTTGGCTGTGGGTTTGTCATATATGGTCTTTAATATGTTGAGGTAAGTTCGCTGTATGCCTACTTTCTGGAGAGTTTCTATCATAAATGGGTGTTGAATTTTGTCAAAAGATTTCTCTGCATCTATTAAGATTATCATATGGTTTTCAGTCTTCAATTTGTTAATATGATGTATCACATTGATTGATTTGTGTATATTGAAGAATCCTTGCAATTGTGGGATAAACCCCACTTGATCATGGTGTATGATCCTTTTAATGTGTTGTTGGATTCTGTTTGCTAGTATTTTGCTGAGGATTTTTGCATCTATGTTCATTAGTGATATTGGCCTTAGCTTTCTTTTCTTTTTTGGCTGTGTTGGGTCTTTGCCTCTGTGTGAGGGCTCTCTCCAGTTGCAGCAAGCGGGGACCACTCTCCATCGCAGTGCATGGGCCTCTCACTATCGCGGCCTTTCCCGTTGTGGAGCACAGGCTCCAGACACTCAGGCTCATTAGTCGTGGCTCACGGGCCCAGTTGCTCCGTGGCATGTGGGATCTTCCCAGACCAGGGCTCGAACCCGTGTCCCCTGAATCGGCAGGCAGACTCTCAACCACTGCGTCACCAGGGAAGCTCCAAGGTTTCTTTTTCTGTGACATCTTTGCCTGGTTTTGGTATCAGGGTGATGGTGGCCTCATAGGATAAGTTTGGGAGTGTTCCTCCCTCTGCTATATTTAGGAAGAGTTTGAAAATGATAGGTGTGAGCTCTTCTCTAAATGCTTCATAGAATTCACCTGTGAAGCCATCTGGTCCTGGACTTTTGTTTGCTGTAAGATTTCTAATCAGAGTTTCAATTTCAGTGCTTGTGATTAGTATGTTTATATTTTCTATTTCTTCCTGGTTCAGTCTTGGAAGGTGGTGCTTTTCAAAGAGTTTGTCCATTTCTTTCCCGTTGTCCATGTTATTGGCATATAGTTGCTTGTAGTAATCTATTATGATCCTTTGTATTTCTGCAGTGTCAGTTGTTACTTCTTTTTCATTTCTAATTCTATTGATTTGAGTCATCTCCTTTCTTTTCTTGTGGAATCTGGCAAATGGTTTATCAAATTTGTTTATCTTCTCAAAGAACAAGCCCTTAGTTTTATTGACCTTTGGTATTGTTTCCTTCATTTCTTTTTCATTTATTTCTGATCTGATATTTATGATTCCTTTCCTTCAGCTAACTTTGGGATTTTTTTGTTCTTCTTTCTCTAATTGGTTTGGGTGTGAGGTTAAGTTGTTTATTTGAGATGTTTCTTGTTTCTTGAGGTAGGATTGCATTGCTATAAACTTTCCTCATAGAACTGCTTTTGCTGCATCCCATAGGTTTTGGGTCATTGGGTTTGCATTGTCATTTGATTCTAGGTATTTTTTGATTTCTTCTTTGATTTCTTCAGTGATCTCTTGGTTATTTAGTAGTATATTGCTTAGCCTCCATTGTTTGTATTTTTTTACAGATTTTTTTTTTACTGTAATTGATATTTAGTATCAGAGCACTGTGGTCAGAACAGATACTTGATACAATTTCAATTTTCTTAAATATACCAAGGCTTGATTTGTGACCCAAGATATTATCTATCCAGGAGAATGTTCCATGAGCACTTGAAAAGAAAATGTATTCTGTTGTTTTTGGATGGAATGTCCTATAAATATCAATTAAATCCATCTTGTTTAATGTGTCATTTAATGCTTGTGTTTCCTTATTTATTTTCATTTTGGACTATCTGTCCATTGGTGAAAGTGGGGTGTTAAAGTCCCCTACTATGATTGTGTGACTGTTGATTTCCCCTCTTATGTTTGTTAGCATTTGCCTTATGTATTGATGTGCTCCTATGTTGGGTGCATAAATATTTACAATTATTATATCTTCTTCTTGGTTTGATCCCTTGATCATTATGTAGTGTCCTACTTTGTTTCTTGAAATAGTCTTTATTTTACAGTCTATTTTGTCTGATATGAGAATTACTATCCCAGCTTTCTTCTGATTTCTATTTGTATGGAATATATTTTTCCATCCCCTCACTTTCAGTCTGTATGTGTCCCTAGGTCTGAAGTGGGTCTCTTGTAGACAGCATATATACAGTTCTTGCTTTTGTATCCATTCTGCCAGTCTATGTGCTTTGGTTGGAGCATTTATTCCATTTACATTTAAGGTACTTATTGATATATATGTTCCTATTACTATTTTTTTCATTGTTTTGGGTTTGTTATTGTAGGTCATTTCCTTCTCTTGTGTTTCCTGCTTAGAGAAGGTACTTCAGCTTTTGTTGTAAAGCTGGTTTGGTGGTTCTGAATTCTCTTAGCTTTTGCATGTCTGTAAAGGTTTTTATTTCTCCATCGAATCTGAATGAGATCCTTGCTGGGTAGAGTAATCTTGGTTGTAGATTTTTCCCTTTCATCACTTTAAATATGTACTGCCACTCACTTCTGGCTTGCAGAGTTTCTGCTGACAGATCAGCTGTTAACCTTATGGTGATGCCCTTTTATGTTACTTTTTGCTTTTTCCCTTGCTGCTTTTAATATTTTTCCTTTGTATTTAATTTTTGATTGTTGCATTAATTTGTGTCTTGGCATGTTTCTCCTTGGATTTATCTTGTATGGGGCTCTCTGTGCTTCCTGTACTTGATTGACTATTTCCTTTCCTATATTAGGGAAGTTTTCAAATAAAATCACTTCATATATTTTCTCAGTCCCTTTTTTTTTCTCTTCTTCTTCTGGGACTCCTATAATTTGAATGTTTTTTTGTTTCATGTTGTCCCAGAGGTCTCTGAGACTGTCCTCAATTCTTTACATTCTTTTTTCTTTATTCTCCTCTGTGGTAGTTATTTCCACTATTTTATCTTCCAGGTCACTTACCCATTTTTCTGCCTCAGTTATTCTGCTATTGGTTCCTTCTAGAGAATTTTTCATTTCATTTATTGTGTTGTTCATCATTGTTTGTCTGCTCTTTAGTTCTTCTAAGTCCTTGTTAAATGTTTCTTGTATTTTCTCCATTCTATTTCCAAGATTTTGGATCATCTTTACTATCATCACTCTGAATTATTTTTCAGGTAGGCTGCCTATTTCCTCTTCATTTGTTTGGTCTGGTGGGTTTTTACCTTTCTCCTTCTTCTGCTGTGTATTTCTCTGTCTTTTCATTTTGCTTAACTTACTGTGTTTGAGGTCTCCTTTTCGTGGGCTGCAGGTATGTAGTTTCCTTTGTTTTTGGTGTCTGCCCCCAGTGGCTAAGGTTGATTCAATGGGTTGTGTAGGCTTCCTGGTGGAGGGGACTGGTGCCTGTGCTCTGGTGGACGAGGCTGGATCTTGTCTTTCTCATGGGCAGGACTGCGTCTTGTTGTGTGTTTTCGGGTGTATGTGACCTTATTATGATTTTAGGCAGCCTCTCTGCTAATGGATAGGGTTGTGTTCTTGTCTTGCTAGTGGTTTGGCGTAGGATGTACCACACTGTAGCTTGCTGGTCGTGGAGTGGAGCTGGTTCTTAGCACTGAGAAATAGATCTCTGGGAGAGCTTTCACTTTTTTATATTATGTGGAGCCTGGAGGTCTCTGGTGGACCAATGTCCTGAACTCAGCTCTCCCAACTCAGAGGTGCAGCCCTTACACCTGACTGGAGCACCAAGTCCCTGTCAGTCACACGGTTCAGAAGAAAAGGGAGGAAAAAAAAAAAAGACAGATAGAGTGGCCTTCCCTGGTGGTGCAGTTTTTGGGAGTCCACCTGCTGATGCAGGGGACACAGGTTCGTGCCCTGGTCCAGGAGGATAACACATGCCATGGAGAAGCTGGGCGCATGAGCCATGGCCTCTGAGCCTGTGATCCACAACGGGAGAGGCCACAACAGTGAGAGACCCGCATACCGCAAAAAAAAAAAAAAAAGACAGATAGAGTAAAATAAAATAAAGTTATTACAATTAAAAAATTATTAAAATTAAAAAATTAATTTGAAAAAGTAAAAAGTAATAAAATAAAAAGAAAGAAAAAAGAGGGCAACCGAACCTAAAAACAGATCTACCAAAGATTACAAGTGCTAAAACTATATTAAAAAAAAAAAAGACAGATAGAACCCTAGGACAAATGGTAAAAGGAAAGCTATACAGACAAAATCACACAAAGAAGCATACACATACACACTCACAAAAAGAGAAGAAGGAAAAAATATATCTATATAAAGAAAAGGAAGAGAGCAACCAAAACCAAATCAATAAATCTACCAATGATAATAAGCTCTAAATACTAAACTAAAATAAACAAAAAACCAGAAACAAATTCGATGCAGAAAGCAAACCCCAAGTCTGCAGTTGCCCCCAAAGTCCACCACCTCAATATTGGGATGATTCATTGTCTATTCAGGTATTCCACAGATGCAGGGTACATCAAGGTGAATGTGGAGATTTAATCCACTTCTCCTGAGGCTTCTGGGAGAGATTTCCTTTTCTCTTCTTTATTCGCACAGTCCTGGGGTTCAGCTTTAGATTTGGCCCCACCTCTATGTGTAGGTCACCTGAGGGCATCTGTTCCCCACCCAGACATTAGGGGGTTAAAGGAGCAGCTGATTAGGGGGCTCTGGCTCACACAGGCTGGGGGGAGGGAGGGATATGGAATGTGGGTCGAGCCTGCAGCAGCAAAGGCCAACATGGCATTGCACCAACCTGAGGTGTGCCATGTGTTCTGCTTGGGAAGTTGTCTGGGGATCATGGGACCCTGGCAGTGGCAGGCTGCACAGGCTCCCAGGAAGGGAAAGTGTCGATAGTGGCCTGTGCTCGCACACAGGCTTCTTGGTGGCTGCAGTAGCAGCCTTAGCATCTCATGTCCGTCTCTGGTGTCCACGCTGATAGCTGCGACTCACACCCATCTTTGGAGCTCGTTTAAACAGTGCTCTGAATCCCTTATCCTCATGCACCCCGTAACAATGGTCTCTTGCCTCTTAGGCAGGTCTAGACTTTTTCCCGGACTCCCTCCCAGCTAGCTGTGGTGCACTGTGGCCCCCTTCAGACTGTGTTCACACAGCCAAGCCCTGTCCTCTCCCTGGGATCTGACCTCTGAAGCCTGAGACACAGCTCCCAGTCCCCAACTGCCCTGTGGGTGAACAGACAAGCCTCTCAGGCTGATGAGTGCTGAGCGGCACCGATCCTCTGCACAGGAATCTCTCCACATTGCCATTTGCACCCCTGTTGCTGCACTCTCTTCCATGGCTCCGAAGTTCCCGCCACTCAACCCCTGTCTCCGCCAGTGAAGGAGGTTACTAGTGTGTGGAAACATTTCCTCCTTCACAGCTCCCTGCCAGAGGGGCAGGTCCCATCCCTATTCCTTTGTCTCTGTTTTTCCTTTTATCTCTTGCCCTACCCAGGTACGTGGGGGAGTTTCTTGCCTTTTGGGAAGTCTGAGGCCTTCTGCCAGCATTCAGTACGTGTTCTGTAGGAGTTGTTCCACATGTAGAAGTATTTTTGATGTATTTGTGGGAAGGAAGGTGATCTCCACGTCTTACTCCACTGCCATCTTGAAGGTCCCTCTCTGTAGATTTTTTGATGCTGGCCATTCTGACCGGTGTGAGGTGATACCTCTTATAGTTTTGATTTGCATTTCTCTAATGATTAGTGATGTTGAGCATCTTTTCATGTGTTTGTTGGCAATCTGTATATCTTCTTTGTAGAAATGTCTATTCAGGTCTGCTCATTCTTGGATTGGGTTGTTTGTTTGTTTTTTTTGATATTGAGCTTCATGAGTTGCTTGTATATTTTGGAGATTAATCCTTTGTCGGCTGCTTCGATTGCAAATATTTTCTCCCTTTCTGAGGGCTGTCTTTTCGTCTTGTTTATGGTTTCCTCTGCTGGGCAAAAGCTTTTAAATTTCATTAGGACCCATTTGTTTATTTTTGGTTTTATATCCATTTCTCTAGGAGGTGGGTCAAAAAGGATCTTGCTGTGATTTACGTCATAGAGTGTTCTGCCTATGTTTTCCCCTAAGAGTTTTATAGTGTCTGGCCTTACATTTAGGTCTTTAATCCATTTTGAGTTTATTTTTTTACAGTGTTAGGGAGTGTTTTAACTTCATTATTATACATGTAGCTGTCCAGTTTTCCCAGCACCACTTATTGAAGAGGCTGTCTTTTCTCCCTTGTATACTCTTGCCTCCTGTATCAAAGATAAGGTGACCATATGTGTGTGGGTTCATCTCTGGACTTTGTATCCTGTTCCATTGATCTGTATTTCTGTTTTTGTGCCAGTACCGTACTGTCTTGATTACTGCAGCTTTGTAGTATAGTCTGAAGTCAGGGATCCTGATTCCTCCCACTCCATTTGTCTTTCTCACGGTTATTTTGGCTATGCAGGGTCTTTGGTGTTTCCATACAAATTGTGAACATTTTTGTTCTAGTTCTGTGAAAAATGCCAGTGGTGGTTTGATAGGGATTGCATTGAATCTGTAGATTGCTTTGGATAGTATAGTCATTTTCACAATGTTGATTCTTCCAATCCAAGAACAAACTATATCTCTCCGTCTGTTTTTATCATCTTTAATTTCTTTAATCAGTATCTTATTGTTTTCTGCACACAGATCTTTTATCTCCTTAGGTAGGTTTATTCCTAGGTATTTTATTCTTTTTGTTGCAATGGTAAATGGGAGTGTTTCTTTAATTTCTCTTTCAGATTTTTCATCATTGGTGTATAGGAATGCAAGAGATTTCTGTGCATTAATTTTGTATCCTGCTACTCTACCAAATTCATTGATTAGCTCTAGTAGTTTTCTGGTAGCATATTTATGATTCCCTATGTAGACTATCATGTCATCTGCAAACACTGACAGTTTTACTTCTTCTTTTCTGATTTGGATACATTTTATTTCTTTTTCTTCTCTGATTGCAGTGGCTAAAACTTCTAAAACTATGTTGAATAAGAGTGGTGAGAGTGGGCAACCTTGTCTTGTTCCTGATCTTAGAGGAAATGGTTTCAATTTTTCACCATGTAAAATGATGGTGGCTGTGGGTTTGTCATATATGGCCTTTAATATGTTGAGGTAGGTTCGCTCTATGCATACTTTCTGGAGAGTTTTTATCATAAATTGGTGTTGATTTTTGTCAAAAGATTTCTCTGCATCTATTAAGATTATCATATGGTTTTTGGTCTTCAATTTGTTAATATGGTGTATCACATTGATTGATTTGTGTATATTGAAGAATCCTTGCATATCTGGGATAAACCCCACTTGATCATGGTGAATTATCCTTTAAGTGTGCTGTTAGATTCTGTTTGCTAGTATTTTGTTGAGAATTTTTGCATGTATGTTCATCAGAGATATTGGCGTGTAGTTTTCTTTTTTTGTGACATATTTGTCTGGTTTTGGTATCAGGGTGATGGTGGCCTCATAGAATGAGTTTGGGAGTGTTCCTCCCTCTGCTATATTTTGGAAGAGGTTGAGAACATAGGTTTGATTTCTTCTCTAAATATATTATAGAATTTGCCTGTGAAGCCATCTGGTCCTGGGCTTTTGTTTGCTGGAAGAGTTTTAATCACAGTTTCAATTTCAGTCTTGTGATTGGTCTTTTTAAATTTTCTATTTCTTCCTGGTTCAGCCTCAAAAGATTGTGCTTTTCCAAGAATTTGTCCATTTCTTCCAGGTTGTTCATTTTATTGGCATATAGTTGCTTGTAGTAATCTCTCATGATCCTTTGTATTTCTGCAGTGTCAGTTGTTACTTCTCCTTTTTCATTTCTAATTCTATTGATTTGAGTCTTCTCCTTTTTTTGTTGATGAGTCTGGCTAATGGTTTATCAATTTTGTTTTTCTTCTCAAGGAACCAGCTTTCATTTTTATTGATCTTTACTATTATTTCTTTCATTTTTTTCTGATCTGATCTTTATGATTTCTTTCCTTTTGCTAACTTTGGGGTTTTTTTGTTCTTCTGTCTCTAATTGCTTTAGGTGTAGGATTAGGTTGTTTATTTCAGATGTTTCTTGTTTCTTGAGGTAGCATTTTATTGCTATAAATTTCCCTCTTAAAACTGCTTTTGCTGCATCCCATAAGTTTTAGGTGGTCGTGTTTTCATTGTCGTTTGTTTCTAGGTATTTTTGGATTTCCTCTTTGATTTCTTCTGTGATCTCTTGGTTATTTAGTAGCGTATTGTTTAGCCTCCATGTGTTTGTATTTTTTACAGTTTTTTTCCCTCTAATTGTCATCTAGTCTCATAGCATTGTGGTCAGAAAAGATACTTGATACAATTTCAATTTTCTTAAATTTACCAGGCTCGATTTGTGACCCAAGATATGTTGTATCCTGGATAATGTTCCATGAACACTCGAGAAGATGGCATATTCTGCTGTTTTTGGATGGAATGCCCTATAATTATCAATTAAGTCCATCTAGTTTAATGTGTCATTTAAAGCTTGTGTTTCCTTATTTACTTTCATTTTGGAAGATCTGTCCATTGGTGAAAATGGGATGTTAAAGTCCCCTACTATTGTTGTGCTACTTTGGATTTCCCCTTTTATGGCCATTAGCATTTGCCTTATGTATTGAGGTGCTCCTATGTTCCATGCATATATATTTACAATTGCTATATCTTGTTCTTGGATTAATTCTTTGATCATTATGTAGTGTCCTTCTTTGTCTTTTGTAATTGTCTTTTTTTTTTTTAAAGTCTATGAGTATTGCTACTCCAGCTTTCTTTTGATTTCCATTTGCCTGGAATATCTTTTTCCATCCCCTCACTTTCAGTCTGCATCTGTCCCTAGGTCTGAAGTGGGTCTCTTGTAGACAGAATATATACGGGTCTTCTTTTGTTTCTCTTCAGCCAGTCTGTGTCTTTTGGTTGGAGCATTTAATCCATTTACCTTTAAGGTAATTATCAATATGTATGTTCCTATTACCATTTTCTTAATTGTTCTGAGATTTTTATTGTAGGTCTTTTCCTTCTCTTGTGTTTCCTGCCTAGAGAAGTTCCTTTAGCATTTGTTGTAAAGCTGGTTTGGTGGTGCTGAATCCTCTTAGCTTTTGCTTATCTGTAAAGGTTTTAAATTCTCCATCGAATGTGAATGAGATCCTTGCTTGGTAGAGTAATCTTAGTTGTAGGTTTTTCCCTTTCATCACTTTAAAAATGTCCTTCTTCTCCCTTCTGGATCGCATAATTTCTGCTGACAAATCAGCTGTTAACCTTATGGGGGTTCCCTTTTATGTTATTTGTTGTTTTTCCTTGTTGCTTTCAATATTTTTTCATTGTATTTAATTTTTGATAGGTTGATTAATATGTGTCTTTGCTTGTTTCTCTTTGGGTTTATCCTTTATGGTACTTTCTGTGCTTCCTGGTGTTATTGACTATTTCTTTCCCATGTTAGGGATGTTTTCAACTATAATCTCTTCAAATAGTTTCTCAGTCCCTTTCTTTTACTCTTCTTCTTCTGGGACCCCTATAATTTGAATGTTGGTGCATTTAATATTGTCCCAGAGTTCTCTGAGACTGTCCTCAGTTCTCTTCATTATTTTTTCTTTATTCTGCTCCCTGGAAGTTATTTCCACCATTTTATCTTCCAGGCCACTTGTCTCTTCTTCTGCCTCCGTTATTCTGTTATTGATTCTTTCTAGAGTATTTTTAAGTTCAGTTACTGTGTTGTTCATCACTGTTTGTTTGCTTTTTAGTTTTTCTAGATTCTTTTAAAATGTTTCCTGTATTTTTTCCATTCTGCTTCCATGATTTTGGATCATCTTTACTATCATTACTCTGAATTCTTTTTCAGGTGGGTTGTCTGTTTTGTCTTCACATATTTTGTCTTGTAGGTTTTAATTTTGCTTCATCTGTAACAAATTTTTTGTCCGTTCATTTTTTTTTTTTTTTTTGATGGGTGGTGCTGTGTTCCTCTCTTACTGGTTGTATGGCTGAGACGTCCAGCACTGGGGTTTGCAGGCAGTTGGATAGAGCTGGGTCTTGGTGCTCTGATGAGGAGCTCTGCAAGGCCTCACTCCGACTGATATTCCCTGGGGTCTGAGGTTCTCTGTTAGTCCAGCAGTTTGGACTTGTAGCTACCACCACAGGAGCTCAGGACCTACCTCTGGCCTGGGAACCAAGATCCTGCAAGCTTCATGGCATGGAAAAAAAAATGTATAAAGAATAAAATAAAATTAGAAAAATAAAAGATTTATTAGGGAAAATAAAACTTTAAAAGAATCAACAACAATGAATCAACAGATAAAACAGAACCTCAATCTACAAGAGGAAAAAAGGAAAGAGAAGAAAAAGAAGCCTTGGCTAATGGGGACAGCATTTAGGTGGGGCTGCAACTTAGGCAGGGTGGGGTTTACGGTGGGATGGGACCTTGGTGGGTGGTGGGTGTGATGTTCAAGCATGGTGCAGGGCCTCTGCTTAGGAACTGCATGTGGTAAGGAAGGCCTCTGGAGTGTGGAGTTCAAGAGTTTGGAGGTAGGGCCGTGAGTGAGTGTGTTTGGGTGGGATTTAGGGCCAGCACTGTTGGAGGGGGTCTTAGAGGGGGTCTCCGAGTGTAGAGGTAGGGCCCTGGGTGGGGGTGTAGGGATGGGGCTTGGGTTCTGTTTGGCAGGAGGGAGGCTCCGAGGGCAGATGATTAGGCCCAGGAGCCCAACAGGCTCCCTGGTGTCTAAGTGGACAGGGAAAGCACTGGCTCCATTCCCTTCTGTTCCTTTGCAATCTCCCCTGTCTCCCCCAGGGTCTCCCCCATCCTCTCTGGACTCTTAACCATGGGTGGGTCCCCCTGAGTGTAGGAACTCCTCCCCTCCCTCAGTCACCCCTCAGGGGTGCCAGTCCAGGAGGTCTGGCCTTTGGTTTTGCTCCCCCTTCCCCCCCTCCCACTCCCTCAGGACCCATATAGTTGGAGGGAGCCTAGGTGGGCAGAAGATCAGGCCCAGGATCTCAACAGGTTCCTGAGGCCCCAAGTGGGCATGAGAAACCTGGCCACACTCCCTTTTGATCCTCTGCCTTCCTAATGGTTTCCCTATTTCCCCCTTCAGGTGTGGGATCCCTTCCCCTACCCCAGCTGCCCCTCAGGGGCGCCAGTGCCATCCTGCCTCCACTTCTCCTCCTCTTTCACTCCCCCCCAAGGCTCACGTCCTACCTGGTTGCTAGGGGTTCCTCCCATTCCCTTAGGTATCTGTGGTCACCCACTGGTGCCTGGTAGGTGCCCTAGTTATGATGAGATGCAAATTCTGCATCCTCCTAGTATGCCATCTTGTCTCCACGCCTCTCCTAGTATATTTAATTGAGTTTTTAATGGGGAAGAAGAGAGAAGGAAAGGCAAAGGCAGAAATGTGAATAAGAAGCCATGGTTTGACCCAATTTTGGTGTATCCTAACATCAACCATCCATTATTCTCATACTTCAGGAAGACTGAGGTTCCTCTGCTTCCCTGAAGCACTTCCTTCTCCCCATTCTTTTGCCAATCTACTTGACCAGAGAAAAAATACAACTCAGATCTGTACAGCACATTGGGGTATGTAAAACTCTCTCAAATATGTTATCACATTTAGCTGTTAACACAGCCCTTTGACTTCAATTAGGTCTGTATGTATGTATGTGTGTATTGTTATTACCATTTACAGATAATAAAACTAAATTTGAGAGAGGTTAAAGATTTCTAAAAAGTTTATAAGACTAGGAAAACACTGAGCTGAGACCACAAACCAGGTTTTCAGACTGTAAATACCCAATGGTTTTATATTCCATGGTATTCCACCAATTACCCCAACCTCGGTGAACAATAGAAACCTCAGCTTAGGAAAAAGAATCTTATCTCCTTCCTAGATTCATGTCACAGAAATCCAAAACATGAAGGAGAAAGGTGAATGACTTCAGAAATAACTTTTGTGTACTACAGTACAATGCCAAAAGAGAATCAATGAAAGACAAGCAAGTTGAAAATTAGGAGAAAAAATAAGAAACTTGCATTGCTTTTAACTGGCCATTTGTAAGAGGGAACTGTGAAAAGATCCCAAATTATGTTGATGTTCTGTATGGAAGATGCCCATCAACTCTACTCCACTTCATTAAAATTTAAGAAGACACAAGAAAAATTGAAATCAGATGTAAATATAATTTTAACAATTTTATTATTATAAAATTAATGCATGTTTACTCTTTTAAAAGTTAAAAACACAAACAGAAAATAAATAAAATTACAAGCTCCCATTATCTCTTCACCCCCAAATAACCACAATTATGCTGGTATGAGTCCTATCTGGCTCTGTTTTCTGTGCATAAAAATGTATCCTTTTTTCTGTACTCTAAATATAATTTTATAAGTTTCCTTTTTTCATAGCAATTTGATGTGAACATTTGTCTATATTAGTGACAATATTAAACAGGCTACAATGTATCCCCTTACATGAATATGCTAAAGATAAGGGTATTAGAATAAATAGGAGAGAGATAATATTTGACCTAATTTTCTGTTTAAATATCTTATAGAAAAGAATAACAAAGCCAAAAAGACTTACAACTGAAGTTTGCAACTACCTGTACACAAATTATTGAATTTATGACAGAATGAATATCTCTAGGTGTCCATCAGGGCCGGACCAAAAAGGCGAGGACCAGGGACACCCAACCATTGTCCACAGACAACTGACATACTGTGATTCCAAAAGCACTGGAGTGGTCCTGATGGTTAACTCCTCAACATCTCTTCCACCCCATGTGATTAATCTAAGCCAATTAAGCTAGTATTGTTCACCTTGCAAGTAATTGGTTTAAAAATGCACTGAAGAGTTCATTCTGGGCAGTGTCACTGCCAGGGACACTGCTTGGCAGTGGCAGGCAAAAGTTTTCTCACTCAGAGAAAGAAAAAGGGACAGAGAGAAAGATATGCCTGTATGGTTCTTCTGGACATTGTCAGTTTTGGATGTGACCCCTGGAACCAATGCTGTGATCCTGCCTGAGAATGAGACCAACAAATGGCAAAGGGCGGAGCCAAGAGAATCACATAGGAAAAAATCTAGCACACTAAAGAACTACTACACTTGGAACTCTATTCCCCCTACACTCCTTGTTAAATTGGGCAATCTGAGCAGAGATTTCTGTTAGTCACATCATCCCTGATTCCAGCACCATGTTCCCCATGACACTGTCTTTTAGATTCTTAGGGAAAATCTTTTCTAGCCTGGAATTTTCTCTACAAACAATAATCAGTATATCTTAATGGTATAAAAATCATATGTACGGGACACCATTTGATAGCTGCATTTATTCTTCAAGATTATTTTATTGAATTCAATTATTGAATTCAATTGAATAAAAAGGCTCACATTTATTCTTCAAGATTTAACTGGGGAGTACTGTGAGGACTCCGACATGTGTGGAAACACGTGGTGAACTGATGGGGTGGGTGCCCTCAGGCATCCATTTGAATGGACTTATTTTTAGTAGAGGTTGAGGAAACAGTCTGCCTTCAGAGGAAGGGAGAGAGCATGCATACTTTGTGACCCAGCCCCATGAATCACTAATGCCCCCACAGAAACAGTCTGAAGTAAGAAAATGAAGGACATATTTCTTCTACAGACTCTTTGAGACAGGCCACAGTAGCCCTAACTTGTACCTTGGTGAGGAAGTTTGACTAACAATAGATGAGATACATACTCTACCTATCTCACCACAGTTAAACGCAGCTTTGGCACATTGGGGAATCCAAAGACTAGCATCATCTAAAGTCTGTGGTGCTTGGCCCCTTTGGGAATGCTGCACAACCAGGGTATTTGGGAAGCACTCTTAGCTCTGACACCATTAATGATGCTCATGCAGGATACTGGCTGTAATGGCTGCACACAAACTTTCAAATAATTTCAAGGTCAAAGTCTTGGAAAGCGAGGCCAGAGCAAGAGAGGGAGAACTCAGCAGATCTTGTGTGGACATTATAGTTCACTGGATTGTGTGTGAATACATGTGAGATTGAGCTGTTACTTCGAGTATTAACTGAGGAGACTGGCTCTGGTATGATCAGGAGGGATTCCATAACACATCAACCAGGGATTACTACCATTTTGTATTCTAGGATTTATCCCTGGATAAAATATTTTCATCAAGAAGGTAAGCCACCAGAATCATGTTCTGGCCCTGAACAGAACTGGTATTCTTACTTCACACCCCCAGCTTAGGTTAGGGCATGCTATAAACATCTGGAAACCCACCATTGCTTTAATTGTAAGGATCTTATTGAGAACAAAATTTGTGTGTCTCCTGTAAGATTAAGGTAAGAAATTTGCCTCAGACCTAATTACCAGGAAAGTTTTGTCTTTCTTGAAGAATGTATGTTTTCTTCTTCAAAGACAATGAGAATGTTTTATCCAGTCACATTTTTCTCCCTCCTTGTCCAGCCTCATAATAACTTTTCCCTTAGTGTTATCATCCTATTTGTTGTATGTTTTCCCTCATTGTACTCCCCCACTACACACACTTCATTGTATAGGAGCCTAGTGAACAACTGCACATCCTTTAAGAACTGAAGTGCAGGGGCAGGGTGAAGATAAGAAAGACAGAAGGGCCACAGGAAGGGAGGAAGTTTAGCTGAGAGAGTAGGGGAAGGCAAAGAGGAGGGAAGAAAGGGGAAAGAGGAGAGAAGAGGGGAAGAGAAAAAGGAGGGAGACAGTAAGTAAAAGAAGAAGAAAGAGGAAGGAGGGAAGCAAAGATATAAAGTGAGATAGAGCCTCACTGTGGAAGAGTGCCTCACAGTTTGCATGGCACCTACACAGGTGCCCCCTCACTGGATCCTGCCCATTTAGAAGATGGTGAAATTCAATGATCAAAGAGATAGCAATTAAGAAACTTTCAAAATCAAGCACTAGTAATAACTGTTAGAGAGAGGACATAAAACTCCTTCCTGTTTTCTAATCAGGTTGTCTTTCATGTGTACCATATGAGGTGATAAGAAAACACACAGAAAGACATGGTCTCCACAAGACCCCTCATCCATGGTGATTGGTGTCAAGGGAACAGAGGAAGTGCTCCATTCTCGCCAATTAATGTGGCAGAATACTAGCCGAGTCTGGTTATCAGAGGAGTGAGTTGATGACTCTGTGCTTAGAGAATCCAGCACTGCCAGGATATAAGAGGGGACAGGGAATAAGCCAACCGACCTGCAAAACCTTGGAGGGGCAACCTGAAGACTTTATAGGGGAGGGCAGGAAAAAGAAAGCACCCAAATTATTTATTTCCTTGGTCAAACTGTTAAACACCAATCCCAATTTGAGGATTGTTTTTTACCTTCAGCCACTTATTTCATATATGTATATATTATATATATATATATAATATATATATATATAATACATTTTTTTTCAGCGAAGGAGATCCACTATCCTTTAGAAAATTCTACAAGATATATAGACATTATTTACTTCATTACATAGCATTGTGTTTGTTATCATGGTGAAACAAAGGAAAATCAGACTTTGTTTTTCCTGGAGTATAAAATCTAGTTGACTCATGAAGGTGAATGTGGAGAATAAATGAACTCTCCAAAGTTCCTCATCAAAACTCTTCCTGCGGAATCTAAGAACTCACCACAACTTTGTTGGGTGCTCTGTGGCTGACAGGTTCTAGGTGCTCCAGCTGGGTGTCAGACATGAGCCTCTGAGGTGGGAGAGGTGAGTTCAGGATATTGGACCACCAGACACCTCCCAGCCCCACATAATATCAATCGGCGAGAGCTCTCTCAGAGATCTCCTTCTCAACGCTAAGACTCAGCTGCACTCAATGACCAGGAGTTCCAGTACTGGACACCCCTTGCCAAACAGCTAGCAAGACAGGAACACAAACCCACCCATTAGCAGAGAGGCTGTCTAAAATCATAATAAGCTCACAGACACCCCAAAACACAGCACTGCATGCAGTCCTGCCCATCAGAAAGACAAGATCCAACCCCACCCACCAGAATACAGTCACCAGTCCCCTCCACTAGGAAGCCTACACAAGTCACTGAATAAACCTCACCCACTGTGTTCAAACACCAAAAAATCCTGGAACTATGAACCTGCAGCCTGAGAAAAGGAGAGGCTAAACACAGTAAGTTAAGCAAAATGAGAAGACACATTCAACAGGAAGCCTACTCAACCCACTGAACCAAACTTACCCAACTGGGGCAGACACTAAACACAACAAGAAATAAGAACCTGAGGCCTGAGAAAAGGAGACCCAAACACAGTAAGTTAAGCAAAATGAGAACACAGAGAAATACTCAGCAGATGAAGGAGCAAAGTAAAAACTCACCAGACCAAACAAATGAAAAGGAAATTGGCAGTCTACCTGAAAAAGAATTCTGAGTAATGATAGTAAAGATGATCCAAAATGTTGCAAATAGAATGGAGAAAATACAAGAAACGTTTAACAAGGACCTGGAAGAACTAAACAGCAAACAAACAATGATGAACAACACAATAAATGAAATTAAAAATTCTCTAGAAGGAATCAATAGCAGAATAACTGAGGCAGAAGAACGAATAAATGACCTGGAAGATAAAATAGTGGAAATAACTACTGCAGAGCAGAATAAAGAATGAAAAGAATTGAGGACAGTCTCACAGACATCTGGGAGAACATGAAACACACCAACATTTGAATTATAGGGGTTCCAGAAGAAGAAGGTAAAAAGAAAGGGACTGAGAAAATATTTCAAGAGATTATAGTTGAAATCTTCCCTAATATGGGAAAGGAAATAGCCAATCAAGTCCAGGAAGCGCAGAGTCCCATACAGGATAAATCAAAGAAGGAACACGCCAAGACACATATTAATAAAACTATCAAAAATTAACTATAAAGAAAAAATATTAAAAGCAGCAAGGGAAAAGCAACAAATAACATACAAGGGAATACCCATAAGGTTAATAGCTGATCTGTCAGCAGAAACTCTGCAAGCCAGAAGTGAGTGGCAGTACATGTTTAAAGCAATGAAAGGGAAAAACCTACAACCAAGATTACTCTACCAAGCAAGGAACTCATTCAGATTCGATGGAGAAATTAAAACCGTTACAGAGAAGCAAAAGCTAAGAGAATTCACAACCACCAAACCACCTTTAGAAAAAATGCTAAAGGAACTTCTCTAGGCAGGAAACACAAAGGAAGGAAAAGACCTACAATAACAAACCCAAAACAATTAAGAAACTGGCAATAGGAACATACATATCAATAATCACCTTAATGGATTAAATGTGCCAACCAAAAGACATAGACTGCCTGAATGGATACACAAACAAGACCTGTATATACACTATCTACAAGAGACCCACTTCAGAGCTGGGGACACATGCAGACTGAAAGTGACGGGATGGAGAAAGATATTCCATGCAAATGGAAATCAAAAGAAAGCTGGAGTAGCAATTCCCATATCATACACTTTGACTTTAAAATAAAAATTATTAAAAGAGACAAAGAGGGCAGTACATAATGATCAAGGGATAAATACAAGAAGAAGATATAACAATTGTAAATATTTATGCACCCAACATAGATTAAAAAATGTAAATATTAATGCACCCAGTATAGAAGACAAATGCTAACAGCCATAAAAGGGAAAATCAACAGTAACACAATAATAAGAGGGGACTTTAACACCCCAGTTTCACCAATGGACAGATCATCTAAAATGAAAATAAATAAGGAAACACAAGCTTTAAATGACACATTAATCAAGATGGACTTAACTGATATTTATAGGACATTCCATACAAAAACAACAGAACACACTTTCTTCTCAAGTGCTCATGGAACATTCTCCAGGATAGATCATATCTTAAGACAAAAATCAAGCCTTAGTAAATTTAAGAAAATTGAAATTTTATCAAGTATATTTTCCAACCAGAACGCTATGAGACTAGACATCAATTACAGGAAAAATACTGTAAAAGATACACACAAAAAAATGGAGGCTAAACAATACACTACTAAATAAACAGGAGAAAATAGAAGAAATCAAAGAGGAAATGAAAAAATACCTAGAAACAAATGACAATCAAAACACAATGACCCTAAACCTATGGGATGCAGTAACAGCAGTTCTAAGAGGGAAGTTTATAGCAATACAACCCCACCTTAAGAAACAAGAAAAATCACAAATAAACAACCTAACCTTACACTTAAAGCAATTAGAGAAAGGATAAAAAAAAAAAACCCAAAGTCAGCAGAAGCAAAGAAATCATAAAAATCAGATCAGAAATAAATGAAAAAGAAATGAAGGAAACAATACCAAAGATCAATAAAACTAAAAGCTGGTTCTTTGAGAAGAAAAACAAAATTAATAAACCATTAGCCAGACTCATCAAGAAAAATAGGGAAAAGATTCAAATCAACAGAATTAGAAATGAAAAAGGAGAAGTAAAAACTGACACTGCAGAAAAACAGAGGATCATCAGAGATTACTACAAGCAACTACAGGCCAATAACATGGACAATCTGGAAGAAATGGACAAATACCTAGAAAAGCACAATCTTCCAAGACTGAACCAGGAAGAAATAGAAAATACAAACAGACCAATCACAAGCACTGAAATTGAAACTGTGATTAAAACTCTTCCAGCAAACAAAAGCCCAGGAGCAGATGGCTACACAGGTGGATTCTACCAAGCATTTAGAGAAGAGCTAACAACTTTCCCTCTCAAACTCTTTCAAAATATAGCAGAGGGAGGAACACTCCCAGACTCATTCTACCAGGTCACCATCACACTGAAACCAAAACCAGAGAGAGATGTCACAAAAAAAGGAAACTAAAGTCAATAACACTGATGATCACAGATGCAAAAATCATCAACAAAATACAAGCAAACAGAATCCAACAACACATTAAAACGATCATACCTGCTGATCAAGTGGGTTGATCCCAGGAATGCAAGGATTCTCCAATATACACAAATCAATCAATGTGATACACCATATTAACAAATTGAAGAATAAAAACCATATGATAATCTCAATATATGCAGATAAAGCTTTTGACAAAATTCAACACCAATTTATGATTAAAAAAAACCCTCCAGAAAGTAGGCATAGAGGGAACTTACCTCAACATAATAAAAGCCGCATATGACACACCCAGAGCCAGCATCATTCTCAATGGTGAAAAACTGAAAGCATTTCCACTAAGATCAGGAAGAAGACAAGGTTGCCCCCTCTCACCATTATTCAACATAGTTTTGGAAGTTTTAGCCACAGCAATCAGAGAAGAAAAAGAAATAAAAGGAATCCAAATCAGAAAAGAGGTAAAACTGTCACCGTTTGCAGATGACATGACACTATAAATAGAGAATCCTAAAGATGCTACCAGAAAACTAACAGAGCTAATCAATGAATTTGGTCGAGTAGCAGGATACAAAATTAATGCACAGAAATCTCTTGCATTCCTATACACTACTGATGAAAAATCTGAAAGAGAAATTAAGGAATCAGTCCCAGTTACCATTGCAACAAAAAGAATAAAATAACTCAGAATAAACCTACCTAAGGAGACAAAAGACCTGTATGCAGAAAACTAGAAGACACTGATGAAAGAAATTAAAGATGATACAACAGATGGAGAGATAGACCATGTTCTTGGATTGGAAGGGTCAACATTGTAAAAATGACTATGCTACCAAAAGCAATCTACAGATTCAATGCAATCCCTATCAATCTACCAATGGCATTTTTCACAGAACTAGAAAAAATTTTTCACAATTTGTATGGAAACACAAAAGACCCCGAATAGCCAAAGCAATCTTGAGAAAGAAAAATGGAGCTGGAGGAATCAGGCTCCCTGACTTCAGACTATACTACAAAGCTACAGTAATCAACACAACATGGTACAGGCACAAAAACAGAAATACAGATCAATGGAACAGGATAGAAAGCCCAGAGATAAACCCATGCACATATAATCACCTTATCTTTGATAAAGGAGGCAAGACTATACAATGGAGAAAAGACAGCCTCTTCAATAAGTGGTGCTGGGAAAACTGGACAGCTACATATAAAAGAATGAAATTAGAACACGCCCTAACACCATACACAAAAATAAACTCAAAATGGATTAAAGACCTAAATGTAAGGTCAGCCACTATAAAACTCTTAGTGGAAAACATAGGAAGGACACTATATGACATAAATCACAGCCAGATCCTTTTTGACCCATCTCCTAGAGAAATGGAAATGAAAACAAAAATATGGGACCTAATGAAGCTTAAAAGCTTTTGCACAGCAAAGGAAACTGTAAGACAAAAAGACAACCCTCAGAATGGGAGAAAATATTTGCAAACGAAGCAACTGACAAAGGATTAATCTCCAAAACATACAAGCAGCTCATGCAGCTCAATATCAGAAAAACAAACAACCCAATCAAAAAATGGGCAGAAGACTTAAATAGACATTTCTCCAAAGAAGATATACATATTGCCAACAACCACATGAAAGGATGCTCAACATCACTAATCATTAGAGAAATGCAAATCAAAACTACAATGAGGTATCACCTCACACCTGTCAGAATGGCCTTCATGAAAAGAAATCTACAAACAATAAATGCTGGAGAGGGTGGGGAGGAAAGGGAACCCTCTTGCACTGTTGGTGGGAATGTAAATTGATACAGCCACTGTAGAGAACAATATGGAGTTGTCTTAAAAAACTAAAAATAGAACTACCATATGACCCAGCAATCCCACTACTGGCCATATACCCTGAGAAAACCATAATTGAAAAAGAGACATGTACCACAATGTTCATTGCAGCACTATTTACAATAGCCAGGACATGGAAGCAACCTAAGTGTCCATCAACAGATGAATGGATAAAGAAGATGTGCCACATATATACAATGGAATATTACTCAGCCATAAAAAGAAATGAAATTGAGTTATTTGTAGTGAGGTGGATGGACCTAGAGTCTGTCATACAGAGTGAAGTAAGTCAGAAAGAGAAAAACAAATACCATATGCTAACACATATATATGCAATCTAAAGGGAAAAAAAAGTTCTGAAAAACCTAGGAGCAAGACAGGAATAAAGACATAGATTTAGAGAATGGACTTGAGGACACGGGGAGGGGGAAGGGTAAGCTGGGATGAAGTGAGAGAGTGGCATGGTCTTATATACATTACCAAATGTAAAATAGATAGCTAGTGGGAAGCAGCTGCATAGCACAGGGAGATCAGCTATGTGGTTTGTGATCAACTAGAGGGGTGGGAGGGAGACACAAGAGGGAGGGCATATGGGGATATATGTATACGTACAGCTGATTCACTTTGCTATACAGCAGAAACTAACACAACATTGTAAAGCAATTATACTCCAATAAAGATGTTAAAACAAAACTAAACACCCCCAAAAAATAAAATAGTAACTAATGCTCTGCATTCCCTACTAAATACTTGTTCTTACCTTTTATGTTTAAGCTTATAATTATTCTCTGTAAGGTAATAAGATTGAAGACTGTAATTCCTCACTAGAATAAGCCCCAATAGTAACAAAACATGGGTAGTGCTGCAATAATAAATGTATTAAGCCAGAAAAACAAACAAACAAACAAAAACTTCCTCCTTTTTCACAATCAGGGGCCATCTTAGAAAATGAAGTCATGGTGATAGCTCACTTATTAACCAGAGAACTGCAATTCAGGTCTACAAACCTCCACTTCTAGTACTACAGATGCTGTAATAAGACACTCTTACCTGCTCACCATAAGTGAGGAACATGTGAAAATATTAATTCCAATTTTATGTATTAGGGCAAAGAATGAGCAAAATATGGTTTGGTCAATTCATTGTCCCAATTTTCAAAGTACTAAGCACTGTATATTTAAAATTAAATGGGGGAAAGAAGATGTAACACAGCAACCTAGGTAAGAGGAATGATTTGGATGACTTTATTAAACTCATCCTGTAACCTAAAAAAAGAGAGAAATGGACAGGTCACCAGGCTAATGGGAGGTAAGCACTAAAGCACAAATAGAAAATGCAGGCCATGTTGCTGATACGACTCTGTGTTGACTGATGGCACTCACTGCCATTAGCAACATCATTGTTATCTCACCTTAAGTGAGATTGAAAACTACCTCAGGGACTGCAAGGGAGGCATGAAACTACTTAAGCAAATATCAACAATAAAATTTTAGGTCTATCTTATTTTATTTTATTTTTTTGCCTCCCACAAAGTTATGTGAATAAAGTAGTCTATATTAAATATCATGGATGAAGAAGTAAAATTTTGAGCCACATTACAAAACAAAGCCAAAGAAATTAGTATACAAAAAAAATGTTTGCAATCTGAATGAAAATTACAGTTGTCAATAGTGCAAACAGATATAGAAAGCTAATAAATCCCAGGTGACAACAAATTGATAAAATATTAAGAACTCTAAATGAATAGAAATAGCAAAGCTTGTTAAAAAAAAAAAAGGAAACAACTTCTTTGGATAAATCAGATAACTACGTAGTTCATCCCAGAAAAAGGAATAAAATAAATTCTGATTTCTTAATCTTACTTTTAAATCGTGATATATATTCACCTTGGGGTTGAGAGCAAAAGAAATTCTGATTCTAAAATAAACATTGCTGTCACATGTTGGTGACCTCAAGGAAATATTGTGGGTTAGGAGGAAAGATAGGAAACCCAGATTTAATGTCTTTAGAGAAAACTAATGAACTGGTGATTTACCTCAGGAGACTGGAGAAACTGAAAACTCAATTCAAAATATAAAAAGAATACATCAATGCTTTGTTCTCAAGTTTCTTTAGAAAGTAAGTGCTCCGCTTGAACGCAGTAAATGCAAATGCATAGAATTCCTAAGAAACAATAAAATTTATACCTATGGATTTTATATTCCTTTATATTTTAGCCTCTGTAATATTTTACATCCTCCTCCCAATCTGTGATTCTTGTTTTCCATATCCCTGTTTTAACTGAAGAATTTATGTTGAAGAAGACCAAAAAAAAAAAAAAAAGTAAATTAAAAATCCTTTACAGGAGAGGGAGCTTCAAGATGGCAGAAGAGTAAGACATGGAGATCACCTTCCTCTCCACAAATACATCAGAAATACATCTACGTGTGGAACAACTCCTACAGAACACCTAGTGAATGCTGGCAGAAGACCTCAGACTTCCCAAAAGGCAATAAACTCCCCACGTACTTGGGTAGGGCAAAAGAAAAAAGAAAAAACAGAGACAAAAGAATAGGGACGGGACCTGCACCAGTGGGAGGGAGCTGTGAAGGAGGAAAGGTTTCCACACAGTAGAAGCCCCTTTGCGGGCGGAGACTGTGGGTGGCGGAGGGGGGAAGCTTCGGAGCCGTGGAGGAGAGCGCAGCCACAGGGGTGCGGAGGGCAAAGCGGAGAGATTCCCGCACAGAGGACTGTTGCTGACCAGCACTCAGCAGCCGGAGAGGCTTGTCTGCTCACCCGCCAGGACGGGCGGGGGCTGGGACCTGAGGCTCGGACTTCGGTCGGATCCCAGGGAGAGGACTGGGGTTGGCTGCGTGAACACAGCCTGAAGGCGGCTAGTGCACCACGGCTAGCCGGGAGGGAGTCTGGGAAAGTCTGTACCTGCAGAAGAGGCAAGAGACTTTTTCTTACCTCTTTGTTTCCTGGTGCGCGAGGAGAGGGGATTAAGAGCACCGCTTAAAGGAGCTCCAGAGACCAGAGTGAGCTGCGGCTATCAGCATAGACCCCAGAGACAGGCATGAGATGCTAAGGCTGCTGCTGCAGCCACCAAGAAGCCTGTGTGCGAGCACAGGTCACGGTCCACACCTCCCCTCCTGGGAGCCTGTACAGGCCGCCACTGCCAGGGTCCCGTGATCCAGGGACAACTTCCCCGGGAGAATGCATGGCACGCCTCAGGCTGGTGCAACGTCACGCCGGCGTCTGCCGCCACAGGATCACCCCGCACAACGTACCCCTCCCTCTCCCTGGCTTGAGTAAGCCAGAACCCCTGAATCAGCTGCTCCTTTAACCCCGTCCTGTCTGAGCGGAGAACAGACGCCCTCAGGCGACCTACACGCAGAGGTGGGGTGAAATCCAAAGCTGAACCCAAGAGCTGTTCAAACAAGAAGAGAAAGGGAAATCTCTCCCAGCAGCCTCAGAAGCAGCAGATTAAATCTCCACAATCAACTTAATGAACCCTGCATCTGTGGAATACCTGCATAGACAACGAATCACCAGAAATTGAGGAGGTGTACTTTGGAACCAATGATATATATTTTTTCCCTTTTCCTCTTTTTGTGAGTGTGTATGTGTATGCTTCTGTGTATGATATTGTCTGAATAGCTTTGCTTTTACCGTTTGTCCTAGGGTTCTGTCTGTCCGTATTTTTTTTTCTTTTTTTTAGTATAGTTTTTAGCGCTTGTTATCATTGGTGGATTTGTATTTTGGTTTCGTTGCTCTCTTCTTTCATTTGTTTAAACTACTTTTTAATTGTTTTTATAATTATATTTTATTTTAATAACTTTTTATTTTTTCTTTCTTTCTTCTTTTTTTTCTCCTTATATTCTGAGCCATGTGGATGACAGGCTCTTGGTGCCCCAGCCAGGCATCAGGTCTGTGCCTCTGAGGTGAGAGTGCCAAGTTCAGGACGTTGGACCACCAGAGACCTCCCAGCTCCACATAATATAAAATGGCAAAAATCTCCCAGAGATCTCAATCTCAACGTCAAGACCTAGCTCCACTCAATGACCAGCAAGCTACAGTGCTTGACACCCTATGTGAAACAACTAGCAAGACAGAAATACAACACCCCCTTTAGAAGAGATGCTGCCTAAAATCATAATAAGGTCACAGACACCCCAAAAGACACCACCAGACGTGGACCTGCCCACCAGAAAGAAAAGATTCAGCCTCATCCACTAAAACACAGGCACTAGTCCCCTCCACCAGGAAGCCTACACAACCCACTGACTCAAACTTAGCCACTGGGGGCAGAAACCAAAAGCAACAGGAACTATGAACCATTAGCCTGTGAAAAGGACAGCCCAAACACAGTAAGTTAAGCAAAATGAGAAGACAGAGAAACACACAGCAGATGAAGGAGCAAGGTAAAAACCCACCAGACCTAACACATGAAAAGGAAATAGGCAGTCTACCTGAAAAAGCATTCAGAATAATGATAGTAAAGATGATCCAAAATGTTGCAAATAGAATGGAGAAAATACAAGAAATGTTTAACAAGGATCAAGAGGAACTAAAGAGCAAAGAAACGATGATGAACAACACAATGAATGAAATTAAAAATTCTCTAGAAAGGATCAATAACAGAATAACTGAGGCAGAAGAAAGGATAAGTGACCTGGAAGATAAAATAGTGGAAATAACTACTGTAGAGCAGAATAAAGAGAAAAGAATGAAAAGAACTGCGGACAGTCTCAGAGACCTCTGGGACAACATGAAATGCACCAACATTCGAATTATAGGGGTCCAAGAAGAAGAAGAGAAAAAGAAAAGGACTGAAAAAATATTTCAAGAGATTATAGTTGAAAACTTCCATAATATGGGAAAGGAAATAATTAATCAAGTCCAGGAAGCACAAAGAGTCCCATACAGGATAAATCAAAGGAGAAACATGCCATGGCACATATTAATCAAACTATCAAAAATGAGGGCTTCCCTCGTGGCACAGTGGTTGAGAGTCTGCCTGCTGATGCAGGGGACATGGGTTTGTGCCCCGGTCTGGGAAGATCCCACATGCTGCGGAGCGGCTGGGCCTGTGAGCCATGGCCACTGAGCCTGCGTGTCCGGGGCCTGTGCTCCACAATGGGAGAGGCCACAACAGTGAGAGGCCAGCGTACCACAAAAAAAAAAAAAAAAAACTATCAAAAATTAAATACAAAGAAAAAATATTAAAAGCAGCAAGGGAAAAACAACAAATAACATACAAGGGAATCCCCATAAAGTTAACAGCTGATCTTTCAGCAGAAACTCTGCAACCCAGAAAGGACTGGCAGGACATATTTAAAGTTATGAAAGGGAAAAACCTACAACCAAGATTACTATACACAGAAAGGATCTCATTCAGATTCGATGGAGAAATTAAAACTTTTATAGACAAGCAAAAGCTAAAAGAATTCAGCACCACCAAACCAGCTTTACAACAAATGCTAAAGGAACTTCTCTAGGCAGGAAACACAAGAGAAGGAAAAGACCTACAATAACAAACCCAAACAATCTAGAAAATGGTAATAGGAACATACATATCAATAATTACCTTAAATGTAAATGGATTAAATGCTCCAACCAAAAGACACAGACTGGCTGAATGGATACACAAACAAGACATGTATATATGCTGTCTACAAGAGACCCACTTCAGACCTAGGGACACATAGAGACTGAAAGTGAGGGGATGGAAAAATATATTCCATGCAAATGGAAACCAAAAGAAAGCGGGAGTAGCAAATCTCATATCAGACAAAATACTTTTTAAAACAAAGATTATTACAGGAGACAAAGAAGGACACTACATAATGATCAAGGGATCAATTCAAGAAGAAGAGATAACAATTATCAGTATTTATGAACACAACATAGGAGCACATCAATACATAAGGAAAATACTAACAGCCATAAAAGGGGAAATCGACAGTAAAATAATCATAGTAGAGGTCTTTAACACCCCACTTTCACCAATGGACAGATCACCCAAAAGGAAAATAAATAAGGAAACACAAGCTTTAAATGATACATTAAACAAGATGGATTTAATTGAAATTTATAGGACATTCCATCCAAAAAAAACAGAATACACTTTCTTCTCAAGTGCTCCTGAAACATTCTCCAGGATAGATCATATCTTAGGTCACAAATCAAGCCTTGGTAAATTTAAGAAAATTGAAATCGTATCAAGTATCTTTTCAACCACAACGCTATGAGACTAGATATCAATTACAGGAAAAATATCTTTAAAAAATACAAACGCAAGGAGGCTAAACAATGCACTACTTAATAGCCAAGAGATCACTGAAGAAATCAAAGAAGAAATCAAAAAATACCTAGAAACAAATGATCATGAAAACACGATGATCCAAAACCTATGGAATTCAGCAAAAGCAGTTCTAAGAGGGAATTTTATAGCAATGCAATCCTTCCTTAAGAAACAAAAAACATCTGAAATAAACAACCTAACCATACACCTAAAGCAATTAGAGAAAGAAGAACAAAAAACTCCCAAAGTTAGCAGAAGGAAAGAAAGCATAAAGATCAGATCAGAAGTAAATGAAAAAGAAATGAAGGAAACGATAGCAAAGATCAATAAAAGTAAAACCTGGTTCTTTGAGAAGATAAACAAAATTAATAAACCATTAGCCAAACTCATCAAGAAAAAAAGGGAGAAGACACAAATCAATAGAATTAGAAATGAAAAAGGAGAAGTAACAACTGACACTGCAGAAATAAAAAAAATCATGAGAGATTACTACAAGCAACTATATGCCAATAAAATGGACAACTTGTAAGAAATGGACACATTCTTAGAAACGCACAACCTTCCGAGACTGAACCAAGAAGAAATAGAAAATATGAACAGACCAATCACAAGCACTGAAATTGAAACTGTGATTAAAAATCTTCCAACAATCAAAAGCCCAGGAGTAGATGGCTTCAAGGCGAATTCTATCAAACATCTAGAGAAGAGCTAACACCTATCCTCAAACCCTTCCAAAATACAGCAGAGGGAGGAACATTCCCAAACTCATTCTACAAGGTCACCATCACTCTGATACCAATACCAGACAAAGATGTCACAAAGAAAGAAAACTACAGGCCGATATAACTTATGAACATAGATGCAAAAATCCTTAACAAAATGCTAGCAAACAGAATCCAACAGCACATTAAAAGGATCACACACCATGATCAAATGGCATTTATCCCAGGTAAGCAAGGACTCGTCAATATATGCAAATCAATCAGTGTGATAAACCATGTTAACAAAATGAAGGAGAAAAACCATATGATCATCTCAAGAGATGCAGAGAAAGCTTTCAACAAAATTTAACACCCATTTATGATAAAAACCCTCGAGATAGTAGGCACAGAAGGAACTTACCTCAACATAATAAAAGCCATATATGACAAACCCACAGCCAACATCATCCTCAATGCTGAAAAATTGAAACCATTTCCACTAAGATCAGAAAAACGACAAGGTTGCCCACTCTCACAACTATTATTCAACACAGTTTTGGAAGTTTTAGCCACAGCAATCAGAGAAGAAAAAAAATTAAAGGAATCCAAAAGAAGAAGTAAAGCTGTCACTGTTTGCAGATGACATGATACTATACACAGAGAATCCTAAAGACGCTACCAGAAAACTACTAGAGCTAATCAGTGAATTTGGTAAAGTAGCAGGACACAAAATTAATGTACAGAAGTCTCTTGCATTCCTGTGCAATAATGATGAAAAATCTGCAAGTGAAATTAAGAAAACACTCCCATTTACCATTGCAACAAAAAGAATAAAATACCTAGGAATAAACCTAACTAAGGAGACAAAAGACCTGTATGCATAAAATTATAAGACACTGACGAAAGAAATTAAAGATGATACAAATAGATGGAGAGATATACCACATTCTTGGATTGGAAGAATCAACATTGTGAAAATGATTCTACTACCCAAAGCAATCTACAGATTCAATGCTATCCCTATCAAACTACCACTGGCATTTTTCACAGAACTAGAACAAAAAATATCACAATATTTATGGAAACACAAAAGACCCCAAATAGCCAAAGCAATCTTCAGAAAGAAAAACAGAGCTGGAGGAATCAGGCTCCCTGACTTCAGACTATACTACAAAGCTACAGTAATCAAGACAGTATGGTACTGGCACAGGAACAGAAATATAGATCAGTGGAACAGGACAGAAAGCCCAGAGATAAACCCACGCACATATGGTCACCTTATCTTTGATAAAGTATCAAGACTATACAATGGAGAAAAGAAAGCCTCTTCAGTAAGTGGTGCTGGGAAAACTGGACAGCTACATGTAAAAGAATGAAATTAGAACACTCCCTAACACCATACACAAAAATAAACTCAAAATGGATTAAAGACCTAAATGTAAGGCCAGACACTATAAAACTCTTAGAGGAAAACATATGCAGAACACTCTATTACATAAATCACAACAAGAACCTTTTGGACCCACCACCTAAAGAAATGGAAATAAAAACAAAAATAAACAAATGGGACCTAATGAAACTTAAAAGCTTTTACACAGCAAAGGAAACCATAAACAAGATGAAAAGACAAGCTTGAGAATGGGAGAAAATATTTGCAAATGAAGCAATGGACAAAGGATTAATCTCCAAAATATACAGGAAGCTCATGCAGCTCAATGTCAAAAACACAAACAACCCAATGCTAAATGGGCAGGAGACCTAAATAGACATTTCTCCAAAGAAGATATACAGATTGCCAACAAACACATGAAAGGATGCTCAACATCCCTAATCATTAGAGAAATGCAAATCAAAACTACAATGAGGTATCACCTCACAGCAGGCTGAATGGCCATCATCCAAAAATCTACAAGCAGTAAATGCTGGAGAAAATGCAACCCTCTTGCACTGTTGGTGGGAATGTAAATTGATACAGCCACTATGGAGAACACTATGGAGGTTCCTTAAAATACTGCAAGTAGAACTATCATACTACCCAGAAATCCCACTCCTGGGCATATACCCTGAGAAAACCATAATTCAAAAAGAGTCATGTACCACAATGTTCATTGCAGCACTATTTACAATAGCTAGGACATGGAAGCAACCTAAGAGTCCATCGACAGATGAGTGGATAAAGATGTGCCACATATATACAATGGAATATTACTCAGCCATAAAAAGAAACGAAATTGAGTTTTTTGTAGAGAGGTGGATGGGTCTGTCATACAGAGTGAAGTAAGTCAGACGTGCTAACACGTCCATATGGAATCTAAAAAAAGGTCATGAAGAACGTATGGGCAAGATGGGAATAAAGACGCAGACCTACTAGAGAATGGACTTGAGGACACAGGGAGGGGGTAGGGGAAGCTGGGACAACGTGAGAGAGTGGCATGGACATATATACACTACTAAGTATAAAATAGATAGCTAGTGGGAAGCAGCCGCATAGCACAGGGAGATCAGCTCGGTGCTTTGTGACCACCTAGAGGGGTGGGATAGGGAGGGTGGCAGGGAGGGAGACGCAAGAGATATGGGGATATATGTATATGTATAACTGATTCACTTTGTTATAAAGCAGAAACTAACACACCATTGTAAAGCAATTATACTCCAGTAAAGATATTAAAAAAAAAAAATCCTTTACAAATCTCCATTAACTATCTTAGTGGGGGAGCTTGTATTTAATTGACTGTAGTTTATGCAAATACGATCAGAGGAATTAACATATTGGAAGGAGCTGACATTTTTCCTGATATATTGAATCATTAGCATGACAGAATCACTTAAGCTGGATTCACTAACATCAGGTTTCCTCTCATTATTGACCCCTACAGAGTAGGCTCTGACAAGTGGAACTGCTGCAAAGTTCATTAATAATGTGGAATAAATCAATTGTTCAGGAAATACTGAAAACAGATGACACTGACCTCATGCATTTTGCAAGTTCAGCACAAATACATCCCCACCAAGGACACAGAATCTCCCCCATGTCCTTTTCTGACCTACCCATGGAACCTGGTCTTCAACCTCCCCTGTCTTCAAGCATCCCAGGGGGAAACAGCTCCTCATCCCCCTGTGAACACAGTAGGCCAATGGACATTCAAAAAAGAAATCGCTTCAGGCCTGAAAAGAAAGAACATGGAGGCTTTTACAAGATTTACAAACATAAAATGAGTGATAGCCATGACTTAGGGTGTGTACTTAGGCTTTTTTTCACATTTGTAGCTAATATTTCAAAAGAACTATTTCTATTTCCTAACTAACAAGAACACAGCTTCTGTGGGTTAAAGGGTATGATCAGGAATAGGGAAAGGCCAAGAACATAACCTGTTCTATTTTTTATGATGCAGGGTCAGCTAGTTCTAGGATGTGAAGAATCCCTTACTGTAGATGTTGTATCCTATGGCTACAGGTAACAACATGCTTTCTAAGTACAATCTCTGTATTACTAGCATCACCTCAACACTTTTCAAATTGTAATCACTTAAGTAACTTTGTCACCTAGAAGTTTTAATTTAAATATTTCTGTGCTCCCAAAAGCTTTTGCTGTGTGTGTTTCTATGTTATACAATATAATCAGCTTGTGTTAGTCTGTGCTATTGGGGCAGAAATAACATGGACAAAGGAAATCCAGAGAATCCAAAAATAATCTGATTTTAGCCAATTGATTTAACTTCTCACCCACCAACCCTCAAATTGAAGCTCCTTTCCTTGATTGATTTTTCCCCTCCTCAGAACTGCTTAATAGTAATGTTAATGAGCAGTGTAATAACCAAAAAGAGGGTGGAAAGAGAAAAGGCAGAGAATTAACAGAAGAGAATAATCTACGAAGTAGGAAACTGGCCATAATCTACTGAGAATGAATTATCTAGGTTCGTAAATTAGTGACATATTCCTCTGTATGTTTCCTTTCTTTTTTTATCAGACTACCTATAAATATATATATATATATATATATATTTAAAAAGTGAGCTCCAACAGTATAGACATTACACACAAGAATTCTTGAGAGAAAAATGGACATAAAACATTCCGATTAAACCATTTTTTTGGCGGGAGAGGACTTGGTAGGGGATAGTAATGGATAGTGTTTACATAAAACCTAAATTGCCTTGATATTTAGGGGATATCTCCACTGGTTTCATTTCTTTTGATTTTTTTAAATTGGGTTATCTGTAAAGATTTCATATGCCTCAGAGCTTCTTTGAAATAATTAGCAGAAGTCTCAGAGCACATAAAACTGAGGCTCCCTCTGTGAATGCATACTTCTCTGGTCCCTGGCTGGCTCCTTCTTCTCCTTTGGATCTCAATATAAATCTTACATCTTCAGAGGAACAATACCAGAGCAGTCTTCCCTATATTTCTTATATTCACACCCTTTTTATTTCCTTTCTAGCCCTTGTCATATTATAATTGCTATGTTTGTTCATTTAATTAGCTCATTTCAAATTTTTAGCTCCTACCTAATTAGAATGTAAGCTGCACGAGGACAGTAATATTGTCAATTTTTCATCATAGTGACTGGCATATTGTAGAAAGGTAATAAGTATTTGTTAAATGGATGAATAAATAAGAATGTGAGTACTTTACATACATCCATCTATTAATGTTTTATTTCTTGGAATTTAGCATAAAAACTCATTCTAATTCCATTTTGTTTTACCGTCCTCAAAACCAAAGTAATTCAACCAGCTTAAAATTCTGTACAGAAGAGTTCTGCACAACAACAAAAAACATTTAGCAACCTCTGTTTTAAGTATAACCACTAATCATTACAGAGAATTTGAGTAGAACCCTCTTTTGATAGGAAAGCAAACGAAAAATTCTCCTAAGAGTGCAGTAAGAAGAAATCAGATTCTTCTTAAAATATGACAGCCCAGAGAAATCCTTTACATACAGTGTTCTGTACCACAGTGTTTAAGATGACATAAAATAACATCAGAAATCACACTTACTCTATAGTGGTAATCATTTCACAATATATAACACGTGGTACCTTTTAAACTTAACAATGCTGTATCTCAATAAAAATTGTTTAAAAAGAAAACACACTTAAACTGCCTCCCAGTTTTAATTCATTTATTGAACAAATATTTATGTTGGGCTCCACTTATATTCCAGAGACAGGGCTTCACTGTGATTGTGAAGACAATACAGACACAGAGCTTAAAACTAACTCATATATAATAACTCTTTTCAACATAAGAAATGCTTTTCAATCTACTGTTTATTTAAACTTCCAAGCCCAGTTTTATGCTTTTTGAAAATATCAAAGCATGGCTTGTAGGCCCAAGCCCCCAGGTAACAAAATCAAAGAAAGCCTGAGGCTCAAAAACTAGAAAAATAACTAAGACCTCTCCAAATTTAAACAAAACAAAATTATGTTTGTAGAATTCCATTTGTTTCCGTCTGTGTAGCTATAGGCTATATATTTAAAGTAATTAAATGTGAAAGTGAAAAGAAAGATATCAATCATGATTCTGAAAACTAATTTGAATGCTTTGGAAATACTTGATAAAGGCAAGTCATTTTGATGGACAACTGTGAAAAAAAGAAAATTTAAAAATCTGAAAGAATTCTGAACTCAGATTTCTCTGCAATTTATTGAGTTTCTTACTTATGTTCAAAGAAAATGAAACAGAAAAACACATAAAGCACTTGACATGTCATTTATACAAGAAACATGAAAATAAATTCCAAAAGCAGGCCCATGCTAAAATAAAACCAAAAGTAGTGAAATAAGTCAGACAAAGACATATACCGTATGATATCACTAAGAAAGCTGAACTCATAAAAAGAGTAGAATGGTGGTTATCAGGGGCTGGGGAATGAGGGAAATGGGTGAAGGTGGTCAAAGGATACAAATTTCCAGTTATGAGATAAATAAGTTCTGGGGAATGTAATGTACAGCATGCTCATTATAGTTAATAATACCATATTATACAATTGAAAGTTTCTAAGAGAGTTGATCTTAAATGTTCGCACCACGAAAAAGAAATGGTAATCATGTGACGTGATGGTGGTGTTAGCTAACACTACAGTGGTAATTATTTCACAATGCATAAGTGTATCAAATTAACATGTTGTACACCTTAAACTTGCACAATGTTATATGTCAGTTATATCTCAATAAAGCAGGAAATAAATAAATAAACAAATAAATTAAATTTTTGAAAAGGAAAAAATAGACAAAACCCATAAATAAATAAATAATTTTTTTAAGAAAAGTAAATATATATACAAATTCAACAAAGGAAAGCCTTTACACTACTTTTTAAAAAAATGACTAATAAAATACACTTAAACATTTGAAGCTAAAATAAAATCTTTAAATTATGTATGACTTTTACAAATTCCAGTTTTAATAATTTTTCAATTAATTAACCAAGTACTACCCTGAGCACTTTGGAAAAGAGGGCTTCTATTGCGTCTATAAAGAAATGATCATCAGGTTGTCATGAGGACTCCACATTAAATATTAAAAACAAATAGATTAATAATTTCACTGTGGTGACAGGAAATTGGAAACAATCCAGGTGTCCATGTGTAGACAGGTCCTGTGTAGATAGGACAAATGTGATGGAGGTACCCCATAGAGCACTTAGAGCAATTAGAAGCAAGGTACACATACAGCAACATGAATGGCTCCTAAGGTCAAGTGACGAGTGAAGAAAATTTAAGAATAGAATGAAATATATATTGTGTGATAACCCTTATGTAAGTTAAAGATATATACACACAGAACAATTATACACTTTCAAACAACAACATATACATTAAATACATTATAATGGTTACCCAACATGAAAAGGAGAAAGGAAGAGAGTTGTTGGAAGTGAAAGGTAATAAATACAAGCACACATAGATTCATTCATGTACATATACATTCACATATATAAACATACATTCATATATATGTACATACATTCAAGAGGGGGCCCTTGCAAAGACCAATGATGATAATGAGAGTATGATTAACTCAATCCTCTATACCTCAATTCAAAGAAAACTCCTAATACTCTTGGTTGTTGTTGTTGTTTTGTCTGTGTTGGGTCTTCGTTGCTGCAAGTGGGCTTCCTCTAGTTGCGGGGAGCAGGGGTCCACTTTTCGTTGCGGTGCGCAGGCCTCTCCCTGCGGTGGCCTCTTTTGATGCAGAGCGCGGGCTTCAGCAACTGTGGCTCACAGGCTCTAGAGCACAGTCTCAGCAGTTGTGGCACACGGGCCCAGCTGCTCTGCGGCATGTGGGATCTTCCCAGACTAGGGCTCGAACCCACGTCCCCTGCATTGGCAGGGAAGCCCTTCTTGGTTGTTTAATTTTATTTTTGTCTTACGTTCACAGACTGAAACCACAATTCTGGTCACCATTTCCTTGGATAGAATGTTTATCAAAAAACTGACAAAATAATTTAAAGTCCATGTCTTGACAATGGATTGAGATGTCATGCTACTAATTTAAGCAGCTTGTTTTGTTAGGAAAAAGCAGTCCTCACACAGCAATTCACCAATTTCTTTTAGTAGTCTACAGCTACATGTTCCCATTAGATCTTATTTTAACAGATAACTATGTGGTGCTAAATATATATTATAGACTGTTCCAAGTACTTTACAAAGGTTAATTTGTTTAATCCTCATAACACCCCAATGAGGTAGGTACTATCCTTACCCACATTTTACAGAAAATGAAGCTGAAGTAAGAAGAGGCTCTCTAATTCATCCAAAGTCGCAGCTAGTTAAGTGGCAGAATTCAAACCCATGAGGTCTGAGCCCAGAGTCTGTGTGTTAACTGTTCACACTATAAAGCTGCCTCTTGGATGAGGCAAAATATCCAGATGCACAAATGTCTATTCTAATACAGATCCAGAGTCAGTGCCTTCTTACAATTAATTAACAAGTGGCAATGTGGAAAAATCACCAAATATGAGCAAGACACTATGCTAGATACTGTACACACTACTGTGTTATCCAATTTAATGCTCATATTAACAGCAGAGGAAACTGAACACAGAAAGATTAATTAACTTGCTTCACGTCTCACAGCTAATAGGTAGCAGAGCAAGTATTTGAATCCAAGAAAAACCACCGTTTTGTACAACTCCGTGAAGGAACACTCATATTGGAGTCTATGTGAACGGCATCCCTGATATGTGCTGCCCATGAATCTGAGTCTATTTGACTTCAAATCCAGTACTCTTTACACTGCAAAGACTTAGAATCAAATAAGACCTTATAGCATAATCAAACACAGTGACAAATGACTCTGCAAGGCTTTGCCATAGACTGGCATTTCAATACTATTAGATCTGAATTCTTAATGGTCAAATTTCTCTCTTAATTCAGGAATATGATTCCAGCCTGCTCCTCTTTGTTCCATATCTGGTCTTCAAATTACAAATTCCATCAGACCACCACGACATTATAAAATTCATTAAGGATCTAGGGAAACAACTCTGACACATATACCACAGAGCTGAAAAATCTCTTCATTCTTAGTAGAATAATCAAAGTATAGTTTTTAAATGGTTTTCTCTGATAGCATGTAATCAATGTTAGTAAGCATTTTCATAACCTTATCATTCATTCATCCATTCATTTCAGTTATTCAGTTTTCACTATGTGCCAGATATTCTTTGAAAATACTCTACCTATTATTTAACTCTCTTTAAATTTAGCCAGAAAATTCTAAAATTATGCAACCACAATATATTTGAGGTGACTTCTACCATCTCATTATATTCTTTTCAGTGGTTCATCTTTCTTTGCTCTATTGATTACTTTTGTTAGCATCTTTCTAACCAATTTCTAACACCTGTTGGAGAGAGTAAACACTACAATCTAAGGATCAGCTACTTCTCTGCATAATCAAAAACCAAGTGGTACAAGAAGATGCAGCGGGGGCTGTCATGTGATGTGTCCATCACCAAGGGAGAGATGAGTGTGCAGGTCTCTCAGGAGAGGTCATCCCTAAGGACCTGTTTTCCTAGCACACTGCAACGTCAGGATCATGTAAAGCCCCACCTCTGAAACACTGCCTTGGAATTTTTCTCATTAAAACTCGACCCTCCCACCGTTCTCCCAAAGGGAAATACATAAGTAAATTATGGCCTTTGCCGAGTGAAAGAGAAGACTATAAAATAAGATGTAAAATGTTTTTGAACTCCTAGAAACTAAGAGCAGATAGCTTTAGTTCTTTGAAAAACATGATATAAACAAAATAACAATAATGTATACTTCCAATGTACTTACCATGTTCTATCACTATTGAAAGTCCCTGGGCTTCCCTGGTGGTGCAGTGGTTGAGAGTCCCGATGCAGGGGACACGGGTTCGTGCCCCGGTCCGGGAAGATCCCACATGCCGCGGAGCGGCTGGGCCCGTGCGCCATGGCCGCTGAGCCTGTGCGTCCGGAGCCTGTGTTCCGCAACGGAAGAGGCCGCAACAGTGAGAGGCCTGCGTACCGCAAAAAAAAAAAAAAAAGAAAGTCCCTATTCAAAGTGACTTTCATATATATAATTTCATTAAATCTTCACAACGACCCTGTCAGGGGAGGTAATTTTTTTTTTTTAACATCTTTATTGGAGTATAATTGTTTTACAATGGTGTGTTAGTTTCTGCTTTATAACAGTGAATCAGCTATACATATACATATATCTCCTCCCTCTTGCGTCTCCCTCCCACTCTCCCTATCCCACCCTTCTAGGTGGTCACAAAGCATCGAGCTGATCTCCCTGTGCTATGCAGCTGCTTCCCACTAGCTATCTATTTTACATTTGGTAGTGTATATATGTCCATGCCACTCTCTCACTTCGTTCCAGCTTACCCTTCCCCCTCCCCGTGTCCTCAAGTCCATTCTCTACATCTGCGTCTTTATTCCTCTCCTGACCCTAGGTTCTTCAGAACCCTTTTTTCAGATTCCATATATATGTGTTAGCATATGGTATTTGTTTTTCTCTTTCTGACTTACTTCACTCTGTATGACAGACTCTAGGTTCAGCCACCTCACTACAAATAACTCAATTTCGTTTCTTTTTATGGTCGAATAATATTCCATTGTATATATGTGCCACATCTTCTTAATCCATTCATCTGTTGATGGACACTTAGGTTGCTTCCATGTCCTGGCTATTGTAAATAGTGCTGCAATGAACATTGTGGTACATGACTCTTCTCTTTTTTGCTGTACACGGGCCTCTCACTGTTGTGGCCTCTCCCATTGTGGAGCACAGGCTCCAGACGCGCAGGCTCAGCAGCCATGGCTCACGGGCCTAGCCGCTCTGCAGCATGTGGGATCTTCCCAGACCGGGGCACAAATCCGTATCCCCTGCATTGGCAGGCGGACTCTCAACCACTGTGCCACCAGGGAAGCCCACATGACTCTTTTTGAATTATGGTTTTCTCAGGGTATAATGCCCAGTAGTGAGATTGCTGGGTCATGTGGTAGTTCTATTTTTAGTTTTTTAAGGAACCTCCATACTGTTCTCCATAGTGGCTGTATCAATTTACATTTCCACCAACAGTGCAAGAGGGTTTCCTTTTCTCCACACCCTCTCCAGCATTTATTGTTTGTAGATTTTTTGATGATGGCCATTCTGACCAGTGTGAGGTGATACCTCATTGTAGTTTTGATTTGCATTTCTCTAATGATTAGTGATGTTGAGCATTCTTTCATGTGTTTGTTGGCAGTCTGTATATCTTCTTTGGAGAAATGTCTGTTTAGTTCTTCTGCCCATTTTTGGATTTGGGTTGTTTGTTTCTTTTGATATTGAGCTGCATGAGCTGCTTGTAAATTTTGGAGATTAATCCTTTGTCAGTTTCTTCATTTGCAAATATTTTCTCCCTTTCTGAAGCTTGTCTTTTGGTCTTGTTTATGGTTTCCTTTGCTGTGCAAAAGCTTTTAAGTTTCATTAGGTCCCATTTGTTTATTTTTGTTTTTATTTCCATTTCTCTAGGAGGTGGGTCAAAAAGGATCTTGCTGTGATTTATGTCATAGAGTGTTCTGCCTATGTTTTCCTCTAAGAGTTTTATAGTGTCTGGCCTTACATTTAGGTCTTTAATCCATTTTGAGTTTATTTTTGTGTATGGTGTTAGGAAGTGTTCTAATTTCATTCTTTTACATGTATGTAACTAGCTGTCCGTTTTCCCAGTATCACTTATTGAAGAGGCTGTCTTTTCCAGGGGAGGTAATTTTTACCCCTTCTTTATAAGGGAGAAAAGAGAAAATGTCTGGGGGAAAAACCCAAATCATTAAAAAGAACTAACAATTAATGAGCACTTACTATGTGCTAAGCCCTACCTTTATAGGTATTAATAATGCATTTAATCTTCACATTGCCATCACCATTTTACAGAAGAGGAAACTGAGGCACAATTAATAAACAGTGGAGCTGAGATTCAAACCCAGGCAATGTAGGTCCAGGGCCTGCACTCCCAAGCACTGCTCTATACTGCCAGGTACTTACCAAAGGCTAGCAAAGAAAAGCATGCTAGGTTATCATTTCCATAATTCAAATAACAAATTCGTATTATGCCTATGAAAGATCAATACCCTAAGGCTGTATTACATGGCACCAAATCTTAATAATCCTGGCTAGAGGTGTCTAGACACAACTACTGAATAACTGCATATCCAGATAAGCGTTCAGTCATACATTCCTCCAAGAAGGCTTTTCTTACCTGTCTCTGCCATTGACCCTCTCTTCCACATGGGTAATCACTTTGTCCTCTGCACTTTATAATTCTCTAATTGTTTCACTTCTATTGTTACACTCTGGGACTATAATTTTTCTACTGTACGTTTGTCTGCCCGACTAGACTCTGGCTTTTCTAGATCAAAGAATTTATCTAATTCAGTTCTGTATTCCTAGCATCAGGCACAATGTCTGGCACAGAGTTGACCTTAAAGCGCTATTTGTTTAATGAATGAATGAATGATCCACCTTCTGAGGAAACAATAGTCACTGACGTAGGTGATCCTAATGTATCATTCACAATTTTAGCAATAGGATTATGAACGTGGTAAGAATACAAAGTTAATGTGGTCAGAAAGATCTGGTACTGAGATAGATAAAATTCCAGCTGACCACAGATATATGAATGAGTCTAGCTGAGACCAGCTGAGCCTAGCCCAAACCAATGAAACAACACAGCTGACCCAAGAGCAATAATAAATGACCATTGTTTCAAGTATTTAATGTTGGGGTGCTTTGTTATGCAGCAAGAGCTCTCTCACACAGGCAACTTTGTAAAAGGTTGTTTTGTTGGATTTGTTGGTATATTGAGAGAGAAAAAGAAATGAACTGTTTGAATCCAAATGGTAATATAAAGTAACCAAAACATTCTCTTGCGTCAACAGACAAAATATCTAAGAAATGATACATTCAGAGCTTTTACTGTGTTCAAAGCCAGCTTGGAACTCCATAATCTCAGGAAACACTTATGCATCTGTTCATTCATTTATTTATTCACTCATTCATCAAACGTTTTAGTGCTTATTATGTATCCAACGCAGTCTTATACTCTAGAAATGCAGACAATAATAAGAGATTCCTCAGCCTAGAAGTGTTTCATACTAGTGCTTTACATCAGTGAGTGACGCAGACCTATCTGGAAGAAGTGCAATAAAACGTTACAGGTGCCATGATAAACACAGGGTAGAGGTCCAAAGAAGGGAGTGGTTGGTCTGCACATTTGGGTTCGGGGGCAGGAAGGGGCAGAGGTTGGAACAATCAGGAAGTGTTTTAGAAAGATTTAGCCCCTTTGAGTTAAATCTTCCAGGATGAGTATTTATTCTCCAGCTGGGGAACATTCCAGGCAGAGGAAGTGAACAAAGAGAAGTATGCTCAGGGGACTGCAGTTTGGATGACTGGAATATTCAGTACCAGGTGAAGCTAAGGGAGAAACAAGAAACGAGCTAAGGTGCCATCACCTCTTCCTTGATTCATCTACCTTGGACAATGCCACAGGGACAAAATTCTCACTAGCTTCCTTTGCAAACTGGGTAACATGTAAACTCCTGACTATGTGCACCAAGACCTTGCCAGCTTCATCCATTGCTGGTGTTCTATTCCAGGCACTCATGTTACTCTTGATCTCTTTCATGCCTTTGTGTAGCCTGTTCTCCTTGCATAATTCTCTTCCCCACCTTCTTTGTCTGCCTAATCCAGAGGTGTCAACGTGATCTGTTTGCAGCTCATGATCGTATTTTGTTTGATCCACAGAGGGCTTAATTTTTTTTTTTTTTTTTGCGGTACACAGGCCTCTCACTGTTGTGGCCTCTCCCGTTGTGGAGCACAGGCTCCGGACGCACAGGCTCAGCGGCCATGGCTCACGGGCCCAGCCACTCCGCAGCATGTGGGATCTTCCCGGACCGGGGCACAAACCCGTGTCTCCTGCATCGGCAGGCGGACTCTCAACCACTGCGCCACCAGGGAAGCTCACAGAGGGCTTAATTTTTAAATTATTTGCCAACATTTAAAATCTGGGATATTTTAGGGAATTCCCTGGCAGTCCAGCGGTTAGGACTCAGTACTTTCATTGCTGTGAGCCCAGGTTCAATACCTGGTCAGGGAACTAAGATCCTGCAAGCTGCAGAGAATGGCCAAAAATAAATAAATAAAATAAAATTGGGGATATTTTAAATGAGGGGAGGGGAGGCTTGATTTCTGGCTTCTCTAGAGGCAAAAGAGAATTCTCTAGCTATCATTTCTGAAAACAATAGTTGGTTAGAGTCTTCATCACTCCCTATTGTCTCTTGAACCCTAAGGCTGAGTATCAGTTACCACTGATCAAGTAAATTTGCATGGTTGTCTTTTTTATAGAAAAGCTACAGTTGTAGTGAATGATATGGGCATCAGATCTAGACTGCATACGTTTGAGTCCTGATTATGCTACTCCAAGGGAACATGACCTTAGACTAGTTGTTCAATCTTTGTGCCTCAGTTTCTGCAACAGTAAAATAGAGATAATAATAGTAAGAAGAAGAATAATGAATATGGAATGAATACAAATAAAGTACCAAGAACAGTGAATGCCTTGTACTGAGTTGCTGTTTTGCTTTAAAAAAAAAAGGATGTTTTCATTTACATTATGTTCCTGACTGTTCTAGGAGTTTGAGTTTGCGATCTCTGTCCTAACCAAATCCTACTGTCCTTTTAATGATAACTCAAATGCCATTTCTTCTGGGCACTGTACAAGTGCTCCTAAGTGTGCCCTATATTCATTTGGTTATATGGTTGCCTCTCTCATCAGACAGAGAGTTTCATGAGAGCATGGACCATGTCTTAATTCATTTTAATTTTAATCTGCTGCTCCAAACACAGTGCCAGCTACACAAAAATTGCTCAATAAATGTCACTGAATCAGTGCTAATCTCTCCTACTCTAAATACCTAAAAGCAATTATGTACAGTTTGATTTGTATTAAGTAATTTGTTCTTTTCTGTCTGATGCTTTGTAAAAGTTCTTCCATCATCTTTTGTGTGTGAGCCTCGGTCCTCAGCTACCTTGGGAGTGGACGGCAGGGCCATAACTTCCTTTCTTTTGAATTAAGCTTTCACACATGACATAGTTGCATGTGCTCCTATTTGGATACATACACACTACACACAGTAGAATTGTAAATGTTTGAATAGTGCCAGGGTGGTCCAGGAACTGATCATATCATCATACAATGTCACTGGCATCCAGAATTAGATGGAGGATAGGAATGAATGGGGTTCATCAGTTGTTGCTTTTTCTTTCATTCTCTTTATTATCTCTATCTCATCTACCAGGAATGGCAGGAAGAACATGAGAAAGATTCTCTGGGATTGTCTAGGCTCTAGAAGTAGTTAGAGACCAGGAGAACACTGTTCAAATGGAGGAAAGAAGGGGAGACAATTAACATTCCTTGAGCAACAATTACTTATATTACACATCACACACACAATACCTAATTTCCCCAATCAACTTTATGAAGTATAGGAAGTACCTTCACTTCATATGAGGAAACTTGGGCTTCAAGTAGTTATGTTATTGTTCAAAGTCACCCAGCATGTAAGGGTTAGAACCAAATGTTGGACCTAGGCTTGCCAGTCTCTCTAGTGTCCATGTTCTTTCCACACCAACCCAGGACGGCAGAGTGAGAAAGGAGATGTTAACTTTCTAAGCAGAATATGGGCAATAAACAGCTACCCAACAGAGGAGAATTGAATACAAGTGTCACAAGAACAGAAGCTAAACATTAAGCACCATTTGTAATACTATAACTAAAAATCAGCAAAGCACTGAGATCTCTTTTAGAGATCCTCACATATGACATTCATTGAGATATTTTTCCATTTTGCTCAGCATGAATAAACAATTTTCTCATAGACTGTATAACATGGAAAGATTTCGGGAGTTTGGAGTACAGATCACAGAAAAAACACACATAAAGTGAGTAAAGAGTTAAGTGGGGATTTTCTCCGTTTCTGACACCAGAGGAACAGGCATAATGGTTTCCTTATATGACAAATTCATCATTTTCCAAATACTAACTCATATTATATTGTTGATGATTTTGAATCACTGGTTTCTAGTTTTTCTGCTTCTTTTCTTAAATGAAAGAAAATATCCAGCTGGTAATGACTACCCTCATTCTTCATCTCGGATAGCTATTAGACAGCTATTTCACTTTTGGAGTTAAATCCAGCACCAGTGGCCTGCAAGATCTAGATAGTCTGCCTGAAGATCTGGCATCCATTGGTCTATCTTAAAAAGTTCTTCAACTCTACTAACTTCTACTAATACTAATAGCTAACTTTTACTGATGTCCACTTTGTACAAACACTGTACCAAGCATTCTTCACAGGTTATCTCATTTCATCCTCATGACAATCCTAAAAATTAGAATATTATTATTGCTCATGTTGTGAGAAAACTGAGGCAGAGATATTCAGAAACTTATCAAAGGTCACAGAGTTAGGAAGTAAGATGGTGATGCCAGGATGTTATTATTCTCTGGACATGATGGTTAACTGAAATCACTGCTGCAAGACCAGTCTTCCCTACATACAAATGGCTGTGGAGTTCCTCAATAAGGAATGATAATCCATGAACATGAGAAATTACTTTTAATAGCTATGTTCATAAATCAAGGAATGAGAAGCCAGTTAGGAAGGTTAAGCAATTGTTTCTTTACCTTTTTTTAAAATATCTTTATTGGAGTATAATTGCTTTACAGTGTTGTGTTAGTTTCTGTTGTACAACAAAGTGAATCAGCTATAAGTATACATATATCCCCATATGCCCCTCTTGAGCCTCCCTCCCATCCTCCCTATCCCACCCCTCTAGGTCCTCACAAAGGATCTTTACCTTTAATGGCCCATCCTGAGTCATTCCAGGATGAAATAATTAGTTACTGTGAAATGTGACCTCACACTCAGGGTCAGGAAAGCTCACATTTTTGCTGTTGAGGACCTAGAATTATGTGATTCTATATTTAAACTCTTATTAATTTTCTGAATTTAATCAGACACTCTGATCTACTCTCTTCAAAAAGAGTGTCTAGGTTTCCAAGTCCAATATGTTTAAGTATTGGAAGAGCTCAATAAAAAGGCAACCAGAGGCACAGACTTGACTATGGCAGAGGAGGGTAAAAGTGTGGGTATAGATTTCAAATGGGAAGAAACCTGGGAGAAAATTAATGTAGAAAGCAAATATATCGATCAGTGATGGCAGATGACAAGGATGATCAGAATCTACAGATAGGGCAGGATTTCAAATCAGGTTTAAGATCAGGAGAAAGTGACACAAAGGAAATGCTTGAACAGAAACACCTGAGTGACAAGATAATCAAATGTAGCTTCTTTGATCTTGTTTTTTGACATCTGAAGATTACCCAAGATAGCCGAGTCTTAATTAGTGAACACAAGCTCAATGTGGATCAAGGGATCTGGCAAGGCAGATTCCATGTTTATAAGAAATTCTTTCAAAAGTTAGAACTTCAAGTGACCAGGATGTGTCTTTTTTGTGGGAATTGAATGGGTGGAACCCTAGGGAAACAGTAACTATCTGAAATAATTTTGACTTCTATCTATAATACAAGCACTTTGGACAACCAATTAAGACAGTGAAGTTAAACTTATTTTTAGCAGTTCATATGTTTTTTTCACTTGTGAACATCAAATAAGTGAACCAAAAACAGACTGGTTGGTGAGGACAACCCGGAGCCACATCTGCTCTCTGCCCTCCAAGCACTCCATGAAATGATGTCAATCTCTATTGAAGACTCTATTGATCATGACCACCCAAATGTTAGCCAACTTCTCCTTTATTATAATACTAAGAAAGGAAGCAAAACTAAATAAAATACTTTAAAAGATGTTTAGAAATACTAAAAAAGAAACTGAGAGATACCCAAAATAGAATCCTTTAACATTCCTGTTATAGTGGGAAGTGGATCCGTTTTCTGTAAATGTATTCTAGGAACAGGTTGGTGCATAATAGTTCTAGAAATAATCAACACACTAAAATCTTTCTCTAGACATATATCAAGCTGTAAGGGAGCAAATTTCCCACCCCAAAATATCTCTTTGGCATGCAGATTATCTCGAGCTGGAATCAATCAAGGCCTAAAACATTCAGGAAGAATCTTTGACCTTTGCCCTAACTGCCTAAAGATTGTACATAGAGGTATCACCAAAGATAACTGTGGTATGAACTAGGTGTGGTAGACAGGGAAGAACCTAGCAAGGTCTGTTTGCTAAAATACCTCTCTGTGTCTCACTATCTCTGCATAGCCCAGCAAGCATTTTTTTACCAAGCATTTGCTCTTCCATCTCCATGTCAATTGACTTCCTCTCCTTTGAAATCCCAAACTAACAAAATCCTCTTTTGTCTTTAGCTGAAGATGGCATTTAAGGTGAGGACTTTGGCCATTTGGGCAATTTACTCAGTTTTCCTAGATCTAGCCCATGTATACATGCCATTAAACTTTTGATTGATTTTCTCCTGTTAATCTGTCTCATGTTCATTTATTCTTAGACCAGCCGAAGAACCTAGAAGGACTGAGGAAAATTTCTTCTTCCCCAACAAAGTATAAGGGCAAAACTAGTTGTAAAGAGTATCTGTATTCTGAGATCTTTTCTGAGTTTTTGCTCACTTTTTTCTCACTTGAGTTCAGCAGCTCCAGTTAAGATCAAAGGATTCTGTGAACCAAAAGTCAGTGCATTTGATTTTTAGTTGTTTTTATATTGGGACCATGGAATTCTATAAATGAAGAAATAAAACTGTTTCCAAATCGAGATTTATATCAGGGATTGGAATCTGACTTAAAACACAAATATATTTACTGAAATGTATATTTTAAGTGGGATATTATCAACTTTTCTAAAGGGAATTTTTTTTAACATCTTTATTGGAGTCTAATTGATTTACAATGTTGTGTTAGTTTCTGCTGCATAAAAAGGTGAATCAGCTATATGTGTATATATATATATATATATATATATATATATATATATATATATATATCCACATATCCCCACCCTCTTGCATCTCCCTCCCACCCTCCCTATCCCACCACTCCAGGTGGACACAAAGCTGAACTCCCTGTGCTATGGGGCTGCTTCCTACTAGCTATCTATTTTACATTTGGTAGTGTATATATGTATTACTCTTTCACTTCCTCCCAGCCTACTCTTCCCCCTCCCCATGTCCTCAAGTCCATTCTCTAGTAGGGCTGTGTCTTTATTCTCGTCTTGTCCTTAGGTTCTTCATGACCATTTTTTTTTTTGATTCCATATATACGTGTTAGCATACGGTATTTGTTTTTCTCTTTCTGACTTACTTCACTCTGTATGACAGACTCTAGGTCCATCCACCTCACTACAAATAACTCAATTTCATTTATTTTTATGGCCGAGTAATATTCCACTGTATATGTGTGCCACATCTTCTTTAACCGTTAATTTGTTAGTGGACACTTAGGTTGCTTCCATGTCCTGGCTAATGGAAATAGTGCTGCAATGAACATTGTGGTACATGACTCTTTTTGAATTATGGTTTTCTCAGGGTATATGCCCAGTAGTGGGATTGCTGGATCATATGGTAGTCCTATTTTTAGTTTTTTAAGGAATTTCCATACTGTTCTCCATAGTGGCTATATCAATTTACATTCCCACCAACAGTGCAAGAGGGTTCCCTTTTCTCCACACCCTTTCCAGAATTTCTTGTTTGTAGATTTTTTTCATGAAGGCCATTCTGACAGGTGTGAGGTGATGCCTCATCATAGTTTTGATTTGCATTTCTCTAATGATTAGTGATGTTGAGCATCTTTCATGTGTTTGTTGGCAGTCTGTATATCTTCTTTGGAGAAATGTCTATTTAGGTCTTCCACCCATTTTTTGATTGGGTTGGGTTTTTTTTTTTTTTTTGATATGCAGCTGCATAAGCTGCTTGTATATTTTGGAGATTAATCCATTGCTTTGTTTGAAAACATATTCTCCCATGCTGAGGGCTGCCTTTTCATCTTGTTTATGGTTTCCTTTGCTGTGCAAAATCTTTTAAGTTTCATTAGGTCCCATTTGTTTATTTTTGTTTTTATTTCCATTTCACTAGGAGGTAAGTCAAAAAGGATCTTGTTGTGATTTATGTCATAGGGTTTTCCTCTAAGAGTTTGATAGTGTCTGGCCTTACATTTAGGTCTTTAATCCATTTTGAGTTTATTTTTGTGTATGGTGTTGGGAGTGTTCTAATTTCATTCTTTTACATGTAACTGTCCAGTTTTCCCAGCACCACTTATTGAAGTGGCTACCTTTTCTCCATTGTATATTATTGCCTCCTTTGTCAAAGGTAAGGTGATCATATGTGTGTGGATTTACCTCTGGTCTTTCTATTCTGTTCCACTGATCTTTACTTCTGTTTTTCTGCCAGTACCATATTGTCTTGATTACTGTAGCTCTGTAGTATAGCCTGAACTCAGGGAGCCTGATTCCTCCAGCTCCATTTTTCTTTCTCAAGATTGCTTTGGCTATTCAGGGTCTTTTGTGTTTCCATACAAATTGTAAAATTTTTTGTTCTTGTTCTGTGAAAAATGCCATTGGTAGCTTGTTAGGGAATGCATTGAATCTGTAGATTGCTTAGGGTAGTATAGTCATTTTCACAATGTTGATTCTTCCAATCCAAGAACATAGTATATCTCTCCATCTGTTTGTATCATCTTTAATTTCTTTCATCCTTGTCTTATACATGTCTTTTGTCTCCTTATGTAGGTTTATTCCTAGGTTTTTTTTTTTTTAATTAGTAGGTATAGTTTTTTATAAAGACTAAATTGAAGGCAGTTTTCATTGAAAATATTCGGGAATGCATAAGAATTTTCCTATCTTTTGCTTATTTTGCTTGTTTGATAAGTTTGAATTAAAGTTATTTTTGCCTTAGACATAAAAATTATTATTAATCTGCAGGGGAGATATAGGTCGGTGGTTCTCAACCAGGAGCAATTTTGCTGGAAGAGGGAAGTGGAGTTTGATAGTTGACGGAGTGGTGTTTTGTCAGTGAATGAATTGGTGTTGGTGTTGGGAAGGAAGGAACAAACACATTCTTGGAAACTGGAGGAAAGTTGGGAAAGAAGTGTGGGAATAGAGGTGTGAGAGGTAGTGGACGAGGTGTGTGGTAGATGTTGAAGCTGCTAGTGAGACAGTGTTTAAAATGGAGTGGTAATAGGTAAGGAGATGGGATGTGTCCTAGAGGATGAATCTGAAAAGGGCTGAGAATTTGGGGGATAAAGAGGCTTGTAGTCTGGAGTAGGATGTTGGTTTTTAATATTTTAGAAGTATTTTGTGATTGTATGTCTGGGGAAATCTAAACTGCTCTTATGTGATTATAATAACTTTTGTCTTTTCTCCTTTCCTCCTCTCGTCCAGGCTTGGGCAGCTGGACACAATGGCTGGTATAGATCAGTCAGATTTTCATTTACTAGGTCGTCCCCAGATGAATTCTACTGTTAGTAGTCCACTTTTTAATGGTTGGCTTTGTTCATCACTGAATTTTGTCTTGTCTTTTTTTTTCCCTCCAGTTTCAGAAAATTACAGGTGATGCTAGGATTCCTTTGCCTCTCGACTCCTTCCATGTCCCAGTGTCTACTCAGGAGGCCTTAGAAACTTCCAAAGACAACGTGGGGGTCCCAGTCAAAGAGCAGCGGCAGGAGTCTTTTGAAGATTTCATTGCTAGAACATGTTCTCCCTTCAGCAGACGTCATTTCTGGAACTATGCCCTTTCAGAGAGATCATATTGAGTTCAAGAGCTTTGTCGAGAAATCTTTTTTCTAAAGCATCACCTCCTTTGGTGTTGCCAATGTGGAATGGAATATTCATCTTGCTTCTATTCTGGGGCTCCACTGGACATCAATTCTAATAGTAGCTTTTCCTTTTTGACCACTTCCCAAAATTATACTTCTCTTTTTCTGTCTAGCAGCTTTGGATGGTTCCTTCACCAATGGAGAAGTTATCCACTGATATTGTCTCGCCCAGCCATGGCTGGAAGAAGCTCTGGATACAGATCAGGGGCAGAGGGTGCTCAGGAGCAGCACCCAGTCCACCCAGCGGAGGCAGTCAGCTTTAAGTCCAGCAGACCCTCCCACAGGGAAGCACGCAAGGCGGGCGGAGGCACTGAGTCCTGCAGTGCGCACAGGTCCTCACAACGTGGGAAGAAGTCGGCCGCGGTGCTGCAGCGCAGCTTCACCGAGTGATCATGGCCCGAGCGTGGCCTCAGGGACGCTGGCTGTGGACATGAAGCCCACACCCGCCTGGGGACCTGGCTCGCCTCCCAGCCCCTCGGGCACTCACCACCCGGCGGCTGCAGCCCCGCAGCGTGCACAGGACCCGTGTCGCAGCCAGACGACACAAGGCCACGGGCCCCAGCTAGGCCAGCCCCTCCATGCTGCACTCCCGCATCGCCTCCTGTGGCACATCGCCGGCCCTTGGCGCCAGCCTCACCACCCTCTGCGCACAGGGCTGTGGTTCAAACCCCATTCCTAGGTATTTTATTCTTTTGTTGCAATGGTAAATGGGAGTGTTTCCTTAATTTCTTAGATTTTTCATCATTAGTGTATAGGAATGCAAGAGATGTCTATACATTAATTTTGTATCCTGCTACTTTACCAAATTCATTCATTAGCTCTAGTAGTTTTCTGGTAGCATCTTTAGGATTCACTATGTATAATATCATGTCATCTGCAGTGACAATTCTACTTCTTTTCCGATTTGGATACCTTTTATTTCTTTTTTTTCTCTGATTGCTGTGGCTAAAACTTCCAAAACTATGTTGAATAATACTGGTGAGAGCTGGGAAATCTTGTCTTGATCCTGATCTTACAGGAAATGGTTTCAGTTTTTCACCATTGAGGACGATGTTGGCTGTGGGTTTCTCATATATGGCCTTTATTATGTTGAGGTAGGTTTCCTCTATGCCCACTTTCTAGAGAGTTTTTATTATAAATCGGTGTTGAATTTTTTTGGAAGCTTTTTCTGCAGCTATTGAGATTATCATATGGTTTTTATCCTTCAGTTTGTTAATATGGTGTATCCCATTGATTGATTTGAACATATTGAAGAACCCTTGCATTCCTGGGATAAACTCCACTTGATCATGGTGTATGATCTCTTTAATATGCTGTTGGATTCCGTGTGCTAGTATTTTGTTGAGGATTTTTGCATCTATTTTCATCAGTGATATTGGCTTTAGCTTTCTCTTTTTGTGACATCTTTTTCTGGTTTTGGTATCAGGGTGATGGTGGCCTCGTAGAATGAGTTTGGGAGTGCTCCTTCCTCTGCTCTATTTTGGAAGAGTTTGAGAAGAATAGGTGTTAGCTCTTCTCTAAATGTTTGATAGAATTCACCTGTGAAGCCATCTGGTCCAGGGCTTTTGTTTGTTGGAAGATTTTTAATCACAGTTTCAATTTCAGTGCTTGTTATTGGTCTGTTCATATTTTCTCTTTCTTCCTGGTTCAGTCTTGGAAGGTTGTACTTTTCTAAGAATTTGTCCATTTCTTCCAGGTTGTCCATTTTATTGGCATAGAGTTGCTTGTAGTAATCTCTCATGATCCTTTGTATTTCTACAGTGTCAGTTGTTACTTCTCCTTTTTCATTTCTTTTTTTTTTTGTACCGCATATAGGATTTTTATTTAAAAGGAGCAAAAAATGTGTTTCATGTCATTGAGAGCTTAATTTGGGGCTAGATTTCTGATTATTTAACTCACCCCAATGTTGCAAAGTTTTTTTTTTTTTTGCTTTTTTCTTTTAACAACTTTATTGGGGTATAATTGCTTTACAATGGTGTGTTAGTTTCTGCTTTATAACAAAGTGAATCAGTTATACATATACATATGTTCCCATATCTCTTCCCTCTTGCTTCTCCCTCCCTCCCGCCCTCCCTATCTCACCCCTCCAGGCGGTCACAAAGCACTGAGCTGATATACCTGTGCTATGCGGCTGCTTCCCACTAGCTATCTACCTTACGTTTGGTAGTGTATATATGTCCATGCCTCTCTCTCGCTTTGTCACAGCTCACCCTTCCCCCTCCCCATATCCTCAAGTCCGTTCTCCAGTAGGTCTGTGCCTTTATTCCTGTCTTACCCCTAGGTTCTTCATGACATTTTTTTCCCTTAAATTCCATATATATGTGTTAGCATACGGTATTTGTCTTTCTCTTTCTGACTTACTTTGCTCTGTATGACAGACTCTAGGTCTATCCACCTCATTACAATAGCTCAATTTCGTTTGTTTTTATGGCTAATATTCCATTGTATATATGGGCAACATCTTCTTTAACCATTCATCCGATGATGGGCACTTAGGTTGTTTCCATTACTGGGCTATTGTAAATAGAGCTGCAATGAACATTTTGGTACATCATTGTTTTTGAATTACGGTTTTCTCAGGGTATATGCCCAGTAGTGGGATTGCTGGGTCAAATGGTAGTTCTATTTGTAGATTTTTAAGGAACCTCCATACTGTTCTCCATAGTGGCTGTACCAATGCACATTCCCACCAACAGTGCAAGAGTGTTCCCTTTTCTCCACACCCTCTCCAGCATTTATTGTTTCTAGATTTTTTGATAATGGCCATTCTGACTGGTGTGAGATTATATCTCATTTTAGTTTTGATTTGCATTTCTCTAATGATTAATGATGTTGAGAATTCTTTCATGTGTTTGTTGGCAGCCTGTATATCTTCTTTAGAGAAATGTCTATTTAGGTCTTCTGCCCATTTTCGGATTGGGTTGTTTGTGTTTTTGTTATTGAGTTGCATGAGCTGCTTGTAAATTTTGGAAATTAATCCTTTGTCAGTTGCTTCATTTGCAAACATTTTCTCCCATTCTGAGGGTTGTCTTTTGGTCTTGTTTATGGTTTCCTTTGCTGTGCAAAAGCTTTTAAGTTTCATTAGGTCCCATTTGTTTATTTTTGTTTTTATTTCCATTTCTCTAGGAGGTGGGTCAAAAAGGATCTTGCTGTGATTTATGTCATAGAGTGTTCTGTCTAGGTTTTCCTCTAAGAGTTTGAGAGTTTCTGGCCTTACATTTAGGTCTTTAATCCATTTTGAGCTTATTTTTGTGTATGGTGTTAGGGAGTGATCTAATCTCATACTTTTACATGTACCTCTCCAGTTTTCCCAGCACCACTTATTGAAGAGGCTGTCCTTTCTCCACTGTACATTCCTGCCTCCTTTATCAAAGATAAGGTGGCCATATGTGTGTGGGTTTATCTCTGGGCTTTCTATCCTGTTCCATTGATCTATCTTTCTGTTTTTGTGCCAGTACCATACTGTCTTGATTACTGTAGCTTTGTAGTATAGTCTGAAGACTTGGAGCGTGATTACTCCAGCTCCATTTTTCATTCTTAAGATTGCTTTGGCTATTGGAGGTCTTTTGTGTTTCCATACAAATTGTGAAAGTTTCTGTTCTAGTTCTGTGAAAAATGCCAGTGGTAGTTTGATAAGGATTGCATTGAATCTGTAGATTGCTTTGGGTAGTAGAGTCATTTTCACCATGTTGATTCTTCCAATCCAAGAACATGGTATATCTCTCCATCTATTTGTATCATCTTTAATTTCTTTCATCAGTGTCTTATAATTTTCTGCATACAGGTCTTTTGTCTCCTTAGTTAGGTTTATTCCTAGATATTTTATTCTTTTTGTTGCAATGGTAAATGGGAGTGTTTTCTTGATTTCACTTTCAGATTTTTCATCATTAGTGTATAGGAATGCCAGAGATTTCTGTGCATTAATTTCGTATCCTGCTACTTTACCAATTTCATTCATTAGCTCTAGTAGTTTTCTGGTAGCATCTTTAGGATTCTCTATGTATAGTATCATGTCATCTGCAAACAGTAACAGCTTTACTTCTTCTTTTCCAATTTGGATTCCTTTTATTTCCTTTTCTTCTCTGTTTGCTGTAGCTAAAACTTCCAAAACTATATTGAATAAGAGTGGTGAGAGTGGGCAACCTTGTCTTGTTCCTGATCTTAGTGGAAATGCTTTCAGTTTTTCACCATTGAGGACGATGTTGGCTGTGGGTTTCTCATATATGGCCTTTATTATGTTGAGGAAAGTTCCCTCTATGCCTACTTTCTGCAGGGTTTTAATCATAAATGGATGTTGAATTTTGTCAAAAGCTTTCTCTGCATCTATTGAGGTTTTTCTCCTTCAATTTGTTAATATGGTTTATCACATTGATAGATTTGCATATATTGAAGAATCCTTGCATTCCTGGAATAAACCCCACTTGATCATGGTGCATGATCCTTTTAATGTGCTTTTGGATTCTGTTTGCTAGTATTTTGTTGAGGATTTTTGCATCTATGTTCATCAGTGATATTGGCCTGTAGTTTTCTTTCTTTGTGACATCCTTGTCTGGTTTTGGTGTCAAGGTGATGTTGGCCTCGTAGAATGAGTGTTCCTCCCTCTGCTATATTTTGGAAGAGTTTGAGAAGGATAGGTGTTAGCTCTTCTCTAAATGTTTGATAGAATTCGCCTGTGAAACCATCTGGTCCTGGGCTTTTGTTTGTTGGAAGATTTTTAATCACAGTTTCAATTTCAGTGCTTGTGATTGGTCTGTTCATATTTTCTGCTTCTTCTTGATTCAGTCTTGGCAGGTTGTGCATTTCTAAGAATCTGGCCATTTCTTCTAGGTTGTCCATTTTATTGGCATAGAGTTGCTTATAGTAATCTCTCATGATCTTTTGTATTTCTGCAGTGTCAGTTGTTACTTCTTTTTCATTTCTAATTGTTGATTTGAGTCCTCTCTCTTTTTTTCTTAATGAGTCTTGTTAATGGTTTATCAGTGTTTTTTATCGTCTCAAAGAACCAGCTTTTAGTTTTATTGATCTTTGCTATTGTTTCCTTCTTTCTTTTACATTTATTTCTGATCTGATCTTTATGATTTCCTTGCTTCTGCTAACTTTGGTTTTTTTTTTCTTCTTCTTCTCCTTTCTCTAATTGCTTAGGTGTAAGGTTAGACTGTTTATTTGAGTTTATTTTATTTCTTGAGGTAGGATTTTACTGCTATAAACTTCCCTCTTAGAACTGCTTTTGCTGCAGCCCATAGGAATAGGGTCATTGTGTTTTCATTGTCATTTGTTTCTAGGTATTTTTTGATTTCCTCTTTGATTTCTTCAGTGATCTCTTGGTTATTTAGTAATGTATTGTTCAGCTTCCATGTGTTTGTATTTTTTAGAGTTTTTTTTCCTGTAGTTGATATCTAGTCTCATAACGTTGTGGTCAGAAAAGATTCTTGATATGATTTCAAGTTTCTTAAATTTACCAAGGCTTGATTTGTGACCCAAGATATGATCTATCCTGGAGAATGTTCCATGAGCACTTCAGAAGAAAGTGTATTCTGTTTTTTTTTTTTTTTTGGATGGGATGTCTTATAAATATCAATTAAGCCTATCTGGTCTAATGTGTCTTTTAAAGCTTGTGGGGTTTTTTGTTTTTTTTTTTTCATTTTGGGTGATCTGTCCATTGGTGTAAGTGGGGTGTTAAAGTCTCCTACTATTATTGTGTGACTGTTCATTTCCCCTTTATGGCTGTTAGCATTTGTCTTATGTATTGAGGTGCTCCTGTGTTGGGTGCATGAATATTTACAATTGTTATATCTTCTTCTTCTATTGATCACTTGATAATTATGTAATGTCCTTCTTTGTCTCTTGTAACAGTCTTTACTTCCAAGTCTATTTTGTCCTTAGGTCTGAAGTGGGTCTCTTGTAGACAGCATATATATGGCTCTTGTTTTTGTATCCCTTCAGCCAGTCTGTGTCCTTTGCCTGCAGCATTTAATCTATTTACATTTAAGGTAGTTATTGATATGTATGTTCCTATTACCATTTTCTCAATTGTTTTGGGTTTGTTTTTGTAGGTCTTTTCCTTCTCTTGTGTTTCCTGCCTAGAGAAGTTCTAGGCAGTTATTGATTATTGATATGTATGCTCCTATTACCTTTTTGTCAATTGTTTGGGCTTGTTTTTGTAGGTCTTTTCCTTCTCTTGTGTTTCCTGCCTAGAGAAGTTCCTTTAGCATTTGTTGCAAAGATGGTTTAATGGTGCTGAATTCTCTTAGCTTTTGCTTGTCTGTAAAGCTTTTAATTTCCATGTCAAATCTGAATGAGATCCTTGCTGGGTAGAGTAATCTTGGTTGTAGGTTTTTCTTTCATCACTTTAAATGTGTCCTTCCACTCCCTTCTGGCTTGCAATGTTTCAGTTGAAAGATCAGCTATTAACCTTATGGGGTTTCCCTTGTGTGTTATTTGTTGCTTTCCCCTCACTGCTTTTAGTATTTATTTATATTTAATTTTTATAGTTTGATTAATATGTGTTTTGTCATGTTTCTCCTTGGATTTATCATGTATGGGACTCTCTGTTCTTCCTGGATTTGATTGACTACTTCCTTTCCCATGTTAGGGAAGTTTTTTACTATAATCTCTTCAAATATTTTCTCAGTCTGTTTCTTTTTCTCTTCTTCTCCTGGGACCCCTATAATTTGAATGTTGATGTGTTTCATGTTGTCTCGACGTCTCTGAGACTGTCTTCAATTCTTTTCTTTCTTTTTTCTTTATTCTGCTCTGTGGCAGCTATTTCCACTATTTTATCTTCCAGGTCACTTATCCGTTCTTCTGCCTCAGTTATTCTGCTATTGATTCTATCTAGAGAATTTTTAATTTCATTTATTGTGCTGTTCATCATTGTTTGTTTGCTCTTTAGTTCTTTCTCATCCTTATTAAACATTTCTTGTATTTTCTCCATTCTACTTCCAAGATTTTGCACCATCCTTACTATCATTATTCTGAATTCTTTTTCAGGTAGACTGCCTATTTCCTCTTCATTTGTTTGGTCTGGTGGGTTTTTACCTTGCTCCTTCATCTGCTACCCATTTCTCTGTTTTCTCATTTCGTTTAACTTACTGTGTTTGTGGTCCCCTTTTCACAGGCTGCAAGTTTGTAGTTCCCGTTATTTTTGGTGTCTGCCCCCAGTGGGTGAGGTTGGTTCAGTGGGTTGTGTAGGCTTCCTGGTGGAGGAGACTGGTGCCTGTGTTCTGATGGGTGGGGCTGTATCTTGTCCTTCTGGTGGGTGGGGACCATCTGGTGGTGTGTTTTAGAGTGTCTGTGAACTTAGTATGACTTTAGGCAGCCTCTCTGCTAATGGGTGGGGTTGTATTCCTGTCTTGCTAGTTGTTTGGCATGGGGCATCCGGCACTGGAGCTTGTTGGCCTTTGGATGGAGCTGGGTCTTAGTGTTGAGGTGAAGATCTCTGTGAAAGCTCTTGCCGATTGATACTACATGGGGCCAGGGGGTTTCTTGTAGTCCAATGTCTTGGATTCAGCCCTCCCACCTCAGTGGCTTAGGCCCAGCACCTGGCTGGAGCACCAAGACATTGCCAGCCAAATGGCTCAGAAGAAAAGGAAGAAGAAAAACAAAAAAATGAACAGGGAGAACCCAGGAGAAATGGTAAGAGCAAACCTATACAGACAAAATCACATGAAGAAGCATACACATACACACTCACAAAAAGAGAAAAAGGAGAAAAACTATATATTATATATATACATACATATATTGAAAAAAAGGAAGAGAGCAAAACAGCCAACAAACAAATCCACCAATGATAATAGCACTAAATACTAAACTGAGATAAACATAAAACCAGAAACAAATTAGATGCAGAAAGCAAACCCCAAGTCTACAGTTGCTCTCAAAGTCCACCACCTCAATTTTGGGAACATTCATTGTCTATTCAGGTATTCTTCAGATGCAGGGTTTATCAAGTTGATTGTGGGGATTTAATCTGCTTCTCTTGAGGATGCATGGAGAAATTTCCCTTTCTCTTCTTTGTTCGCACAGCTCCTTAGGTTCAGCTTTGGTTTTGGCCCTGCCTTTGTGTAGGTCACACTCAGGAGTCTGTTACCCACCCAGACAGGAGGGGGTTAAAAAAGCAGCTGATTAGGACTCTCTTGCTCACTCAGGCCAGGGGGAGGGTGGGGTACGGTAGTCATAATTGGAATGCAGGGTGAGCCTGAGGTGGCAGAGGCTGGCTTGATATTGTAACAGCCTGAGACATGCCTTATGTTGTCCCTGGATAATGGGACACTGGCAGTGGCGTGCTGCACAGGCTCCTGGGTGGGGGGGTGTGGATAGTGACCTGTGCTTGCACACAACAGGATTCTTGGTGGCAGCGGCAGCAGCATTAGTGGTTCATGCCCATCTCTGGGGTCTGAGCTGATAGCCACAGCTCACACCCGTCTCTGGAGCTCGTTTAGGTGGTGCTCTGCCTTCTGTGGGCACACTGGGAAGGAATCCCCTCTCCTTGCACTCCCCAAAACAAAGGTCTCTTGCCTCTCTGGCAGTTCCAGCCTTTTTCCTGGACTCCCTCCCGGCTAGCTGTGGTGCACTATCCCCCTTCAGGCTGTGTTCATGCAGCCAACCCCAGTCCTCTCCCTGGGGTCTAAACTCCGAAGCCCAGGCCTCAGCTCCCAGCCCCCACCTGCTCCAGTGGGTGAGCAGAAAATCCTCTCAGGTTGGTGAGTGCTGGTCGGCACTGATCCTCTGTGCGGGAGTCCCTCCGTTTTGCCCTCCGCACCTCTGTTGCTTCACTCTCCTCCGTGGCTCTGAAGCTTCCCCCCAGCCCACCCCCCATCTCCACCAGTGAAGGGGCTTCCTAGTGTGTGGAAACGTTTCCTTCTTCACAGCTCCCTCCCAGAGGTGCAGGTCCTGTCCCTATTCTTTTGTCTCTGTTTTTTCTTTTTTCTTTTGCCCTACCCAGGTGCATGGGGATTTTCTTGCCTTTTGGGAAGTCTGAGGTCTTCTGCCAGCATTCAGTAGGTGTTCTGTAGGAGTTGTTCCACATGTAGATGTATTTTTGATGTATTTATGGGGAGGAAGGTGATCTCCACATCTTACTCCTCCATCATCTTGAAGGTCTCCCCTCGGGAATTTCTTTAAGGTTTGCTATTTGATTCTAGGGTGAGGGCTTAATGAATATTAATAAGGTAGCACACAAAATTTTACAAACAAATCGAACTGAAAATGGACTATGAAAATAGTACTTATTTCCCATAATGAAAATAAATAACAAAAGATTTCAAAATTATAAACCAGTAAGTCGTTGGATAGAGCACAAAATAAAGCTCACCACATAGAACAGAACCTAGAATAGGTTTTGCCTATTGGTTGGCAGTGTCTGTTTGGAACTCTGTGTGGAGAATGATCCAGAAGACACCCTGGGCCCACCTTGGAAGAGTGCTCTTGTTGACCAGCAATATCTACTGTGACCCTGGTGTCACGGAGAGGCAGTAACACATCAGGTGTTTTCTATTGCTGATTTGGGCTGCCGAAAAGCTTAAGATACTAGGGATGAATAAATCTACTTTATATACCTATGAGTCAAAATAGGCTAGGCAGGTCTGAGGTAACAAATGTAACCCAAAATCTCAGTGACTAACACAATAAAGGTGTATTTGCCAGTCAGTCAAATTCTGAAGCATGTTGAGCAGCCCTCCTCCATCTTGTAACTGGACCATCTGTACATTGGCCTCCAAGGTCACTGTGGCCAAGGAGGAATAAGTGGGAGGACAGTTGGAGGTCTCTTAAAAGGCTACCCCTGAAATTGCCCTGCATCAGTGACACCCATCTCCCGTGGGCCAGAATCCAATCATAAGGCCCCAATCTAAGTAAAACTCATGGATATTGGGTGAAGTTTAAGAGTTTCTGCCACAGTACATGAAAGGCAATTTGTGAAATGGATTCTGGACTTTATCTAGGACATGGAAGCTATGGTTATTCAACTAATTCAACTTCATATTGGCCTGTGTGGCTGGCAAAGAGCATTTCCTCTTACCTTAGCCTGAAGGTGAAAATGAACTTTAATCAATCAGGACAAGATGATAGCTGCAAACCAGTCATGAGCCAACAAAAATACATATTGTCTAACCACAGACCCTTACTCCCCTGTCCTAATAGTTAATGGAGTGTTAAAAGTCCATTTCCAACAGAAAAAAGGAGTCCAACACAGGTGGCTCAAGAGGTTTTAATGAAGAAACTGTTTATAAAGGTTTGGACAGAGTTAAGGGACTCTCCAAAGGATGGTGAGGCACCCAGAAACGAGTGCTAGCAGAAAGCTGTTACTACCTAGAATTCGTTCCAAAGGGCAAGGAGAAGAAATAATGTCTCCAGAGCTCAGTGAGTGCTGGAACCATGGAGAAAGAGTATCCTGACAGGAGCTATAGTCCTAGAGGGATGCAGCCATTACCAGAGACTATGCCTAGAGCACTGATGGAGCAGGGAAGAAATACCCTGACCTCTCTCTTCCAGCCTTTCCAGTCTTCTGCCAGACCAGTACCTCTCACAGGCCAAAGAGAACAGAGGCTAGCTGACCAGGAAACCAGGGAAATCTGTCATGATGATCAGCACCAGGGGCAATGAGTAAACAAAACAGTTACAGTTGGGGCTGGGGGGAGGATAGGGAGGCCTGACAAACAGAAAAGAACCGATTCATAGGCCATGGAAAAGATGGCTGAAAAATGAAAATGAAGAGACAGCTTTTGGAGAAATGGGAAGATTTATCAATCCTCATTTTTTTTTTTTTTGGTGGTACGCGGGCCTCTCACTGCTGTGGCCTCTCCCGTTGCTGAGCACAGGCTACGGACTCGCAGGCTCAGTGGCCATGGCTCATGGGCCCAGCCGCTCCACGGCATGTGGGATCCTCCTGGACCGGGGCACAAACCCGTGTCCCCTGCATCGGCAGGCGGACTCTCAACCACTGCGCCACCTGGGAAGCCCCAATCCTCATTTTTAATGAGCAATATCCTTTTTACCATTCCAATTGGCTCCATTCCTAGTTTGGCTATTCAAGTGCAAGAACTACTACAGTGACTATATATAGATACGACAAGTATCCTAGCAAAAGTATCCGCTAAAACAAATGCACTCCTATCAAAAAGACTCCTCGGCCATATCAAAAGGAGACTCACAAAGGAGTGGAGACCTTCCTGAAGCCATCTATTCATTCAATTACCAACTCAGCAAATATCTTTTGAGTATCGACTAAATGCCAGGGACTTCATTAGGCACTGAAAATGCAAAGATGAACAAGACATATGATTTCTTCCGTCCTTTGGTTGTATGATCTGTGGGAAAGTTGAAGCACAGTAAGCAAAGCATCTTCTGCAGATAGGTTTGGAGAGAAGACACACACCAGGTCACGAAGAGCCTTGGAGGTCATGGTTGGAAGAGGGTATTTTACTCTGATTTCCATGGGAAGCTATTGAAAGCGTGAGGCCATGACTTCTCACTGTACTTAGAATAAAATGATCCATTGAGGGTTCAAGACAATCCATCCATTCTTGCCGTGTGAAGAGTGGACTGGTAGGAGCCATGTTTGGAAGCAGGAGTACCAGTTAGAAGATTTTTTTCAGGGTCCATGTAAAAGAGGTCAATGAATGGGCCAGGAAGCAAGTTGTAGAGATAGAAGTGCACAATTTCAAAGTACATTTTCAAGGCAGATTTAGTTTATCAGACTTGTTAAGATCAGGGCAGCCTCCAGCCTGGAAAAATCTGTATAAATCCATTTGTCTTAAGTGTTTGTCAGCTTGGTTTATGGATGGTCTCTAGGCTCAGCATTGCATCTTTGTGAATTCACTGAATGTATTAGTTTCCTAGAGCTGCTGTAACAAATTACTACAAACTTGGTGGCTTAAGACAACAGAAATTTATTCTCTACAGAGAATAAATTCTGGAGGCTGAAAGTGCTAAATCAAAGTGTCAGCAGTTTTGGTCCCTTCTGGAGGATCTGAGGGGAAGCCATGCCATGCCTTTCTCCTAGCAATCTTTGACTTTCTTTGACTTGGGACTTCCCTGGTGGTCCAGTGGTTGAGAGTCCTTTTTCTAATGCAGGGGCCACAGGTTCGATCCCTGGTCAGGGAACTAAGATCCCACATGCCACGGGGCAACTAAGCCCGCATGCTGTAGCTACTGAGCCCATGTGCCACAACTAGAGGCCCCTTGTGCTGCAACTGCTGAGCCCATGTGCTCTGGAGCCTGCGCACCACAACTAGAGAGAAGCCCGTGTGCCGCAACAAAAGATCCTGTGTGCCGCAATTAAGACTAGATGCAGCCAAATAAATTAATTAATTAATTAAAAAATAAAATTTAAATGCATTACTCTAATCTCTGCCTCTCTTCACACGGCTTTCTTCCCTGTGTGTCTCTGTGTCTCAAATTTCCCTTTCTTTTCTCTTATAAGGACATTAATCATTGGATTTAGGACCCACTCTAAATCCAGGATGATCTCTTCTTCAGGTCTTTAACTTAATTACACCTGCAAAGACCCTATTTCCAGATAAGGCTACATTCACAGACATCAGAGTTTAGGGCTTAGACATACATTTTTGGGGCGGACTCAATTCCATCACTGCCCTGAGCTTTTTGCTTTCTTGTGTGAATGTGACAATTATATCAAATCAAATCAAATCATATTAAATAATGCCACTGGGTATAATTTATAACCCAAAGTACTATCCAAATGATTATTAATATATTAAAAAATTATTTTATTTGAAGGGCAGATTTAACAGTCAACATATTATTCAACCATATGCTTTTTCACAAAGTAATTTTAATAACAGCAACAACAATAAAAGGAGCTTTCTATCACACTTAAATTTATCTAATGTATAATATTAGCATGTGGCTATAAATGCATATGCATCTATATCAATAAATGAGAGAGATGGAAAGATGAGAGGAAAACAATAATAAGAAAACATGAGAGAGGGAGGGAAGGGAGGAAGGAAAAGAGGGAGAAAGAGGAATGAAGGGAGGGAAATCCCTTTATATATTACATACCATTTTCCTTCTCTGGTCAAAGGAAACTTAGACTTTCATGGCCTAAAGAAAGGAAGACCGTAGGCATGTAAAATGTAAAAAGAAACAAGAAGCTAATTCTATGAAGCACCGAGCTCAGGGCTTTAATGACATTATTGCATGAAATACACCTCACAACCCCGTGATGTTGACACCACTTTCCTCCTCATTTTACACCTGAGGTTTACAGAGATTATATAACTTGCCCAGGGTCATGGGGTTGCCAAGAAAGTGGCAGACCGGGGATATGAACCCAGGTTTGCCTGACAGTTGATCCATAGTGCTCGAAACCACAGTACCATATCACAGTGTTTCATTCCTATGGGTTACTTAAACACTTTCATTCATCCAACAAGCATTTATTGGATACCTGTTACAGGGGCAAGAAACAAAGATGAACAATGCAGAATAGGTCCCTGTTTTCTTGGGGCTTACATTCCAGTGGGGGAAATAGGCAATAAGTCAATTAGTACACAAAGTCATTCTCAATGATACTATGGAATCATTGAAACTGGGTACTGTGATAAAGCACAATTGGAAAGGGGGAGCCCACTTTTGACAACAGGTTGAAGAAAGCCCCTTAGGAAAGTGACCTTTGCGTATAGACCTGAATAAAACAGCGGGTGTGTGTGTGTGTGTGTGTGGAAATCCCATGAAGATATAGGGGAAGAATATTCCAGGGAGAAGGAAGAGCAAGTGTAAAGAATCTGAGGCAAGAGTGTACTAGAAACGCCTGACAATAAGTCCAATGAGTCCAGGAGAAAGGGACCATGAAGACATGAGGGTGATGAGGAAGGCTGGGCTGGGGTGTATAGTTCCTGTAGATGAAGCAACGACAAGGGAGAGAAGTGGATTTATTCTAAGTGCAATCCAAAGACCTTAGAGGACTTTAGGAAGGGGAGTGACGGGATCTGCTGATAATTTTTAAAGATTGCTCTGATGCTATTGTAGGAGACCAACTCTAAAGTAGATAGATTCAAAGAGACCAGTCACAAGGCTGTTGTTTTCTCCCCAGAGCAAGGTGTTGGCAGTAAGTTGATGGTAATAGAGAGGGAGAGAAGTCAACCGATATGAGTACATATTCTTGATGGACTTAGATGTGATTAGTAAGGGAAAAAGAGGAATCAAAAATGATGACTTGCTTTCGGCTTGATTAACTGTGCACTTTCTTCACGTCAAGGAAGTGAGACTTACAATGACTGGCCTCTGCTGTCATATCTGAGTGTGCCGCACCTCTCCATTTCTAGCCTTCACAATTCTAAACCCATCCTTCTCCTGCCTCCCCTCCCCTTCCTCATAAACCTCACATCTCCAAAACTGCCCCTTCCTAACACACACACACACACACACACACACACACAAACACACACACTCACTCACACACTGTCCATGCATGACCATTTCTTACCCCCTTTTTCTGGGACATCTCCCTCAGTGATTTAGGCTCACAAAGATTCCTCCTTTACATTAGAATATTAGCTTTGGAAAGAATTTAGAGACTTCCATCTCTGATCACCTCATTTCACAGAAGGGGAAACTGAGAAGAACCCAGAGAGAGCAATTTGCCTATCCAAGGTCACATAGCTAGTTAGTGGCAAAACCAGGAATAGAGAATAAAAGTCTCTTGATATCCAATCAAATTCTCTTTCTTATAATCCAGCTGCGTTCTAAAATTCCTTTCCCTGTATAGTCCCTCTTATTCAACAGGCATTTTATGACAAAGTGTTTGGTTCTCTCATTTGTCTGCTCTATACGTTCTTTGCCTCCCTAGATAAGGACAGAGACTGTGTCATCATTTGGCATTACACACAGTGCTGACTCTATTACTCAAGGCTATTCAATACACTTAGGGGTTGGCTGATTGATTATACTGTAGTACCATATTTGCATACCTAACCTCTCATGTTTTTAAGTCTACAATCTAAATTTCCATGGCAGGCAGCTACATCCGGTTCTGGTCTGCTCTAGGGAAAAAGTAAAATCTTGCTCATTTTATATCTTTATTATTATCAAATGGTGTTAATATATCTGATCAACCTAGCACAAAGGAAATTGCAGTGACTGTATTCTTTTATTTCTATTGCCATCTCTGCATAAACTGGGCTAAACTAAGGTCCCAGGTTCTGTCTACTTGTTACTAAATCCTGGACATCTCATTAGTGATCGATGGCCTAATCCTTTTAATATGTCTTTCAAGAAGACTCTCTTATTACCCATGCTCCTTCAGGAAGGAGCTAGGGATGTAGGAGGGGAGGGGAGGGGAGAATCTGCTAAATTCTCTGAAATTACATTTTGGGTTTAGAAATAACTAAGTCTTGGCTATGCAGAAATGTGTTCACCAGCATTTTCAGAACACAACCAGAATCTGTCCTCTATCCACTCTCATTGACGTTAAAAGCTTGTTCTTTTCACCTGTTTCATCTGAAAGCTGTACTGCCTTTTGCTTTGTCCATAGATGCTGCCCCTGAGTGTCTAAGTGGAACCAAAAGAAAAAACATGGCTCACCAGACTTGTCCGGGTTCAACTCTGATTGCCAGCCTCATTCCAGATAACCCATGGCTCCCTTCGAAACCAAGACCTTAGGGCCATCTCTAATTTGTTTTTGTTGTTCTCTCCCATATTGTCTGGATAATTCTGGTCTCTAAATGGCCTAACAAATGACGATTCACACACATACACACTTCATGCCATGGATATTTTCAGAATTAGTATTTTAACTTTCTAGTCACATTAATAATGAGATCCATAAGGCTATACAGCTTAGGGGTTGAGATATCTACTTCGGAGTCAGGCAGACTGGAGCAAAGCCTTGATTTTCTATTTATCTGTATGACAAAAACTTTAACTTTCCAAGCCTTAGTTTCCTCTTCCATTATTTAGGGATTAAAAACATCTCCAAATAGGGTTTTGCGGGAATGCTGGGATTTAAGGCACACGAAACTTTGAGCACAGTGTCTGGCATAGAATGACCCTCTCAGTAATTACAAGCTGCTCTTAGCATTACTGGTGTTATTGTTATAAAACAATAAAATGTTCCTATAAGTTTTAATAGTGCTGGACAAAGTCAGAACAAGGATTCTTTCAGTGACTTTCTAATTTAGACAAGGAAACAAAAGAACCTCTGGGAAAAGTTGGAAACTGAGTGGCTGCTCCCCCAGCCCCCTATCCCCACCCTGTGGGTGGCATGAACAATTGAAAAGGCTAATTGAGCAGCAACCCCAGATAACTTCAGGGATGATAAGTTTCATGAGCATTATCTGGAAACTTTATCTTGCCAACAAAAATAAGCAGGGTCTCCTACAAAAAGAATCTAAAATCTGTTCACTAAGCAGTGTTTTGAACAGCAAATACAGATGGACAGTAATATTTACGGTCAATTTACCAGAATCAGGTATCAGATGACCTCTGACACTAGCCCTCGCTTACTAAAGAGCTAATTAGCTGTAAAAATGAGGTGACAAGTCAATTGTATCAGCACAAAGGATGAATTTGTCATGTGGGATTTCGCTGGTAGTAAGGCCTGCCATTACAGCTTCTGGGTGGCTACTTGGCCTACAAAAAAGCTAACTTTCTCTTAGGGGAAGAAGGAGGTAGTGTAAAGGAGTGCAAAGGAGGCTGCAGAATGCTCACATCAGAATCACGGTGTGACACAAACAGTAACCTCAGGAGCCCAGAGATATGGGGCCTCCACATCTGGAAGGTGAGAGAACACCTAGCTCCTCAGGACTGTTATTCAGTAACTACCAGAAATACTAGCTTGAGCACTAATAAAAATGCTATTACTCATTATGTTTTCCCCTCTGCTTTGGCCAGCAGAACTAAATTTTGCTTTCTACAATGCAGTTTTTTCCCTGCTTGAGATGTCGGAAAACTAGAGAATTTAAAAGAAGGAAGAAAAATCACCTATAACTCCTCCATAAACTCCTAAATAATCAGTGTTAACATTTTGGTGTGGCTCTTTCTCGCAGTGCTTTAGCAAACAAAATTGGAATCAAATTGCATATACAGTTTATGGTCTTTCTTAACTTCATATTATATCAAAAAAGTATGTTTTATGTTATCAACTATTTTCAGTAATATTATTTAAATCATTGAATGATATATCATATGGGAATATCATAATGTATTTAATTCATGTGTTTCCATGTTCCACAGCTTTCAAAAGTCACTCTTTCTAAGGTGCTGAAATAACATTGTCTAATTCCCCAACCTGCCATGCAGAATATTCAGATTTTCTTACTCACTACATCTGGGAATTCCCCAAAATGCCTACCTGTTCCTGAAAATGTTCTGTTTGTTGTCATAGCCTATGCCTCCTTTCTTAACTGGCTCCTAACTACTACTCTCTGTTCTGGCACAGCATCCCTCAAAGACACTTGGGCCCATATCCCCTTGGAGTAGCATAGCCATCATCAACTAGGCTTAGAGGAGAGGATCGAGGCTGGGTGGAGAAGACATGCTCCTTTATTCCTCTGTCCGCACAGTGAACACCTCTCCCCCTTTAAGTTCTTAAAGTCTAGATAAAATCAGGATGTAATATTACAGAGTTTTAATGAAAGCTTATGTTTAACATGTGTTCAGTACAGAATGATTTACTACCAGGTGGGTTCTTCCAGGATTCTCTACATGGAAGGGGTCACCAACAGAAATTTCTATGCATCTCCATCCCCAGAGTCCCACCTCCTCATCTAACTTCAGAGAAAGAGTAATATCTTCCCTCTCCAACTCCAAGACACCCTAGTCTTTCTTCCCAGAATGACTAAAACCCATGTTTTTCTAAGAAAATGCCTATCTTCACTCAGAGGGTTTGGCCTGGTATTCACGGCCCAAGCAAGTTGATCACAAGGGTTGACCATGTATTTCCCAAAGTCAGGAGTATGTGTGTTAGGTAGCACTGTGCCAAAATCAGGCAAACTATTTCATATTTTTCTCCAGAAGAAGTCAAAGACAAGTCTCTCCTGGTTTGGTCTGGTCTCACTATGTCTTGATAACAAATATTTAGAAAAAAAATACACATACCCCATCTCAAGATCTGCAAAAGTTTTGAAGAACCAACCAAATGAAGTTTACATTAGAGTAAAAAGTATTTCTATTAATTTGAAAAATCACTATTAATTAAAGATCCCCCAATTTACAGAGCTGGGATATTTTACCATTCAGTCTAAAGAATCTGCATTCAAGCTCATGGTGACTCCACAGCATTTTTCCAAGGACAATTGAGAAATGCTCTACCTACATGTGATGCCTCTACTTCTAAATGAAAACTATTAGCAATAATTGAGTGATAATTCAGCATCAAAAACACTGAAAAACCTTGAGTCACCTCAAAATGTCACTAAAAGTACACTGTTGCTGCACACTGAATTGTGTCCCTCAGAAACGTATGCATAAGTCTAAACTCTGATACCTGTAAGTGTGACCATATTTGGAAATAGGGTCCTTGCAGATGTAATTAAGATATGGTCATAGATTAGAATGGTCCCTAATCCATGACTGGTGTCCTTATAAAAAAGATGAATATTGAGACACAGTCACATAGGGGAGAATGCCGTGTGAAAACGGAGGCAGAGATTATAGGGATGCATCTACAAACCAGGGAACTCTGAGGATTACTAGAAGATTGGATAGAGACATGTAACCGATTCTCCCTCAGAACCTCCAAAAGGCATTGATCTTGCCAACACTTGGATTTTGGATTTATAGACTCCAGAACTGCGAAAGAGTAAATTTCTACTGTTTTAAGCCACTCATTTTGTGATGACTTGTTATGGCAACCCTAGAAATTTAGTATAACTCATATACTTATTTAACCCAGTATTTCTCAACAGGGACAATTTTGCCCCCCAGGAAACATTTGGCAGTGTCTAGAGAAGTTTCTGACTGTTATGACTGGGGGTGATGCTGCTGGTATCCAGAGGGGAAAAGCCAGGGATGCTACTAATACATAGGACAGATCCCATAAGAAGGAATTACCCAACATAAAAGATCAACAGTGCCAATGTTGAGAAACCCTTACTTAACCTATTCCTTATTTGGGGATATTCAGTGTCTTTACCATTTCTTTTTGCTGCCATAAATAATGCTGCAATGACCACTGTAGTACACAATTACTGGTCAACCAGTGATAGCAATTACCTGTAATTTAATTTCTTAGAGAACTATGTGTTCTCTTTTTCTTATTTTAAAGGTCATTTTGCCATTTCCTGTCATCCTATTTCAATACTTTGTTTGAAACAGTCTATAAACAGTAAGTACATGAATGAATGAAAAATCACAAACATTTCAAAGGTGTTGGAGAGGCCTCAGTGCCTCCTAGGGTTAACCTTTGATCTGTTATATATTCCACCATATTTGCTCCATCCTCAAACAACACAAGGAGGCCTTAGGAAGAAAGTATTTTCATCATAACAGCTGATATAAACAACATTCTATTACTCTTAGTGTTTTTAAAAAATATATGTAAGTGTAACAGTTTCATATTTAAAAAATGGAAAAGTTTATTTTTTTCATGAGAAATAAATTGATACAGCCGTGAGGCAGTCTTTTCTACTAGAAGATACTAGCACTGCTCATTTTTAAAATGTGAGAGGTGATTACATTGAGGTCTGAGCCTCAGTGCCCATGACCTTACCTGCCTTTTTCTATTAGCTCCCATGAAAATGCTGCTACTCAGGTGGGGTCATAGTCTTCTGAGAGGTTACTAGCCTGCACAAACGTTAAGAATCAACTGTAAATCTCTATTTGGCCCTTGACTGGCCAGTATTTTCTCTTTTCAAGCACAGCATATGTCTTTTACCACATTCAGTCAACAGGTTAACAGTTTTACTTGTTGGGAGACAATCTTCTATGAGTTTCTCATGCTTCACACCCTATGAACACAGGCTCTAACCTGGCTTTCATTCTAGATTATCTTTTTATGGACGTTTGTATAGTGAAGAGCCTTGAGAGATACAGATATTGTCTCCATCCAGCACAAAGGACAAATGTACTAACTGTCCAGTATAATAAAAATATTATAGGGCAAAGATTGGGCAATGTGCTTGCAGCCTATTATAAAAGACTTGAATTTGCTGTGCTTGGGGTTCTTAGGCTGTGACACAAACCCGCTGTGTGAGCAGTGTGTAGCCTCCAAATGGCTCCTTGGAACTTGGGCGCCAAGGGGAACGAACAAGAACCTGAAGTCCATCCTACGTGCTTGCTGTGAGTAATAAGGTCTTTTGTTTCCAATCCAGTAGTCTTGTATCTTCTCCCAACATCCATAAAACTATGACAGACTAACACATTAGCTTGTATGTAGGACAAAATCTCAGACACTTCATGTTTCTTGATGTTATTCTACACTTCAAAATCTATAGTTCAGTTTATGAGAATGCTCCCCTCAGCACAGCACCATTTTTATTTTCCTCCCCTTTCTTCTTCCCTACCCCAGTCCTGTTGAGTCAGTCAGGGGTAACTGAGAGTATAAGGCTGATGACTGGTTTCAGCTCCTGGATCTATGCAGTGTAGAAACTCTAGTTCAATCAAAATGCTACTGTTACCTCTTGCAGGCTTGGCCCCAGCTGGGACCTGGAATAAACCAAGCTCTCAGGAGGCATCTCAGAGGCTGCTCTTCCACGCTTCAGTGGAAATGTCAGTATACACTGCTGGGTTATGTGCCAGAGAATGTTACCTGAGACCTTGAACTGAAAAAAATCAATAGTCTACAGACATGGAGGATGAAAACTAAATGGCTAACTAAAAACTTAATAAAAACTATATATACATACCTAACTTCTAGCAGAATAAAAAATAGAGGTAATTCAGAAACATAAGAGGGAGACTGAAAATTCTAAGCAAAAACAATTCTTTTTATCCTAATCCTTTCTTTATATTATTTAAAATAATTTATTTGATGGTTCAAAATTGGGATAAAGACTTTACATATCACATTACCTATCAGAATAATACACTCATCCCCAGACTTCCCTGGCGGGCCAATGGTTAAAACTCCACGCTTCCACTGCAGGGCGCGCGGGTTCGATCCCTGGTCGGGAAATTAAGATCCCACATGCTGCCTGGCATGGCCATAAAAAAAAGAATAATACAGTCATCCCTGAAATAAGGACAGTTGTAATTCAAGAGGCACAGGCAATCTAGAAATGCAAATAAAAATATGCTTGAGCCTCAGGAAAAAAAAATACTCCAGTAATAAATTTCTCAAAGCTACCCACACAGGTGAAAAGAGAGTCACTCACAGCACCAGCAATTTGTGACAAAGCACAATTATTTGTTTGACCACACATTCCAGGCACCATCTTGTTATTGTCACTGGATCTCCCCAAGAAGACACTGTAGCTTGTGGCTAACAGCCATTCAGAGGAATTTGATAACTCCAGAATGCCAATGGGCCCCACTTAAATAACTGTATGAGCAAATCAACTAACATAATAGACATTGGTGGTAATTACTTCTATTACCAGAGAAGAATTTACTTCAAATAAGTTTTCTCCACAGGTTTTCTTTAAGTAGCAGGAATCCAGTGTGCCTAAATGTTTTTGTTTACTATCCTTTAAGCCCCAAGTTCACAGCCAGGGAATATAGGTAGCTGATTAAAAAGTTGAAACTGAAGTTGAAACACTTCTGAAATTATAATTATGAAAAAGTAATTACATTAAATTGATTCAGTGGTTTGGAAATATGCCAAATGCTTAAAAATGAATAATGCCTTTTACCTTCTCCCTCAATACCTGTTAGCCAAAGTGACAAAGATATTAACAGAGATGTTACTACTACTCAAAAACCTGATATCACAGACTCACAGAGCTAACCATAGGCTCGTTTATTAAAAGGGCTCATTTTACAATCTCAGATCCAGAAAGTTTAAGCAATTTGCCACCAAGTAACCAGACCTCCAGACCATTTTTCATAGCATTTATTCATTTTTATTCAAATTACATAGTAAATAATGTATTTGCTGCAGAATACGTGGAAAATGCATAAAGGCACAAATAAAGAAAAAATTATGCATAATAATGCATGTACCTCAAAGTTAGCCACTATTAACATTCCAATAATTTTCCTATGCATTTTTTCTACAAAATTAGAACAATGCTCCTTTTTTTTCTTTTATAGGAAGCATTAAAGATGTCTTCTTTAATTATTACACTAAATATTCTCTAAACAACAACATATGCTTGCTAATAATTTTTGTCTTGCAGAAACATGTTTGTTTTCTTTTTTTCTACTTAATTTCTTTTTTTTAATTTTTATTTTATTTAGTTTTTATACAGCAACTTCTTATTAGTTATCTATTTTACACATATTAGTGTATATATGGCAATCCCAATCTTCCAATTCATCCCACCACCAACCCCTTGCCCCCGCTTTACCCCCTTGGTGTCTATACATCTGTGTCTCTATTTCTGCCTTACAAACCAGTTCATCTGCACCATTTTTCTAGATTCCACATATAGGCGTTAATATATTTGTCTTTCTGACTTACTTCACTCTGTATGACAGTCTCTAGGTCCATCCACGTCTCTACAAATGACCCAGTTTCAATGCTTTTTATGGCTAATATTCTATTATATATATGTACCACATCTTCTTTATCCATTCCTCTGTTGATGGACATTTAGGTTGCTTCCATGTCCTGGCTATTGTAAATGGTGCTGCAATGAACATTGGGTGCATGTGACTTTTTGAATTATGGTTTTCTCTGAATATATGCCCAGAAGTGAGATTGCTGGGTCATATGATAATTCTATTTTTAGTTTTTTAAGGAACCTCCATACTATTCTCCATAGTGGCTGTAGCAATTTACATTCCCACCAACAGTGCAAGACAGTTCCCTTTTCTCCACACCCTCTCCAGCATTTGTTGTTTGCAGATTTTCTGATGATGCCCATTCTAACTGGTGTGAGGTGGTACCTCACTGTAGTTTGGATTTGCATTTCTCTAATAATTAGGGATGTTGAGCATCTTTTCATGTGCCTTTTGGCCATCTGTATGTCTTCTTTGGACAAATATCTATTTAGGTCTTCTGCCCATTCTTTTTAAAATAAATGTATCCATATATTTATTTTTCGCTGCATTGGGTCTTTGTTGCCACATGTTGGCTTTCTCTAGTTGTGGTGAGCAGGGACTACTCTTTGTTGCAGTGCGCAGGCTTCTCATTGTGGTGGCTTCTCTGGTTGCGGAGCACAGGCTCAAGGGGTGCAGGCTTCAGTAGCTGCACAACACTGGCGCAGTAGTTGTGGCACGTGGGCTTAGTTGCTCTGCAGCAGGTGGGATCTTCCCTGACCAGGGAAGATTCCCTGAGTCCCCTGCATTGGCAGGCAGATTCTTTTTTTTTTTTTAACATCTTTATTGGAGTATAATTGCTTTACAATGGTTAGTTTCTGCTTTATAACAAAGTGAATCAGTTATACATATACATATGTCCTGATATCTCTTCCCTCTTGCGTCTCCCTCCCTCCCACCATCCCTATTCCACCCCTCTATGTAGTCACAAAGCACTGAGCTGATCTCCCTGTTCCATGTGGCCGCTTCCCACTAGCTATCTGTTTTACGTTTGGTAGTGTATATATGTCCATGCCACCCTCTCACTTTGTCCCAACTTACCCAATCCCCCTCCCCGTATCCTCAAATCCATTCTCTAGTAGGTCTGTATCTCTATTCCCATCTTGCCCCTAGGTTCTTCACGACCATTTTTTCCCTTAGATTCCATATATATGTGTTAGCATACGATATTTGTTTTTCTCTTTCTGACTTACTTCACTCTGTATGACAGACTCTAGGTCCATCCACCACACTGCAAAAAATTCAATTTCATTCCTTATTATGTCTGAGTAATATTCCATTGTATATATGTGCCACATCTTCTTTATCCATTCATCTGTTGATGGACACTTAGGTTGCTTCCATGTCCTGGTTATTGTAACTAGAGCTGCAATGAACATTGTGGTATATGACTCTTTTTGAATTATGGTTTTCTCAGAGTACATGGCCAGTAGAGGGATTGCTGGATCATATGGTAGTACTATTTTTAGTTTTTTAAGGAACCACCATACTCCATAGTGGCTGTATCAGTTTACATTCCCACCAATAGTGTATGAGGGTTCCCTTTTCTCCACACCCTCTCCAGCATTTATTGCTTGTAGATTTTTGATGATGGCCATTCTGACTGGTGTGATATGATATCACATTGTAGTTTTGATTTGCATTTCTCTAATGATTAATGATGTTGAGCATTCTTTCATGTGTTTGTTGGAAATCTTTGTATCTTCTTTGGAGAAATGTCTATTTAGGTCTTCTGCCCATTTTTGGATTGAGTTGCTTGTGCTTTTGATATTGAGCTGCATGAGCTGCTTGTAAATTTGGGAGATTAATCCTTTGTCAGTAGCTTCATTTGCAAATATTTTGTCCCACTCTGAGGGCTGTCTCTTTGGTTTATGGTTTCCTTTGCTTTGCAAAAGCTTTTAAGTTTCATCAGGTGCCATTTGTTTATTTTTGTTTTTATTTCCATTTCTCTAGGAGGTGGGTCAAAAAGGTTCTTGTTGTGATTTATGTCATAGAGTGTTCTGCCTATGTTTTCCTCTAAGAGTTTTATAGTGTCTGGCCTTAAATTTAGGTCTTTAATCCATTTTGAGTTTATTTTTGTGTATGGTGTTAGGGAGTGTTCTAATTTCGTACTTTTACATGTACCTGTCCAGTTTTCCCAGCACCACTTATTGAAGAGGCTGTCCTTTCTCCACTGTATATTCCTGCCTCCTTTATCAAAGATAAGGTGAGCATATGTGTGTGAGTTTATCTATCTATTCTTTCTATCTTGTTCCATTGATCTATATTTCTGTTTTTGTGCCAGTACCATGATGTCTTGATTACTGTAACTTTGTAGTATTGTCTGAAGTCAGGGAGCCTGATTCCTCCAGCTCCGTTTTTCATTCTCAAGATTGCTTTGGCTATTTGGGGTCTTTTGTGTTTCCATACAAATTGTGAAATTTTTTGTTCTAGTTCTGAGAAAAGTGCCAGTGGCCGTTTGATAGGGATTGCATTGAATCTGTAGATTGCTTTGGGTAGTAGAGTCATTTTCACAATGTTGATTCTTCCAATCCAAGAACATGGTATATCTCTCCCTCTATTTGCATCATCTTTAATTTATTTCATCAGTGTCTTATAATTTTCTGCATACAGGTCTTTTGTCTCCTTAGGTAGGTTTATTCTTTGATATTTTATTCTTTTTGTTGCAATGGTAAATGAGAGCGTTTTCTTAATTTCACTTGCAGATTTTTCATCACTAGTGCATAAAAATGCCAGAGATTTCTGTTCATTAATTTTGTATCCTGCTACTTTACCAAATTCATTGATTACCTCTAGTAATTTTCTGGTAGCATCTTTAGGATTCTCTATGTACAGTATCATGTCATCTGCAAACAGTGACAGCTTTACTTCTTCTTTTCCAATTTGGATTCCTTTTATTTCTTTTTCTTCTCTCAGTGCTCTGGCTAAAACTTCCAAACGTATGTTGAATAATAGTCATGAGAGTGGGAAACCTTGTCTTGTTCCTGATCTTAGTGGAAATGGTTTCAGTTTTTCACCATTGAGGACGATGTTGGCTGTGGGTTTGTCATATATGGCCTTTATTATGTTGAGGAAAGTTCCCTTTATGCCTACTTTCTGCAGGGTTTTTATCATAAATCGATGTTGAATTTTGTCAAAAGCTTTCTCTGCATCTATTGAGATGATCATATGGTTTTTCTCCTTCAATTTGTTAGTATGGTATATCACGTTGATTGACTTGCGTATATTGAAGAGTCTTTGCATTCCTGGAGTAAACCCCACTTGATCATGGTGCATGATCCTTTTAATGTGCTGTTGGATTCTTTTGCTAGTATTTTGTTGAGGATTTTTTCATCTATGTTCATCAGTGATATTGGCCTGTAGTTTTCTTTCTTTGTGACGTCTTTGTCTGGTTTTGGTATCAGGGTGATGGTGGCCTCGTAGAATGAGTTTGGGAGTGTTCCTCCCTCTGCTATATTTTGGAAGAGTTTGAGAAGGATAGGTGTTAGCTCTTCTCTAAAGGTTTGATAGAATTCACCTGTGAAGCCATCTGGTCCTGGACTTTTGTTTGTTGGAAGTTTTTTTTTTTTTTTCTTTGCGGTACGCGGGCCTCTCAATGCTGTGGCCTCTCCCGTTGCAGAGCACAGGCTCTGGACACGCAGGCTCAGCGGCCATGGCTCATGGGCCCAGCCGCTCTGCGGCATGGGGGATCTCCCCAGACCAGGGCACAAACCCGTGTCCCCTGCCTCGGCAGGCGGACTCTCAACCACTGCGCCACCAGGGAAGCCCTGTGGGAAGATTTTTAATCACAGTTTCTATTTCATTACTTGTGATTGGTCTATTCATATTTTCCATTTCTTCCTGGTTCAGTCTTAGAAGGTTATAACTTTCTAAGAATGTGTCCATTTCTTCCAGGTTGTCCATTTTATTGGCATAGAGTTGCTTGTAGTAATCTCTTAGTATGCTTTGTATTTCTGCAGCATATGTTGTAACTTCTCCTTTTTCACTTCTAATTTTATTGCTTTGAGTCCTCTCCCTCTTTTTCTTGATGAGTCTAGCTAAAATAAAGGTTTATCAATTTCGTTTATCTTCTCAAAGAACCAGCCTTTAGTGTTATTGAACTTTGCTATTTTTTCTTTGTTTCTATTTCATTTATTTCTGATCTGATCTTTACGATTTCTTCCCTTCTATTAACTTTGGGTTTTGTTTTTCATCTTTCTCTAGTTATTTTCAGTATAGGTTTAGATTGTTTGAGATTTTTCTTGTTTTTTGAGGTAGGATTGTACTGCTATAAACTTCCCTCTTAGAACTGCTTTTGCTACATCCCATAGGTTTTGGATTGTCGTGTTTTCATTGTCATTTGTCTCTAGGTGCTTTTTGATTTCCTCTTTGATTTCTTCAGTGATCTCTTGGTTATTTAGTAATGTATTGTTTAGCGTCCATGTGTTTGTGTTTTTTCCCTGTAATTGATTTCAAATCTCATAGCATTGTGGTTGGAAAAGATGCTTGATATGATTTCAATTTTCTTAAATTTACCAAGGCTTGATTTGTGACCCAAGATGTGACCTAAACTGGAGAATGTTCCATGAGCACTTGAGAAGAAAGTGTAATCTGCTGTTTTTGGATGGAATGTCCTATAAATATCAATTAAATCTATCTGGTCTATTGTGTCATTTAAAGCTTGTGTTTCCTTATTTATTTTCTGTCTGGGTTATCTGTCCATTGCTGTAAGTGAGGTGTTAAAGTTCCCCAGTATTATTGTGTTACTGTCAATTTCTTCTTTTATAGCTTTTATAATTTGCCTTATGTATTGAGGTTCTCCTATATTGGATGCAAATATATTTATAATTGTTATATCTTTTTGGATTGATTACTTGATCATTATGTAGTATCCTTCCTTGTCTCTTGTAACATTCTTTATTTTAAAGTCTATTTTATCTGATATGAGTATTGCTACTCCAGCTTTCTTTTGATTTCCATTTGCATGGAATGTCTTTTTTCCATCCCCTCACTTTCAGCCTGTATGTGTCCCTAGGCCTGAAGTGGGTCTCTTCTAGACAGCATATATATGGGTCTTGTTTTGGTATCTATTCAGCCAGCCTCTGTCTTTTGGTTGGAGCATTTATTCCATTCACATTTAAGGTAATTATCTGTATGTATGTTCCTATTACTATATTCTTAACTGTTTTGGGTTTGTTTTTGTAGGTCTTTTTCTTCTCTTGTGTTTCCCACTTAAAGAAATTCCTTTAGAATTTGTTGTAGAGCTGGTTTGGTGGTGCTGAATTCTCTTAGCTTTTGTTTGTCTGTAAAGCTTTTGATTTCTCCATGGAATCTGAATGAGATCTTTGCCACGTAGAGTAATCTTGGCTGTAGATTCTTTCCTTTCATCACTTTAAATATATCATTCCATTCCCCTCTGGCTTTAGAGTTTCTGCTGAGAAATCAGCTGTTAACCTTATGGGAGTTCCCTTGTACATTATTTGTCGTTTTTTCCTTGTTGCTTTTAATAATTTTTCTTTGTCTTAATTTTTGTCAATTTGATTACTATGTGTCTTGGCATGTTTCTCCTTGGTTTTATCCTGCTGGAGACTCTCTGTGCTTCCTGGACTTGATTGACTACTTCCTTTCCCATGTTAGGGAAGTTTTCGACTATAATCTCTTCAAATATTTTCTCTGGTTCTTTCTCTCTCTCTTCTCCTTCTGGGACCCCTATAATGTGAATATTGGTGGGTGTAATGTTTTCCCAGAAGTCTCTTAAGCTGTTTTCATTTCTTTTCATTCTTTTTCCTTTATTCCTTTCTGTGGCAGTGATTTCCACCATTCTGTCTTCCAGGTCACTTATCTGTTCTTCTGCCTCAGTTATTCGGATCTTGATTCCTTCTAGTGTATTTTCCTTTCTGTTATTGTATTGTTCATCTCTGTTTGTTTGTTCTTTAATTCTTCTCATCTTTGTTAAACATTTCTTGCATCTTCCTGATCTTTGCCTCCAGTCTTTTTCCAAGGTCCTGAATCATCTTCACTACCATTATTCTGTATTGTTTTTCTGGAATGTTGCCTATCTCCACTTCATCTAGTTGATTTTCTGGGGTTTTATTTTGTTCCTTCATCTGGTACCTAGTCCTCTTCTTTTTCATTTTGATTATCTTTCTGTGAATATGGTTTCTGTTCCACAGGCTGCAGGATTATAGCTCTTCTTGCTTCTGCTGTCTGCCCTCTGGTGGATGAGGCTATCTCAGAATCATGCTTTAGATATTGTTTTGTAACCTGTTTTTGCTTTCACATAGGAATATACTCTGAACTTTTCCATGGTATTGAATATTATTTTACACTATCATTCTTAAAAACTACATAGTATTTCAGAATATGAATATGCAATCAATTATTTTTCACCTACTGTAGGACTAATTATTTTCAATATTTTATTATTAAAAACACTGTGCTCAAGAGACATAAATCTCTGTGCTTTTTTCTATTTCCTTGAAATACATTATTAAAAGTGAAATTGCTGGTTTAAGTGGTAAAACGCCTTTAAACCACCAAGTCCCCTCCCCCCAAAATTTGCCTCAAAATTAATTTCTGGCACACTCTAATCAACAATAGTCATTATTATTTTTGAAACTCTTTTCCTAACTAATAAGTAAAGAAAATGATAAGTGGCTTATTTCCTTTTATTTAATCCCTGGAGCTTAATTTTATTTTCTTTAAATTTATTGGTCATTTCATTTTCACATCTGCAAAATTGTCCAAGGCTAATCTGCTTTCCAATTTATTATAAATGCAATGGATTATTATTTTGTTTCAGTGTTTTGTTTTGTTTATTTATTTTTGTTTTGTTTATTTTTATTACTATTGGTATGGCTTCTCTGATAAATAAAGCATGAGTGGTTGCTTTATAAGGAAAAAGTTAAGCAACTGTACATATTCATTAGTGGCAAAGCAGGGCCAGAACTTGTCCAAGACATTCCAAGGACATTGCCCTGATATCCTTAATTTTGGTCTCCGAAAGCTTCAACACAAACAAGTTTCAACAAGACAATTAGGTCTACTTTATTTGTTGGAGAAACTGTAGTAATGTATAATTAACCACTGCCTAGGTCCTCCCTGCCCTCTGAAAAATATAAAAATCTATATGCTACTAATTTATGTATCTGACTGCAAATGGAAGTATCAGTGATTATTTTGCAAAATTATCTTATTGCAGTCTTAGGGAAAAACTATCAATTGTCATGGTTTTCTCTCCTACAAACACAAGTTCCAAAAAAAAGCTCCTCGGCATCACCTGAGATCACACATTACTGCTCTGACCACTTCTATCCATCCCTGGCAAGGTCTACTATAACTAGAATCGTCTTTGAGAGATACGTGGGTGGCAGGCAGCAAGCCAACCACAAAAGAAACCTTTGTACCACTGAACAACGTAAGCATATTTCACTCTCCTTTTTCCCTAGTTCTTCTAGAAGTTTTTGTGTTATTTTATGATGTGACTCTTCTCTGCCATTCTACATTTTTTGAGCAGTGAACAAGAAAGACACAGTGAGTCTTATATGCTAGATAAATATGGCTAGTCCTTAGATCTAAAAGACTGAGGCACAAAAGGAAAGAAGGCATCATTATTTAAAAACACAAGCAAACCTCAACCAAAGGACATTTAAGTAGCAGCTTTTGTTCAAGTGGAAGTGTCTCTTTATCTTATCATGGTGGAAGGATGCCATGCAGATGGTGGGCAAGTTTGTAATAATAGCTCAATTGGATATGCTAGGAGACCATGATAAAAATTTATAAAGGACAAGATCTCTCTGTTTAAGATTCTCCTGACACTGTCATCCCACAAAACTGGAGTGCTCTGCCTGGAAGGCTACTAAACTTGATAGAATTTCCCCAGAGCTCAAATGTATTTCTCCCCTTATTGCCCCAGAAAGTAAAATTAAGGGATAGGGAAGAAAAGAGGATGGAGTCACCAACTTCATCCCCTTTTCACAAATTTTAATCCAACTCTTCCTTGTCTCTCTTTATACTCCCTCCTAGCCACAAATAACATTGAGTACATACGGTAGAAAAACAGGAATTAAATTAGTTATCTTGCAAAACACTTTATAATATATGAGAAACGTGATTAAAGAATGATAAATTAAAATTTTCCCTAGTCATCATTTTAAATGCTCACCTTATGATTTCATAACATTTGTACATTAATATTTTCCCTTTAAAATAATGTTTAAATGATTCTTGGAATTGTCTTTTTATTCACTGTAATCCTGCACCTACATATAATCTAAAATTCCTTCATTTCATGTAAAGGCTTCTTTAGGCAGAAAAGGGAAATAGAGATTGAGATGAAATTATTAATTTTTCATTGGTAATGGTCATATAAAAATGAAAAGTAAAGTGGAAAATTAAAACAATCATCCAGGATAACCAAAGTGGGGAAAAGTCACTTGCAATTCAGATATTGCCTCAGGTTTTCATTGCATTTTCATGGAGAGATATAATCTTAATTGCTTTTCCAACATGACTTCTAATAGAAGAAAATTGAATAGGTTGGCATATCATTCACAAGGTATTGTAAACCTGTGTCAAAAGTTTCTTCCATGAGTGAAAAAGTAAAGAGGCAATTTTCCCAAATGCAGGTGCATTCGCCTAGGCAAGGGCAGACCGAAACAGGGCGAATTTGTTCTCTAAGCCCTCTTTCCTAAACGTGTTTTTAAGGTTTTATAGCAAGAAAACGTGTGCTTTTCTCCTGCTATTGGGCTTTCAGATGATTTTCCTACACAGAAAAGAAGCCTCTGGCATTTTTTACATTGCAACCAGCAGTTGCTTGGCTGCACTATCAAAGCAGGCCCAGCAGATCCTCTTGAATGGAGAATCCAAGACCCACCACAGACTCTGGTTACACTAATGAACTGAGAGCACAGATTCCACTGGGCCCCAGCAAGGCAGCAGGGGGGACATAAAAATCCCACGGAGATGGGACCAGGCTTCGGTCATAAAGAATCAACTTGTCTTAGCAGGTGCTGTAAGTCCCAACATCTGCTGCCCACATAAAACAAAGTGGCTAATGGACAGTGTGAAAATGAAAATACACCATAAAGAGTTATTTTGTTACTCTTCTTGGCATTGTCCTAGCAAGGTTTGGTGTTTTTTATAGTAAACAAACTTAGATGTAAATGCTTTTTAGCAAATAGTAGAGTCAGATCAACTACTTACCTAAATTTATTTTAACATAATAATATCCAGAAGTGATCAAGTAGAATGTCTGAAATCAGAGCATATCTTAAAACAGTAATCCTGGTAAAACCAATGGGATTCATCTCCCAGTGGAAGACTCAGAGAAATAAGCAAACTGCTTATGCAGATCCAGGCAGCACTTGAAGAAAAACACAAAAACAAAAGACCACAGCCATTTGCATATAGACAAGTCCAGTGCAGTGGTTAAGGATGCAGTCTTCCAAGTCAGGAGGATCTGTGTTCAAATTCCCAATCAGTTGTTAAGCAGGTATATAGCTTCTCTGAGATTCAGTGTACCCCCTGTATAAAATGGGAATAAAAATACCTTCCTCACATAACTAGGGGCAGATTAAAATAAAATAGTATTGTTAAGCACTTAGAACAGAGTCTAAAATAAAGTAAGCATTCCATAAATAGTAGCTTATTGTGGTTGCTATTACTATTATTTATTTATATCCTAGTTTGTCCAAAAATAGATTTCAGGTAGTCTATGAAGATAATAAAGCACAGCAAAATAACACAAGTCAATAGATTAAAAGAAAGAAAGGGAAAAAATAAATGGAATTTTTTCTCTGCAAAGAATCCCTTTTGACCCTATGGTTCAATCAAATTAAAAATTGTATTTTTTCTTCAGGAATTACTCATCAAATATACAGCAACTAAAACCAAGGCACAACTTAGCAATACTAAAAGGACTCCTGGGAAGACTAAAAACTTCATTTTTATTTCACTTCAGGTCACAGACTCTTGCTCTTGCTCCCATGAAAATATCAGTTTTCAGGAAACAGGCTACTATAAACTTTAGTGGCTGGAGTCCAAGTACCAAGAAGCAGAATAAAGTGGCCTCAATTGATTCTGGCCTAAAAGATACACCCAAACTTCTCTTTCACTTTGCACTTAGATTTTCCCTCTCCCATCCCTTCACAGATTTCCATGCTTAACAGGGTGTGCAATGCTGCACTGTTATTTAGTGAGACCTCAAAAAACAAGATCCGATAATAAATTTTACTTTAGAAAAGATATGCCACATCACTTTCAGTGTCAGATCTCTAGGGAGGTGAAGTATTTTGGTGTGTAAATTTACGGAAGTCTACTTTTGAATATTAATTATGTATCACACTACCTCCTCACATAATTATTTTTACTATAAATTTTACTACGGCAAGCTGTAGGATTAGCATTTTAAAGACTTACTGGAGATGGGAGTTCAACCAATAAACATAAACACTCTTGGCCTCCTGTGGAGATACGCTTTAATTTGTAACGCTCAAAGTACATGTTTGTTCTGACAAACTGAGAACTGGGAAGACTGTATCACAGAAATAGGAAGAAAAAGAGGTTTCCTCTTGATTGCAAAGGCCAGTGGAATGGTTCCCTGGAACCCTTTGTTGAGAAATATCCTGGGGCCGTGCTTAAGCTCATGAGGAAAAATTCTGCAACCAACTAATGACATCTATCATGGGCAGAAGAACAAGGAGATGGGCGCATGATAGCAAGTGTCTGCCCTTCTTGCTATATACACTGGACCTACAAACCACATACAGTCATTTAGAGCCATGGAAATTTGCTCAGTAGAATTTTAAATGCTAAGGCAAGCAGTTCCTCTAAACCCATGGACCTCTTGCCACTGTTTCAAGCTGTCATGCCCAGTAACAAACAGTGCAGGTGAGTTCTGGGCTGGTGCTCAGCCAAAGGAGTCGGCTGAAATTACTATTGAGCACAGAAAGTCGCCCTGGGAAAGCACGATAAGGTGGGTGAGGAAGGTGGGTTAAGAGGGGAAGTGGTTATTACTGTATCTCTCAAATGTGCTTTCCTTTATAGAGCAAAGAATATTGCAGAATATATCTTTGGCAACTGAAGCAAGGAAGATAACTGCTTCAGACTGGTCATGTAGAATTATGATTCATGCTGGTCATATAGAATTAGTCCTGAAGAAAAACACTTCCTTTTAAACAAATATATTACTACCACCTGCACCAATCTGAGCTAACCTGACAATAGGCTGTGCCTATAATCACAGCCAGTGAGTGTCTCCACTTCTCCCTCTCACAGACCAGTATCTTTACAGTAACTATGGAGACTAGTTCATAGCCTAGGTTCAGCCTTTTCTAATAACCTTAGAGCCACAAAAGGTTGGGGCGAAATCACTGGCCCCTTTTCCTGAGTTGCAGACTACATGTATCTCAGCACACAAGGATATTTTTCTTTGTTGTAACTGGGTAGGATATAAGGGGGTGCCCAGGCAGGCTTGAGGTCAAAATGAAATCTTATTTTTAAATGATCATTAAAGGAAGGAATAGTGCATTGATAGCTTTTATTTCTATTCATATTTAACATTTCTTTAAAAAATAGCTATAAGATAATTTAGGACATGAAGTGTCACATATTGGATGATTCTGTTTATATAAAATATCCAGAATAAGTAAATCAATAGAGACAGAAAGTAAATTAGTAGTTGGTAGGGACTCAGGGGAGGGCTGAATGGGGAATGACTGCCTAATGGGGTGAATCTCCATTTGGGGAGAACAAAAATATTTTAGAACTCGATAGAAGTGATGGTTGTATAACACTGTGAATGTACTAAATGCCACTGAATGTACACTTTAAAATGGTTGATTTTATGTTATCTGAATTTGTGAATTTCACCTCAATTTTTTAAAAGTTCATTTGAAGGGACATTTGGTGAAATATGAAGATGAACTGGATATTAAATGACATTGTGGAATTAGGAATTTTCTTAGGTATAATAATGGTATGGTGTTACATGGAAGAATAAAAATTTTTGTACTTTTTTTAAAAGATGTATGCAAAAACAGGCAATAAGAACAAAAATAAACAAGTGGGAATACATCAAACTAAAAAGGTTCTGCACAGCAAGAGAAACAATCAACAGAATAGAAAGGTAACCTAGAGAACGGGCAGAAAATATTTGCAAACCACATATCTGCTAAAGGGTTAATATCCAAAATACACAAGGAACTCCAGCACATCAATAGCAAAAAGCAAGTAGCCAGATTTTAAAATGGGCAAAGAACTTGAATAGACATCCCTCCAAAGAAGATATACAGATGGTTCATGGGTATTTGAAAAGGTCTATTTAACTAATCATCAGGGAAATGAAAATCAACTACAATGAGATATTACCTCACACCTGTTAAAATGGCCATTATTGTAAAAGAAAAAAGATAAGGATTGGCGAGGATATGGAGAAATTGGAAACCTTTTGCAATGTTGATGGGAATGCAAAATGATACAAGTATGGAACACCATGAGAAGTATGGAGGCTCCTCAAAAAGTTAAAAATAAAACTACCTTATTATCCAGCAATCTCACTTCTGGGTATATATCCAAAAGAATTGAAATCAAGATCTTGGAATGGTATCTGCACTCCCATGTTCATTGCAGCATTGCTCAGAATAGCCAAGATATGGAAACAACCCAAAAGTCTATAGACAAATAAGCAAAGAAGTTGTGGTATATATATAAATAGAATATTCAGCCTTAAAAAAAAAAAACAAGGAAATTGTCATATGCAACATCGATGAACCTGGAGGACCTTATGCTAAGTGAAATAAGCCAGTCACAGAGGACATATACTGCATGATTCCACTTATATAAGGTTTCTAAAGTAGTCAAACCCATGCTTAAAGTTAACAGTACTGTATTGTGCACCTAAAAATTTTTATTAAGAGAGTAGTTCTCACATTAAGTGTTCTTACCACATACACACACACAAAAGGGGTACACAAGGAACCTTTTAGAGGTGATGGATATATTTACTACCTTGACTGAATGGTGGTTTCACATGTATATGCACTTGTCCAAACTCATCAAATTATATACAATAAATATGCACAGTTTTTAATACATCAATAAAGTTGTTAATTTTATAGAAAAGATGTGTGCAGCAGTCTTTAGCAGTAAAGTGTCATGATATCTGCAACTTACTTTCCAATAGTTCAGCAAAAATCATACATTTCTACATAGAATTAGATTAACGAAAAATCTTTTAAATTGTTGAATCTAAGTGGAGGCTATAAGGCTGTTCATTTTGCTATTCTTTCAACCTTTCAATATGTTGGAAATTTTGAAAATAAATATTGGGAGAAATTTGTTTAACGTTCCCCTGAAATTTGGAATGATTCAAGACTCGTATTAATCAATAAATTGATTAGTTAATTAATTAATGCAAAAGAATTTGTTGAGCAACTACTAGATTCCAGGTGTGTGCTAGGTAATCAGGACATAAAAAATGAATGAAATAGATATAATCTCTATCCTCATAAAACTTATAGGCCAGTGAGGGAACTCACAAATAATTAGGCAGCACAGTATGAGCTATAACAGGAAGACACAGAATGCTAAGGGAATACACAGGATGGGCTGGAAAAGTCAGGAAAACTTCCCAGATGATTGAAGACAAAGACTGAGACCTTCAGGATCTTATTCAGTCAGCCAAGTAAAGAGAGAGAATGAGCATTCTAGGTAAAACCAGCAGAGTGAAAGTCTAGAGGTGAGATTCTGGCCCAGAGGCTGCAAATCGAAAGGCCCACAGAAGACAGACAAATAACATAAATGAATGAAAACAAGAAGCCGCCCCATTTAAAGGAGGCTTTCCAGTATAGAGGATGCTGCCACTCAACTCCAGCCAACAGAAAGCCTCAAGGCAAGGAGAAAATCAGGAACCAGGGTGGTCAAGTAATCACCACAGCTGTAGATAAGTCCCAGTCCAGGGCACTTCCATTCTCCTGTCTTGTCTTTGAAGGTGCAGCCCCTTCCTAAAGGGGAGGAGGGTGTCAGCCAAAACTATATTCAAGGCATTAGAAAAATACCAGGACTGGGGAAACAACCATGACCATTACCACTAGCCAGGCATAGATCACTGTACTCAGCAATCTAAGGCCTCCCCACTGTGCGCGTTTTTCTTTTTCTCTTAAACACAGTTAGAGAGAGAGGCACAGGCACAGCACAGGTGGTAACTCCTAGAGCTGTATAGTCTTAAGTATCCTGAGTTGAACTGATCATTCTAGAGCTACTTAAACATAATCATGTAGCAAAAGGATGAGAGGGCTCACGGTTCCGTATGTTTTGTTTTGTTTGCCTGACTGTAGCCAGATTGGGACTCATACTGGAGACTTGAGGAGAAAAAGCCCTAACTTTGTTTCTCCCCTATTTTTGCTACAGGACAGACAGACGTGGAGAAAGACAAGGGGATGGGATTTTAGAGAAAAGAATACTTCAGAAAACCTTGTGATCAATATGGTGTTTGGCATTTTGGAAATAAATAAATTAAGCTAAAGAGTTTTGAGTTAGCCTTTTTCTAAGGCTACCCTTTTCAATAAGCGTTAATATTAATGGAAGTGAGGGGATTTGTCAGACTGGGGAGGTGTCCAGTACTACATTTAAGATCTCGGTCTGGGAGCCTTGAGGGGCTTCTGCAAAATCCATGACAGTCTCCTGTGCCCAGGAAGAGGCCATCGATGAAGAGCTGGGGTGCCCACTTTTCAATTAGAGCCCTTGAAGGAAATTATTCCCATTACCTATCTTAAAACACATCTCTTGGTGAGTTATTTTATTCTATTCTGGGGCCTGAGAAGAAGCCCGACTGCTAATTCGCAGCTCCAGCCCTTTGAAGTGCCATTGATATTCCAAACTTGGGGAGCCTCCCGCCTCATAATGGAATCTTCAACCCGCCCCCAGTCACACTACAAATAAACTTGCTCCACTGAACCTTCGAGCAGGCCCTCTGCACCAACGCCAGCTGACCTCTGAGAAAAGGGCTTGGGCAGCATAAGCTTTGCAAAAGAAAATAAAATCCTCAGCATGGAGCCTCAAACAAGAAAAACAGTGAGATATTTAAACCTGACCATTTCTTTTTAAAGACTTGGGTGTTCTTCAGAAAGGGAATTTCCCTCCCACCTCAGAAGGGTCCAAAGTGTTACTCATATTATTTACAGAGCTTTGAAGTGTGTCTCCAAAGTTTGAGTTCAGCTCTGAGGAATGTGAGGGTCAAATCATTTTCCCTTTCTGATGAAGGAAGGCTGTGAATTTAATACCACAATTTATTCAAAACAAGGAAATACACTGAGGTGCTCTCCACTATGAATGCACAACAGTAGACACTTGGAACCATATCCTACTCAAAGAGTTTACACAGTTTGGCCAAGAGTGGCAAGACGTTTAAATGAGCCTCCTGGTTAATCCATTCCTACCAGCCTCAGCACCTGTAAAATGTAAGACACTTTGCTTCTAATAATAAGAATTGACTTAATTTATTTAAACAACGTTAGAGTCATCATTTTCTAAAAGTAAAATAATTAAAGATATATTCCCATAGTATGTGTATATTTTATGAAAACTGGAGGTTAAACAGCACATCTGGGGCATTTGGCTTTTCCTGCTAACCCTCCAGGTGACCTCCCTTTTTAAAAGTGGCTTTTGAGCTTTATTATCTTAATGAGAACCCCCCATTTATATAGCTGCTTTCTTTATGGAGCTTGAAGCACTTTGTTGACCTTGGAATGCCCTTAATGCATAGGAGGATGCTCTCCCTGACCTACAGAGATGGCAAGACATTCACAAGCCAAGGACCAAAAGTCTTGGCTGCAGGCAGTTGGTGCTGACTGAGGGTCCAGAACTGTTCTCTCAGTCTAAATGACACAGGAATATTTTAGTCTACAGAACCCAGCAGTGTGCTGCCTTTACATACTTGAAGAGGCTATGAGGGGTCCAACATTCTGAGTCAGGTGTGTGCTCTCCAGTTACTGGTTGGTAATCTTAAACACATAAATTTCTTCCACTTCTGCATCTGTAAAATGGGATTAATGATACTGACCTCATACATCTGTTGTATAACACTTTATGGCCCTTATATGTTTGCATAGCTGTCTCCCCCTATTAGCTTGTATTTACCTGACTTAGCATTCCTGGCTGAATACATACTGAATATTACTTAGATTATTTTATTTAATTTTCACAAAAGCACATGGACTAGGTATAATTATTAGCAGACACAGAAAACTGTCACTTAGAACAGTTAAATAAATTTCCTGAGTTCATAAACTAGTTGGAATCAGAGTTCAAGGCAAAGCACTAGGCCTCCACAGCGTGTGTTCTTAACTAGGATACTACTTCTTAGTCTTCGCCATCTCAGACCCTAACATATATAGTAGGCATGTAAATAAATGATTATAATATAACACAAAATGCACTTTCTGGTGATATTATGTTTTGTTCCAGTCATTTTAAATAGACCTGGTTCACTTTGGGATGCACATACTAGACCACATAAAAAGTCCACGACACTGTCAAAGTGAAATTCCTTCTCTTCTTCACTCTCATCCTGCCTGGTTTCTCAGCAGGCAGCCCTCATTTGGTGCTGTTCCTTGATCCGGCCTTCCACCTACCTGGTAACCTGGTTTTGAACTTGTTCTACAGGAGATCAGATACACCAGGGGTCTTTAAACTGGTATATGTGCACCTCCAAAAACACAAAAGAGCTTTCCAAGGGATGGGTGTGCAGGGGAGGTTTTAAAGGAATTAGTTTCCAGATCCTCAATTTTTATATATACTCTTTCCTAAAATTAATTTTGCCTGAGAGAAAGCTTACTGAAAAAGAACAAGCTTTCATTTCTCACTTCCTCCTTCATTTCTCCCTTCTTACAAAAATGGTATGCTTTTCTCTCTTTCCAATCTTACCCAAGTGCATGACCCCAGGGCATAAAGACCTCAAGGGTGTCAAACAAAGAGACACTTGGAAACTATTTATGTTTGTTAATAACACGGTCTCTAATTCTTTTCTTTCAGCCACATTGAAGGAGGCCCTAACTGAACTGTCAGCTAATGGATCATTAAAAATACTTTTTGATTATTGGTTTGGGTGTATGCCAGAATTTCAGACAATTGAGAAATATTGCTATAATAAAACTTCCTTGCTTCCTGTCTTCTCATTTACTAAACAAGTATTTCAGTGCTTTCATTTATAAAAATAAAAACTAAGAATAGAAATTATGCTGAACCTTGTCTCATTCTAGCAATGCTGAGATATCCACAATTCAATTAAACTAAAATTTAGTTGAACAATTTAAAAAATACAGCCCTAGTCATCTTATATAAGAAAAATGCATTTTCAACAAAAGTCTGTTTTTAAACTAACACAACATGGTAAAACAACTATACCCCAATAAAAAAAATCTGTTTTTAAATTATTCATTAAAATGTGTAATATACTTTTTTAACCAATTGTGTACTATTAACAATCATAATAATAATTTAGTCAATAGTGTTTCAACATTTACAACTTGATGGTTAGAGGAAAATATTTAATTAAAATGTCAACATATATACTTATTTTGTAGCAGAGAATTATGACACAATGTTCTATAAGACTTTTAAGTATAAATGTATTACATAAAGATAAAATTCTCTGGGTGAAGTGGAATGGAAATATGAATTCTAAATAAAACTATATGATGTAAATATTCAGCCTATTAAAAGGAGAGTTTATTTGTTTTAAATAGGTGACAGTGGATATCAAATCAGTAGTTAGATTACATTTGATGCATTTTTAACAATGTCATATGAAAGCACCATATTTACAATATTTTATTTAAAAGGCCTATATTTACAATACATTGGAAATATAGCCTTTAAACTATTCTATTTGCACTTAAAATATATAAGGGGATACAAAATTTTTCAAAAATCTCTTAATGGGTACATGTGAGCAAATTCTGAGGACCTCTGCATGTGCAAAAGAAAGAGAGAAGCAATACTCATATTCTTAATCTGGCTACCATATAGTAGGCATTTAATAAATACAGGTTAAATAAATAAATATTGAAGCACTTTGTAAATTAAAAAGCACTCCACAAATGTTAGAGTTGGTGATGCAGTATTGTCATACCCTATGCTTACCTCAGTCATCACAAGAAATCTCATAGATTTGGTTCAGAATGAAATACTAACACCAATCCTAGCCCTATGTACATGATGTTCATTATTTTCACAATAACCTTCCAACCTTTCAAAAATCACCTGACTTTGACTTTAAAGTGTGTTGTTAGTAGCTAAACTTAATATTAAGTTAGTTACCCCAATAAGTACTTTCAACTAGTGAAAACTAGTGAAAGTGCAAATATTTTCGGAGTGGAATCTGGCAAAAGCTACCCAAATTACACATGCATTTATACTTTAACTCAGAGATCATACATCTGAGACTTTCTCTACAGATATGCTTAGACTCATACAAAGTAACCTATTTTATGAAACACTGAAAAAAGATCGATAACTACCGAAGTAGGATTGGTTAAATTATGGCAATCAATGCCATGACACACTATATAGCTGCAAAAAATAATAATAATAATTAATGTTTTTAACTGATAGAGAGATATCTCTGCATACATTGTTAAGTGGGAAACAAAATCAAGATGCTTAATAGTGCTTACAGTATGAAAAATTCTAAGCAAGAAAGGCAAGGGAATAAGGACATTCACGTTTGTATATGCTTGGATTGGCATAAGGAAACACTGGAGGAATAAAAACAGGAGCAAGGGAAACCTGGTGGATAGGGATAAGGTGGGATTGAGACTTTTCAGCGTATGCCTCATATCATTTTGATGTTTGAACCATGTGTTACAATCGATTAAAAACATTAAAATATCAAAAAGAAAAATTTTTACCAACCACAGTTCAGTGTTTAAGCTGGTGCATTTTTATTAGTTGACCTTATCTAAGAATATTTTCTGAATCAAGACCCAATGTTGAAGTCCCATGGACATGTTTTCTCTGTATAATTGTGGATGCAAATTTTATTGATTTTGCTGCAGGTACAGTAATTGCTAAATTGGAGCTCCATGAAATGCATGCATATACCCCAGAGCAGCTTAATTTATTTAATGGTTTAAAGCAATTTACAAAAAGTGACTTGGGGTTTTTTTTGGTAGTTCCCTATATTTCCCCTTTCTTTCTCATTCCAATAGTCAACTGAGTCTGGTATGTTTTGTTGAGCATGCTCGAAAGTAGAGCAGAACTATTTTAATGGCACATTTAATGCCCATTTGTAATAATGTTTTTAGTCATTAAAATATACACTAGGGAGAGCCATGACAGTGTCACTAACTAATTACAGTCATGCGGAAATGGGGATGAAGAGAAGGAGGTTCAGCTCTCTCACACCCTATTCCAGTTTTTCACCAGCATCCTGACCTCCATGAGACCCCCACTCCCTTGATCCTTCCATTCTCCAGTAGTCCATCAGCCCCCCTCTGGCTTCATTACCTTCCCTACTGAGCCAAGACCCCATGGTGCATTATTTCAACCTCTCTCCTCAGCACCTTCAATTTCCTCAACCCTGTGCCTTCTGCCATGCACCCCCTGCCAACCTCCAACTCCAGATTCCTCCAGCAATCCAGCTTCTCTATGCCTACACTGAGACTGCCAAGCACAGCTGGAGAGAGTCACACAATCCTATACATTAATGCCACTGAAAATTTATGTTTTCTGACCTCAGCTGAATTCTCAACACTATTTCTCAACCTGTCCTGAGTCAGCTCCCACTCACATTCCCTTCAAGGGCTATTCTGAACCCTTGTACTTCCTCCCCTCATTCTTATGACCTTGGCCCACATTCTGAGAGAAATTAGGCTATCATTTGTGGTTCTCCTCCTATCAGACCAGAAATGGTGATGGTTCTCTGGCCAGGTGGCCCACAGGGCTAAGATGGAGTGAAGAGTGGGAGGCACCCCTTACTGCAGGATCAATACCTTCCCTGGGGACTATAATCATGCCTGATTAAGAGCCACTGCCTGAAACACTAGTATCCTTCTACACTTCCCTCTTCTTCACCTCCTATTCACTTCCTAATTCACCACAGCCCTGCTTCCATTTCCACCTCTTCACTGAAATTATAGTTCCCTAGATCTCTTATAACATTCAAATCTAAATTTTCTACTTGTCCTTATCTTTATTGGCTTCTTCATACATTTGACCATCTCTTCTTAGCTATCACTCTCTCCTTAATCTTCCTCTAGGGATTGTTCTTGCTCAATTCCCTTTCCCGGCTGCCAATAGCTTAAAGAGCACAATAGCTTAAAGAGCAGCCCACCACACTCTACCCACTGGGCAGCACCTTCCATGGCTTTATCATCTCCATATTCAGGCTCCATATTCCTTCCCTCACGAGACTAAGCTCCTACCCCAGATATTTCCAGATATCCACATAGATATTTCCTCTACCCAAAAGCTCACACAATAAACAGAAATCAATCTAGACATCTTCTTTTGTACATGCTATCAGGCATCAAGTTTTGGTACACCTTCTTCTAAATGTCTCTCAGGTCCCCCTCCTCCTCTCCATCCTCATTTCTTTCTGTTCCATTCAGGACCCCATCATCTTTCATCTGAATGATTGTTCAGCAGCAGTGCCTGGTGCATGGTTAACACTCAATCAGTTCATTGCTGAATGAATAAGTGAGTGAATGAACAAACTGCACTAAACCTTTATCTCATTACCTCTTGTCCATGCTACACACAGGAGCTAGAGTCCTTTCTAAACAACAAACCTTACCATATCTTTTCCCTGCTTAAATTCCTTTAAAGGTTCACCATTACCTGTAGAACAAAATCCAAACTACTCATGTCTCTAGCCCCTAACTACATTTTCTACTTCATTTCCCATCATGCCTTCATAATAATAATATCTATTACTTTGATCACTTGTTACATGTAAGGTACTAATCTAAGCACTTTAAATTGACTATCTCATATAAATCCCACTCTGCATCTATAAAGTATACACAATTAATTTTTTACTTTTCAGATGACAAAATTGAAGCACAGAAAGACTGAGTAACTTTCCAAGGTTACATGCATCTAGAAAGTGGCAGATATTGGAGTCAAACCCAGCCTACTGACCCTCAAATTCATGCTCTCTGTACTGTAAGCATTCCTCACTTGCACACTCAAAATAAGTCACTGGCTCCACCTTGCACCTGCTAAGTTCCTTGGCTACTCCGTGGTCATGCTTTTCCAGAGAGACATTCAAGGCTCTAATCAAATTTTTCTTCCCCCACCATTCTGTTAGTGACACTCCAGTTTAACTCTCAATATACAAATAGACTTCATCTCTACTTGAAAGTCTTCCCTGGCTTTCCCAGACTATTACTGCTCCTCAACTGGATGCCTCTACTATTTTATACCTGAGAGTGCTTATAACACTTAGTACGCTGTATTGTAAATATATGTGTGTCTCTCCACTACCCTGTGAGCTCAGGGAATAGAGGCCTTTTCTTATTCATCACTGATACACAGAACCTAGCACAGTGCCTCTACATGATAGGTACTCAATCAACATTAAATGAATGGATGGACGGATGCCGCTTAATAACTGATATGCATCTTTAACACCAGTAGATCTCAAAGTGGGACTACTCTAAGCTTCAATGAGTGAAAAAAAGAAATCAAACCCATTCAATTTATAAATACTTGTTAACTGTTTGCTACAATTTTCTATTATTCTGGTTCAGAAGGTAGAAACCAGGAAATACAAGGGCAGCTCAGAGAAAATTCAGGGCAATACCAGGTATAGAACCAAAATGTAAATAATATGAAATGACTAGTAAGTGAATAAAAACCTTCCTTAAGTCATCATCAGGGTTTTTCCCAGCATAACCAAGTACTTTGAACAATCTATTTACTTGGCATTTACATGGTTAGTGCTGCGTGATGCTCAGTATGAATTACATAACAAAAGGCAAAGAGATCTAACCATGCCTTGAGGACCTGAATGTTTATGACATCCCTTTTGTGTAGCATTTTTCAGTTTTGCAATTACCTTCACATATAATGTGGTTTCTATAATTCTTGCATTAAAATAACTCTTTGAAAGATTCATCCAAGTTTTCTTCAAATTGCAAAAAATGAGAGGTCCAAAGACTTAGATGATTTGCTTGAGCCCCATTGCCCTGTGAGATTATCAAGAATTACCCCCATTTTCCAGATGAGAAAAATTGAGGCTCTAAGAACTTAAGTGGTTCATCCCATTGTCACGTAGCTAGTTAGCGACAAAGTCAAATTTTAGACCTTAATTTTTCGACTCCAAGCCCAGTGCTCTTTTTCTTTTTATATGCATTCAGCCAAGAAGACCTGGAGAAAACAAATGTTCAAGACCCATCAGGCAGAGGCATTGCCTGGAAGTTCAACCCCTGGAGCAAGGTCTTGACTAATTAAGAACGACTCTTACTTGTTCCTTCTACTATAAAGTAGAAAACAGAGCCCATGTGTCTACATATAATATATTTTAAATGTATGAATTTCACATACTGTATATTATTTTTAAATGAAAAGTGATGGTATTTTTTGTAATGGGACACTAACATTCATGTACTATTCTATTTATTAAATAAAACAGAGACTTAGAAATCTCTTTAAATACTAGCATTATTTGTCATTATTTTAATTTCAACTGAATGAACAACCAAAATTTAAATTATTGAAGGACCATGCACTTCTCATGGGAAAAAACAACCAACCACCCACTTCCTCAAAATGGTCAGATTTTTCTTTTGATACAGAAACAATCCTGGCTGAAGGTAAATGTATATGTATGTGTGTACAAAATACGTTGCTGAAGTAACTGCAGTTAGCATGTTTCATGCCAGAGACGCATAACAGAATTATAACTTAGAGATGAAGTTATCCAGACTCCTCACTTTATAGATAAATTTAAAGCAGTAATAATCACTACTATTTACCAAGTGCCTACTCTGTTCTCATTATGTACATATTATCCCTAAATTTATGCGACAACCATTTAAAATGACTTGTGCTATCTTGACTATAGTATACTCAAGTTCCAAATGAGGACAAATACAAATACACTCCTTAGATTTTTGTTTGTGGCAGCAAAGAGTTAAAGGCAACCTAAGTACTCATCACTAGGGAAATGTGTAAGTAAATCGAAGTAAATACATGTAATGAATACTGGCAGCAGTCATAAGTTTGTGCAAACGGAGCAACATGAATAGATCTGGAAAGTTAAATATTTGGCAAAAATATAAGAAACAAAATTAGATTTATAGCCCATTAGCGTTAAAGCAAATTAATAAGAATATACACAGATATTTAAACTATAGAAGGGTAATTGAATAAATAGAGTGAGTGATGGTAGAGCAAGGAAGAGGAATTGGAGAGGGAATCATGAATCAAAGGGAAAATTATGAAATAAAATAAAACAAAAGAGAGGCTTGGTTGGACAGATGGTCACAGTGTGCAACAAAATGAGGAGTCTGATTAACTCAATTCTGGGCACCTAATGTCCTAAAAGAAAAGAGGAGAAAAAGAAGAGAATATAAATATAAAGAGTATCAAAATTCCCCAAATTCTATTATATTACAGGACAAATGAGTTTTCTATATATAAAGATAAGATGGATTTTAGTGCATGTATTTTGAAGCTAGTTTCACTTCCAGTCTTTATGATCACACCTTACCTAATGCATCACTCTTAGAGAGAGTACCATGTCTCTTAAATCTATTCAAAACTTCCACAAACCACTGCAAAAGTAGGAGAATAAAAACCAGAAATGCAAATGCCATTTTCTACAAAACCAGGAGAAATCTGTGACCCTAAACCACAATATAAGCATGGCTGCTAAAATCAAGGAAGCTCAGTGAGGAGTGCTGAATGAATATGTGAAAAATGCTTATGGCTGTACAATGGTGTAAAGCAATTATACTCCAATAAAGATGTTAAATTAAAAAAAAAAAAAAGCCTATGGCTGTGAATTTCAAACGAAACCCCAGAGAACAGCTTACCTAAGGAGGAAAAACTAATGTTCCCATGTTTGGATCAATAGAAACAGGGAGTGAAGGCTGATGGTGGAAATGTCCCTTGATAACAAACAGAAGCAGGTAAAAAGAAACTCAACAAGAAGTCACATGAGCACAGATATTTGTTGAAAGCCATATGTCAGTGAGAGAGATGGAAGCTAGACTGTGTTGTAAGCAGACTTACAGCTGCTGATCTCCACCAGCTGGGGAACAATCAAGTCTGGAAGAAGGCATATACACAATCTACGTGGTGAATCAGGAATGCTGTCCTACCCAGTCTCCCACCCGGAACTCCTGGAAATAGTGTTTCCAAGAAATATTCAACACTTTTAAAAATAGAGAACTTTTTAAAAGTAATCAGCACAGAATCTATACAAAAATAGAATTAGAAAAAAGAAGAAAGATTTAAAAAATAATGACAAAGAAACACTCAAAAAATATTATCTTAGGGACTTCCCTGGTGGTGCAGTGGTTAAGAATCCGCCTGCCAGTGCAGGGGACACAGGTTTGAGCCCTGGTCCAGGAAGATCCCACATGCCACGGAGCAACTAAGCCCACAACTACTGAGCCTGCACTCTAGAGCCTGCATGCTGCAACTACTGAAGCCCACATGCCTAGAGCCCGTGCTCCGCAACAGGAGAAGCCACCATAATGAGAAGCCCGCGCACCGCAACCAGGAGTAGCCCCTGTTCACCACAACTAGAGAAAGCCCGCGAGCAGCAACAAAGACCCAACCCAGCCAAAAATTAATTAATTTATTTATTTATAAATATTATCTTAGATATGACATAACCAAATACATTGCCCAAAGTTTAAAAAGTTCAATAACATAATGAGCTATATCAAAACAAGAGCTCAAAACAGAAATATAATAGCTCAAGAAAGATATGGAAAGCCAAAAGGACATAAACATGAGTTGGCAGACCTCAGAAAAAAAGTAAAAAGAAAAAAAATCACAAAAATGCAGACCGCATTGAAAGCAGCACAGAGAATAGTACAAACTGCTAAAAAAAAGAGTAAAGGACATGGAAGATGGGATAAAAATAAGCAAAATGAAATAAAAGTGAACAGATGGTTAAAACATATTAGAGAGAAAACCTTATGTTTATAAGAGACAAAAATAATCCAATGTATTGGTAACTGGTGTCTCTAAAGAATTGAAATCTTCAAAAACAAAAGAAAAGGCACAGAAAGAATATATATCAATTTAATTCAAGAAAACTTCCCAAGAATAAGACCTGACTCTTCAACAGACTGAAAGACCACACCAAATCCCAGGGAAATATGACACAGAGTAATTATATCAAACAGGTTCAATTGCAGATAACATTAAACATTCTGGCTCTTTTAAGAATAATTTAATACACGGGGATTACCTCCTTATATAAAAATGGAAAGGGCTATAGAAGAGTAGTCTCTAGCCTGACCTTTCAGGAATAACTTCTAGGATACACCACAGAACTGGCCCATCAAGGAGGCTGCAACTTCTACCATGATCAAGAAATTGAGAATTCATGAAGGAGCTGCCTAGTGTGCAGACACTAGTCTGCACACTGCCTTTGCCCTGATCAGAGATCAAGAAGTGTCTTAGTCCATTTGGGCTGCCATAACAAAAACACCATACACTGAGTGACTTAAACAACAAACATTTATTTCTCATAGTTCTGGAGGCTGGGAATTTCAAGATTAAGATATTGGCAGTTTCTGTGTCTGGTGGTAGCTTGCTTCATGGTTCATAGACAGCTGTCTTTTCACTGTGTCCTGACATGGCAGAAGGATCAACGGTGCTCTCTAGGGTCTCTTTTATAAGAGCAATAAGGCCACTCTCCAGGGCTTCACCTTCACAACCTAATCAACTCCCAAAAGGCCCATCTCCTAATACCATCACATTGGGGGTTAAGATTTCAACATACAAATTTGGGTGTGGACACAAACATTTCATCCATAACAGGAAGTCACTACGATAACTGTTGGCTCTATTAGCACATACAGTCAGCCATGATCCATGCAGCCAAATGGTTATTCCACTGACATGTCTGGTACTAGAGCTAAAGAATAAGCAAATGCCTGAATTACTGGGTTTTCCAGCAAAAGTGCCAGCAGCAGAAGAAATTTTGCCCTTTTCCACTTTTCAAACCTCAGATGGGTCCTTGGTGGCAGCTAAATCACATGCAGAACCTGAGCTTCAGGGAATTCAAGAATACGCAATCTCTCATAGATGGAATGATTAAAGAGAGCTGGGATGGAACTTTATGAAGCAATCCACAATATCTGCCACAATGATTAACATGATAGATGTCCAGGTAAAATTACTGGACGTCAAGGTTCAATAAAAATTGAAAAGACTCTTTTAAGCATCCAGGAAACAGATCAAGTCATCTAGAAGGAGAAAAATACCAGATTGCCCCAAAACAACATTAACAACAGCAACATGAAATGCTAAAAGGTGGTGGAGTAATGCCTTTAATTCCTTAAGAAAAGATCACATGATTCAAATATTTTATTCTTTTACTTGGGTTCAAGTAAAAGGCAATAGGTAAACACTTTAACATGCAAGAACTCAAGAAATACAATTGCCATGAGTCCTTCTTGAAGAAACTACTAGAGAAGGAACTTCAACCAATCAAAGGATGAATGGAGAAACAATCCTTTTAAGCCAGGGATCAATAGATAAAATTTAATGCTGACAAATCAACAAATCATGGTAAAAGCATACATAAAAATATAAAGTAAAAAACTAGTAAAATAATATAATTGATCAGAACCAGGTATTAGAAGAGAGGAAGAAAAGAATGTAGTAAGTGGAAATGTACTAACTTTGTAACTGATCTTATAAAGAGTCAGTAGATAAAAGAAAGAGACAATTAAAAATAAACTAGTTAGGGCTTCCCTGGTGGCGCAGTGGTTGAGAGTCCACCTGCCAATGCAGGGGACGTGGGTTCATGCCCTGGTCTGGGAAGATCCCACATTCCGTGGAGCGGCTGGGCCCGTGAGCCATGGCCGCTGAGCCTGCACGTCTGGAGCCTGTGCTCTGCAACGGGAGAGGCCACAGCAGTGAGAGGCCCACGTACCACAAAAATAAATAAATAAATAAATAAAACTAGTTATAAAATCAGCCATTAAAAAAACAATCACCAAAACCCAACAAAGTTTCCAAAGAATATTTAATACTATTGGTTGATGATATAAGAAGTGAAAAAATAATAAAAACTTTACATAACTGCTTGGAAACTACAAATCTAAGACACAGGCAGAAAAGTAAAAGTTGAAAGATGCAAAAGGGTATACAAGACAAATACTACCCAAAAGAAAGCTGATGTAAAAATGCAAGGAGAATGAAAAACTGGACAATAGTATGCATGTGAGGAGAGAAAATTATTGACCTAAGGTATTTTAAAGTACCTGTTTGTGAGGATGGTATAAGTATTGATTACCTGTATATTGACAACTTATATACCCTGCCTGACATCTGATAACCTTCTCTGGGTCTTTGCAACTCTCTCCAGCTAGACTTGATGCCAGGCCTAGAATAACTATAGTAAAAAAGACTGGTGGGGCTTCCCTGGTGGTTCAGCGATTGGGAGTCTGCCTGCCGATTCAGGGGACATGGGTTTGTGCCCCGGTCTGGGAAGATCCCACATGCCGCAGAGCAGCTGAGCCCGTGAGCCATGGCCACTGAGCCTGCATGTCCAGAGCCTGTGCTCCGCAATGGGAGAGGCCACAACAGTGAGAGGCCCATGTACTGCAAAAAAAAAAAAAAAAAAAAAAAAGACTGGCAGCCACTTCCTTAGTCTAGTTAACATCATCATCAGTAACAGGACAAATCAAAATGACATGCCACCTGACAGGATGCAATCAGAAGAACACAGCATCACTTCTTGGTATTCCTGCCAAAGATGCATAACCTGAATCTAATCATGAGGAAGCAGCAGACAAATCTAAATTCAGGGACATCCTAAATCTTCAAAAGTGTTCAAGTCATGAAAATCAAGGAAAGACTGAGGAACTGTTCCAAACTGAAGAAGACAAAAGCAGCATGACAAATGAAGACAATATGTGATTCTAAGCTGGGTCATTTGCATCTCAAGGACATCTTGGAGTATCACATGAAACCTAAATGTAGTCTGGGGATTAGATGGTAACGTATCAATGTTAATTTCTTGAGTTTTTGATTATTGTATCATAATTATGTAGAAGAATTTCATTGCTTATAGGAAAGACACACAAAAATATTAGGGGGAATTGGAGCATCAGGTCAGGAATTTATTGTCAAATGTAGAGGGGAATAAAGGTCAGATGATACAGTGAGGAACTTCCAAGCTAGCAGAAATGGGGGCAAGGAATGAAGAAGGAATAAATATCAATTCTAAAAAGGGTAAAAAAGGGAAAAGAAACAAATAAAAAAGTAAAAGTAGAACAAATAGAGGACACAAAATTAAATGATAAAAAGATAAATATATATAATAGATTAAACTCTATGGAAAACAAAGATTGTAAGACTAGATTTTGTTAAAATATCCAACTATTTGCTATTCAAAAGATATGCCCAAAACTTAAGGACACAGATGACACAGTTTGAAAGTAAAATTTTTGAAAAATATATACTAAGCAAACATTAACCAAAAAAAAAGTTCTCCTATTATATTGCAAAAAAGAAATCAATATCAAAATATGACTAGAAAAAGCCTGTGTCTTTGGAAATTCGAAAAAGTCAAATCTAAACAACTCTTGGTCAAAAAAGAAATTCTAATGGAAATTAGAAAATATTTGCAATAGTACAGTAATGGAAATTTTCCATATTAAAACTATGACAATGTGGAAATTAGAGAGTAATTTAAAGGCTTAAGAATCTATATCAGAAAAGCAGAAAATGTAAAAATTAATCATCTAAATAAGCATCAAACTTAAGAATTTATAAAAAGTACAGAATAAACCAAAGGCAAGTAAAATAAATAAATTATAAAGATAATAAAAATAAAAACAAACATATAAATATAAAAATTAATTTGATTTTAAAATACTTATTGAATAGCTAGTATGAGTCAGGCACTACTCAGGTGGGCCTGGAGAAAGAGCAATGATCAAAACAAGCTGACATTCCCACCCTCATGTAGTTTATATTTTAATAATTTGAAATATATGATAAGTAAATAATTTTAGAGAGTTCCTGTATATCCTTCAGCCAGTTTCCCCAATTGTTAGCATCTTATATTACCATGGTACATTTGTCAAAACTAAGAAACTGACATTGGTACATTACTATTAACAAACTATAAATTTTACTTGGAAGTCATCTAACTTTTCCATTAATGTATTCTATCTGTTGATTGTTTTGTAGATTCAAGTGTTCTGTTGAAATATAACATCTGTTCCCCTATTTCTTGAATGTATTAATTATAGTTATTTAAAAGTCTATGTCTAAGAGAAAGGCAAATACTGTATGATATAACATATGTGGAATATAAAAAATACAACAAACTAATGAATATAACAACAACAACAAAGCAGACTCAAAGATATAGAGAACAAACTAGTGGTTACCAGTGGGGAAAGGGAAGTGGGTAGGGCAATATAGGTGTAGGGGAGTAAGAGGTACAAACTATTTGGTATAAAATAAGCCAAAAGGATATATTGTACAACATGGGGAATATAGCCAATATTTTATAATAACTATAAAAGTATAACCTTTAAAAATTATGAATAACTATATTGTACACCTGTAATTTACATAATATTGTACAGCAACTATACTTCAACAAATTAATTAAGGAAACAGAAAATAAAATAGAAGTCTATATCTAATAACAAATTTCTAGATCATCTATGGGTCTGCTTTTATTCTTTATTTCTTCTCTTGGTTTTCAATTATTTGATCTTGTTTCTTGACACTCTTGGTATTTGCAATTGCTCACTGAACATTGTATATGAAAATGTTTAGGTTCCAGATGATATTATCTACCACGAAAAAGGATCTAATTTCTTCTAATATGCAGAGTAAAGGCAGATTCCCTTGTTGCATTCAAGGCTAGGTATCTATCATTGTGAGGGCTGTTCTATTTCTGGTTTGCCCTTACTCTCGAGATGTAGCCTTTACTCTTAATATGTATCTATTGAGGGAGCTCAAATGAAAGCCTAGGGTGTTCACCTGAGCCACCCCATCTTGTAAGATCTAAACTCCAACTTCCATCTCCCTAGCACAACACTGCTGAAGGTAGGCATACATATATGCAATTTTACCTACCTGCCCCCATCAGCTGTGGTGCATTTTTGTAAAATATTTTCCTGTACTGTTTTATTTAATCATCATAACAAACCTATGAGGAGGTATGTGAGTATTATTCAGGGATCTTACTAACTACTGTATTTGCAATACTTAAAACAGTTCCCAACAAAAGTAGACCTACAATAAATATTTGTTGAATTAAGGAACTTAAAGAATAAAGATGCAAAGGAAAAATGATAAATTATTCTTTTGCTTATCAAATTGAAAAAGATAAGAAAATTATGGTGCTTATTTTCAAAAAGAGCCTGGTAAAATTAGCATACTTTAATATTTTGTGTGACAGTATATACTGATATAAACCTTTTAGAAATCATGTGTTTATTCACACATTTGTTAAACATTCACTGAGCATCCAGTGGTGTTTGACGTATACTTGGCTTTGGGACATCAAGATGTCTTAACATGTTCCCTGTCCTCTAGTATCTTTTTGGAAACACACATTAATAGCTTAAAAAGTATTTATTACCAAGGCAACAAAAGCAAAAATAAACTAAGTAGAATTACATCAAACTAAAACCCCTCAGCACAACAAAGGAAACAATGAGCAAAGTGAAAAGACAACCTGTAAAATGGGGGGAAAAATTGCAAAGCATATACCTGATAAGGGGTTAATATCCAAAATATATGTAGAACTCATACAACTAAATAACTGGAAAAAAAAGAATCTAATTTTAAAAATGGGCAGAGGAACTGAATAAACATTTTCCCAAAGAAGGCATACAGATGGCCAACAGTTACATGAAAATATGCTTGACATCACTAATCATTAGGGAAATGCAAATCAAAACCACAGTGAGATATCACCTCATACTTGTTAGAGCTGCTATTATCAAAAAGACAAGAAATAACAAGTGTTGGCGAGGCTGTGGAGAAAAAGGAACTGTTGAGCACTGCTGGTGGGTAGGTAAATTGGTGCCACCACTATGAAAACAGTATGGAGGTTCCTCAAAAACTTTAAAATAGAACCACATATGATACAGCAATTTCACTTCTGGGTATATATCCAAAGAAACAGTCACTCTCTCAAAAAGATATCTGCACTCTTATGTTCACTGCAGCATTATTTACAATAGCCAAGACATGGAAACAACCTAAGTGTCCATCCACTGGATAGATAAAGAAAAGGTGTCATTTATATACAGTGAAATATTATCCAGCCATCAGAAAAAAAAGGGGGGGGGAATCCCTGACATTTACAACAGCATGGATGAAACTTTGAGGGTATTATGCTAAGTGAAATAAGTCAGGTAGGGAAAGATATTGATAAATACTATATCTCACTCATATGTCAAATCTAAAAAAATCAAATTCACAGATCCAAGGAACAGACTGGTGGTTGCCAGAGGTGGGGGATTGAGGGGTAGGGGTGAGTGAAATGGGTGAAGGTGGTCAAAAGGTAAAAACTTCCAGTTATAAGGTAAATAGGTTGTGAGAATGTAATGTACAGCATAGTGAATATAGTTAACAATACTCTGCTGTATATTTAATGACTTCTACAAGAGTCAACCTTAAAAGTTCTCATCACAAGAAAAAAATTTTATCCATGTGAGGTGATGGATGTCAACTAAACTTACTGTGGTGATCATTCTGTAATATATACATCTATCAGTTCATTATGTTGTACACCTTGGACTAATATTGTATAATATGTCAATTATATCTCAATAAAACTGGGAAAATATTAATTACCATGTGCTCAATAATTTCTTTCAAACCAAGCATTTAATAATTCTATTTCTAGAACTAAGTCCTAAGAAATTAATCAGATATTTTATTTCATTCCTTTTTCTAACATATATTAAGTGCTTACTCTAACCATAGCAACTAATATTTAGTAAATGCTTTGGGCATTAAAAGGTAGCGGTTAAGAGCATGGACCCTAGAGCCAGATTACTTGTGTCTAAATATTGTCTAGCTGGTCAAGTCAATTAACTTTTCTATGCCTCTATTCCCTCGTCTGAAAATGAGAGGAATGATAGTAGCTTGTTCATAATTTGGCTGTGAGGATTAAATTAGTTAACATTTATAAAATGCTTAGAACAGTGCCCAGCACATATTATGAATTGCTATATAGGTTTCTGTTTTGATCCTGTGTTAACTTCTGTTCTAAATGCTTTACTTGTACTTAGTCACTTAATCCTCACAGCTACCGTATGAGGTAGAGTCTGTTGCTTCACAGAGTGCATGTGAGGCAATAAAATGTTATTTATGTCAGAGGCAATAAAATGGAGGCTAAGGGAGGTGGAGCAACATACTCAAGTCAGGATTTGAACCCAGGTAGAATGGCTTCAGAGCCTGTGCATATAATCACTAAGCTCTACAACATTCCAGGCACTTCTCTGGGCACTATAGAGATAGAGCTCCTGTTCCCATGAAGACAAGGAAGACAGATAACAAAAGGAATTAAGAGTAATAAATGAATAAGATAAATTCAGGTAAATTTTAAAGGGTAATGTACTAGAATATAGCTGGCAGGAATGCTCACCAGCATTTGACAGGGCAGAGAAGGCCTCTTTGAAAAGCCAATATCTGAACTCAGAAACTAAAAAACAAGGAGATATGAAGACAATTGATTTCTGCAAATGGAAATTCTTCACTGCATTATTGCAAAAGCAGTGGGAATGAATAAATAAATAAAAATAAATAAATAATTTATTATCATGACATATTTCAAAGATGTTACACTAATCATGCTGCTTAGGAATATTTAATAATATGATAATATAGTATATTATAAAGTTAATTGAAACAAGTAGAAATTCAAATCTATATATAGTTTAATTTCTATTATTATTTACCACATATATGCATAGAAAAACATCTATATACATAGAAAAGCATATATATTAAACATATATATGCATCCATAGAAAAGGAACTAGGAGGAAATACAAGAAAATGTTTACATTGATTAACTGTAAGTAGCACTATTACACAAGATGTTTATTTTCTTGTTATATTTTCTGAATTTTCTTTTTCTAGAAACAAAAAAAAAAGTTTTAATGTTGATTCCTAAATGCAATCAACAAGAAAATCTATGAATAGAATGTTAATAATTTATTGACTCATAATGTTCTAGGAATGTCATGTATTATCTTAATTGCTATTTCATAGGTCAGAAAACTGAAACCTAAAAATATTAAATAACCCATCCAAGGTAATACATCTGGTTGAGTTGCCAGATCAGATTCAAACTACATCTGTCTGATATCAAAATCTGTGAGCTCATTACAGAATTTTATTTTTATAGTATATATTTCTATTCATAATCATATTCATGAAATCAATACGTACTTGTTAGGGCAAGTCAACTAATACTAAAATATAAAAGAAAAAATCAAGCAGAGCTGTTTTTGGAATAAAAAATTAGAAATAATCTAAAATCCAATTAAAAAAAGAAAAGTCGAGGGCTTCCCTGGTGGCACAGTGGTTGAGAGTCCGCCTGCCGATGCAGGGGACACGGGTTCGTGCCCCAGTCCGGGAGGATCCCACATGCCGCGGAGCGGCTGGGCCCGTGAGCCACGGCTGCTGAGCCTGCACGTCCGGAGCCTGTGCTCCGCAACAGGAGAGGCCACAACAGTGAGAGGCCCGCGTACAGCAAAAAACAAAAAACAAAAAACAAAACAAAAAAATACAAAAAAATACAAAAAAGTCGATTCTTACATATCTACATGCTAAAATATTAAACAGGCATTAAAAACACTATTTAAGGGGAGAAACCAAGGTGGTGGAGGAGTAGGAGGATGTGGAGTTCATCTCTCTCCAAAATGCATCAGGAATACATCTACAGATGGAATAATTCTCACAGAACACCAGCTGAACACTAGCAGAAGACTTTGGACACTGGAAAGGACAAGAAAGATCCCTACATAACCGGGCAGGACAAAAGAAAGGAAAAAGAGCAGGAGAGGAAGCAGGATGGAATCTGCACCCCAGGGGGAGCTGAAGCAGAGGAGAGTTTCCCACATCTGAGGAAGCCCCCTCACCCACAGGAAAATCAGTTGGGACAGAAGGGGAGCATCTGAGGCTGTCAAAGAAGGGTGAAGCAGCTGGTCTGTGGCAGACAGGACAGAGTGAGACCTACATAGACGGTCTGTGCCACAGCTCTGAGCTCCCCAGACTGGGATGTGTGTCCGCTGATGCGCATGGGGGCTGAGAGCAGGAATGTGGGGATTGGAGAGAAAACCCAGGGGTAGGACTGCTGTTGGCTGTCAGGAGACAGCCTGAAGGGATGGGAGGGAAGAAATCTGTAACCAGGAATGCTTGTGGAGGAAACACAGACTGCCACAGAAGCAAGGTGCCACTGTTGAATGACGTGCAGGGGATGGAGCCACCATCGTAGCCTCTCTCCCCACCCCACACACCAGACCCCTTCCCCACCAGGTGCTAGGAAAAGCCCCACCCGGGCTGACCTTCTTGTGCTGGATGCCAGGTGCTAGAAAAGGATCCCTCTAGGGCCAGATCTCTAACACCCTTGGCTGCTGGCTTTCCCATGTACGTGTCACTGTCAGGGTCCGCATGACCCAGGCAGTTGTGCCATCTCCATGCCCTGTCCTCGCCAGGGCAGACCCAAGTGCTCCAGGGCAGCCTCAGGAGCAGAGTCCTGTGGGTGGCCCACACACAGAGGTGGGGCTAAAACCACAGCTGAGCCCCAGGGGTGGGGCGACTAAGAAAGAGGAACAAAAATCTTTCAGTGCAGCTGCACAAACCACAGATTAAATCCCTGCAATCAGCTTGGTAAACCCTACATCTATGGAATATCTGAATGGACAATGAGTGTTCCCACAACTGAAACTGGTCTAGCTCTAGCAGCTGTGGACTTTGGGGACTAGTACACGTGGGAGTTGGGCCAGGTCAGAGTCTGAGCTGCCCAGTGCCCACAGAGGGACCAGAGACCTACCTAGAGGTTTTGGAGGGTCTCCTGGGGAGGCAGAGGTTGGCTGTGACTCACGGTGAGGGCAAGGACACTGACAAGCTGAGACCCCAGGAAAATACAATTGTGACTATTTTTTTTGTTTTGTTTTGTTCTGTTGTTGTTTACTAGTTTTTATTTTTTAATAGCTTTTAATATATTTTTAATTTTTTTATATTTCTATATCTATGTTACTTTTGTGTTGTTCTGTGTTTTTTCCTTGTTTTATTTTCTTTTGTTCTATTTTGTTTTTATCTTTTTTCTTCTGTTCTATAGAAGAATCAATATTGTGAAAATGACTATACAACCCAAAGCAATCTACAGATTCAATGCAATCCCTATCAAATTACCAAAGGCATTTTTCACAGAACTAGAACAAAAAATTTTACAATTTGTATGGAAACACAAAAGACCTCAAATAGCAAAAGCAATCTTGAGGAAAAAAAAAAAGAAATGGAGCTGCAGGAATCAGGCTTCCTGACTTCAGACTATACTACAGGACTACAGTAATCAAGACAGTACGGTACTGGCACAAAAAAAGAAATATAGGTCAATGAAACAGGATAGAAAGCCCAGAGATAAACCCACGTACCTATGGTCACCTAATCTGCAACAAAGGAAGCCAGAATATACAACAGAGCAAAGACAGCCTCTCCAATAATTGGTGCTGGGAAAACTGGACAGCTACATGTAAAAGAATGAAATTAGAACACTCCCTAACACCATACACAAAAATAAACTCAAAATGGATTAAAGACCTAAACGTAAGACCAGACACTAGAAAACTCTTAGAGGAAAACATAGGCAGAAAGATCTTTTTTGACCCACCTCCTAGAGTAATGAGAATAAAAACAAAAATCAACAAATGGGACCTAATTAAACTTAAAAACTTTTGCACATCAAAGGAAACCATTAAAAACACGAAAAGACAACCCTCAGAATGGGAGAAAATATTTGCAAATGAAGCAACTGACAAAGAGTCAATCTCCAAAATATACAAACAGCTCATGCAGCTCAATATCAAAAAAAAAATAAAAAACAACAACCCAGTCAAGAAATCGGCGGAGGACCTAAATAGACATTTCTCTAAAGAAGACATATGGATGGCCAAGAGGCACATGAAATATGCTCAACATCATTAATTATTAGAGAAACGCAAATCAAAACTACAATGAGATACCACCTCACACCGGTCAGAATGGCCATCATCACAAAATCTACAAACAATAAATGCTGGAGAGGGTGTGGAGAAAAGGGAACCCTCTTGCACTGCTGGTAGGAATGTAAATTGATAGAGCCACTTTGGAGAACAGTTTGGAGGTTCCTTAAAAAACTAAAAATAGAGCTACCATGTAACACAACAATCCCACTACTGGGCATATACCCAGAGAGAACCATAATTCAAAAAGACACATGTATCCCAATGTTCACTGCAGCAGTATTTACAATAGCCAGGACATGCAAACAACCTAAATGTCCATCAACAGAGGAATGAATAAAGAAGATGTGGTACATATATACAATAGAATATTACTCAGCCATAAAAAGGAATGAAACTGGTTCATTTATAGAGATGTGGATGGACCTAGAGACTGTCATACAGAGTGAAGTAAGTCAGAAAGAGAAAAACAAATATCGTATATTAAAACATATATGTGGAATCTGTAAAAATGGTATAGACAACCTTATTTACAAAGCAGAAATAGTCACAGATGTAGAGGACAAATGCACAGATACCAAGGGGAAAGAGGGGGTGGAGGGGGATGAACTGGGAGATTGGGATTGACATATATACACTATCGATACTATATATAAAATAGATAACTAACGAGAACCTACTGTACAGCACAGGGAACTCTACTCAGTGCTCTGTGGTGACCTAAATGGGAAGGAAATCCAGAAAAGAGGGGATATATGTATACATATAGCTGATTCATTTTGCTGTACAGTAGAAACTAATACAGCATTGTAAAGCAACTATACTCCAATAAAATTTCTTTTTAAGTAAGCTACTAATTATTTCACCATACCAACATATAGAAAACTTAGGATATAGAAATTCATCAAAGACTGTGACATTGTCAAGCCTCACAATTGCCTCATTAGTATTTTGTAGAGAAGTAAGTAGAGTTAACATCAGTGATGGCTAGCCAAGTTCTGTTTTAGATAGGCCCACTGTCTGCTGGAAAAGGAAGTAAGGGGATGTATAAATTACCGATTGTTTTCTATTTGTTTGAAGTAATTAAACCAAATAATTTGTCATTATGGTTTCAATTATTTGATTGTACTATTTACTAAGTAGTAAAACATATTTCCATGAAATTATAATGGAATTTATCTAATTCATCATAATCATTAAATATGTTGTTGGTTTCTTAAGTAAGAAAAAACTATTTAAAATAACTATATGATAATGAGGGAAATGTTTATGGAATGTAAGGAAATTAAGGCAATACAAAAGTATTCAACATCACACAATTTAATTCTAACAATGCAAAAATATATAACCTAGGAATTTTTTTAATAAAAGAGGAGAAATATACTAAATTATTAGTATTTGTATTTCATCAGTAGGATAAGGAGAGATTTATTTTTGCTATTTTATATTTTTCACACTTTCTGAAATGAGCATATATAGTATATTAGTAAAGAGCGTGGTCTCCCAAGCTAGACTGCCTGATTGGAATCCCAGCTCTATCACTTACTAGTTGCATGACCTCAGGCAAGGTTCTTACTTTTCTATGATTCAAATGTCTCACTCTGTAAAATGGCAATAAGAGAACCAATCTCATAGGATTAAATGAATTAATATAAATAAACCAGTTAGAACAGTGCTTGGCACATACTAAGAACTACATAACTGAGGTATTTTTCCTTCTATAATGGAAAAATAAAGTTAAGAAGAAAAAAGCATGACTACACTGAAACATAATTCAATAATTCCTTTTTTCTTCTTTATATTTTATGGAACAAATAGCTGAGAGATGGGTGAAATTTGTGCCTCTTTGGACTTTTTTCTTACGAAATGAACACTTTGAGCTCTTTTAATTCTCTGTCTCAAATTCAGCTATTCATCACATTCTATTGATGACTGCCTCCATATTTGGAAGGCCAGGTTTACTTAGGGAAGGATTAGCACATAGTAGGGCTGGTTTAAATAATAGTTACAGATAATAATAGGCAATAAGTAATAGATAACTTTCCCAGAGGCTATAAGAGTCATGTGCTCTCCATGTCTACATTGTACACATGTGTTTTCCACCTGCCCAGCATCAACCACTGCTCCCCCAGTGACTGTTCCCACCTCCCTTCTCAACTCCTGGTCAAGGATGAATAACATTTTCCAAGTCTAGTCAACAAGATTCCTACCCAGGACTTTTTCAGGAACAAGTAGTAAAGCAGTATTCACTTCCCACTGTTAAGATAAAACCCTAGAACTGCTATTAGGCCTTTTTTGCCACTGCACTGGGAAAACCTATGAGGTCTATGAAGAAGTCAGACCAAAGATGAAGACAGTATCTTGGTGGAATCGTTGAACACCTGGATGTTCTGTGGTTGAAGCCAAATGTACTTGTGGGCATTCAAGTCCTATCAGCTGACAAATTCCCTTTTATGCTTTAACTAACTGCAACATGTTTGCCACTCACGACCAAAAAAAGTCATTATTAATTCTCACTTAATATTTAAAATAACACTATAATGTCAATACTATTATCCCAATTATGCATTAAGAAACTGAGACTTAGAAAGGTCATGTATAATTTACCTTAAACTGTCAACCAGAAACTGGTAGAACCAAGATTTGAACCAGGGCGGTCCAGGCAGTCTGGTCTAACTCCCCAGGTCACCTCCTCGTCTGTGCCCTCACTATGTTCCACACGTGTTTCTATCGGTGCACTTGTAACCTGGTTTAATTTTCCTCTGTCTTTTCCTGTCAGTCAGGGAGCCCATCCTCTTATCATCAGTGGGGCAAATGCTGAATAAATGTTTTGTCAAATACAGTGACCTTTGCTCAACCAACTTCTGCTGGAGATTTTTGCCCTCATCAAAAGAAATCATTTCTTTGCTTATGGACCACACACTTAGGGTCAAACTAACTCCTGGACTTTTCAAGGCACATGTTAAGATCTACAGTTACTGAAGGCATTGACTTATAACCTCACTCAAAATGACTTAGAATACAGCTAAGCCTATAGAATCTCTGAGAGCCTAAGACACATGTCCACATTTAGTAAGACTCTGGCAGTCCCAATTATAACCCACTGTTCTTGTCACACAGAGTATGCTACAAGTGTCACAATTGTTTAGTTGTTTTCCCACCTGGGACACCTCTCTCTCTCTCTCTCTCTCTCTCACTCTCTCTCAACCTCAGAATATGACCTTATTTGGAAATAGGATCTTTACAGATGTAATTAGTTAAGGTGAGGTCATTCTGGAGTAGGGTGATCCCTTAATCCAATATGACTGATGTGCTCATAAGAAGAAAAGACAGACACACACAGGGAGAACTATGTGAAGACCAAGGCAGATATTGGCAGCAGGCATCTACAAGGCAAGAAATGCCAAGGATTGCCAGCAATACCAGATGCTACGAGAAAGGAATGAAACATATTCTGCCCTAGAGATTTCAGAGAGAGCATGACACCACCAGCACCTTAATTTCAGTCTTGTAACCTCCAGAACTGTGAGAAAATAAATTTCTGCTATTTTAAGTCACCAGTTTGTGATATTTTCTTATAGCAGCCCTAGAAAACTAATACTGTACCCTTGGGCAATAAATAATAATATTTAACTCTCAGGACCATTAAGAGGATTAGACGGCAGAAAGTACACAAATAGTTTATCAGTGGTGGTACATAGTAAATAGTCAAGAAAAGGTAGCTTCGGACTTCCCTGGTGGCGCAGTGGTAAGAATCTGCCTGCCAATGCAGGGGACACGAGTTCGATCCCTGGTCCAGGAAGATCCCACATGCCGCAGAGCAACTAGGCCTGTGCCCCACAACTACTGAGCCTGTGCTCTAGAGCCCACACGCCACAACTACTGAGCCCATGTGCCTCAACCACTGAAGCCCACGTGCTCTAGGGCCTGGGTGCCACAACTACTGAGGCCACGTACTGCAACTACTGAAGCCCGCACGCCTAGAGCCCATGCTTGGCAGCAAGAGAAGCCACCACAATGAGAAGCCCACACACCACAACAAAGAGTAGCCCCCACTCGCTGCAACTAGAGAAAGCCCACACATAGCAATGAAGACCCAATGCAGCCAAAATTAATTTTAAAAAATAACTAAAAAAAAGAAAAGGTAATGATTATTACCAATAGTGTTGTTAATAATTTTATACTATGAGATGATAGTAAGAATTATGTAACTCTCAGAGAAAGAAACATTATGCCCCCCACTCAATCTTTCAGCTTAAAAGGTTGGAACACCTCGCATCTCCCTACTCAAGAACCTCTCCCAGTAATGGCAACTGAATAGCACAACTAGGGTACAGAAGTTCTTGCCTGGCCATTAAATTCAGCCTTTGGGGAACTCTGGTTGACACCACTGACATGTCTTTGTCTGGAAGTGGAAGTGGGACCTAGTCAATAGATATCCCTCACATACCCCCAAAAAGAACCATCAATCTTAGCCTAGGTGACTGTCACATTGAACATTTTCAGGCAGCTTTTTCAACCTTGGAGGTTTTGGCAACCTGCCAGTAATGAAGATGTATTAATGCTTAATGCAGCTTAATGTAATAGGTGTCATGTTCATAATTTACCGAAGCTCTTTCTAAAGCATTAAATTCATTTATACTCCTTAAAAGCTACTCAATCATGAGGGCTAAGTTAGTTCGGTTGGGTTTCTTTTTTAGGATCAAATGATATATAAATTGTTAACATATCCAAACTCATCCATTAGTGCATGTGAAAGCAATAAATGTGCCAAAGTAGCAATAACATGATCGAGGAAAGTCATTGTGGTCATTAGGGCTGAAAGGGTTTCATTTATGGCCCTGGGAAAGAGAATGAAGGCTGTAAAATAGACCCAGGAGCTCCCACTGACCAGGGACCCTGCCTCATTACGCTCTGAAAAAAATAAAACAAAATGTATATTTTAGGTGTTCAAAAGTGACAATAGGTTTTGCCTTCCGTTTTAAAGAGAGTTGTCCCTCCTGTTTCCATCCACCTTTTTGAGAAAAGAAAAATGGAATGGATTGATGAGAGTTTCACATTCCAACTGTCTGGTCATAGAATATTGATTGGCCTCTTGGTAAATAACTCTAAGCAAAACAGGGGGCACGACTAATGAGAGGCCTTCCTTGCTGGACAGATCTGGGAGGTCAAGAATTGATAGAATTATAAATCCTAGCACTGTGTTTCCAAAGTAGCCCCGGGTTCAACACAGGGATGAGAGGAACCTATAGCTTTGTATATCAGATTAAGGCAAGTACTATCTATTACCCCATTATGATCTGCTGACATTCACTGTTACTGAAGTTCCCTCTCCCTCCCAGAAAATATTGCAGAGCACCAAGGAGCACTGTAAAAAGAGAGGTAGGAGAGCAAATTAATAAAATTTTAAAAGTAAAGTTATTCTAAGTTAGTGCTTCTCAGTCCTTGGTATAATTAGAATCATCTGGGAGATTTAATAAACTAGCAATATCCTGAGCCCATCCCAGACAATTAAATCTCTAAGGGTGGGGCTTGGCTATCAGTATTTTTTAAATGCTCCAGAGAATTCTCTTGTGCAGCCAGGATGTAACCATTAATGTAACTAATATTTAGGAGTCATTACAAAAGCTCTAAGTAAAGATGGCATAACACATTAGCATTTCTTCTTATTTAGAGTTCTCCATGGAGCAATGTGTTGCCCACATTCAGTACTTGCCTAAGTATGACCTCAAGAACTTAACAATCTGCTCAGGTCTCCTCTGCTGGACGCTTCTGAACTCAGGGGTGGCCCTCTACCCAGGAGTCATGTCAGTGGCTGAAAACTAAGGGTTTAAAGTGTAGTTCGTTCTCCAAGGAAAGTTGTGCTGTTGATAGAGGGGCACTTGCCCTCTCTCAGTTCACAAAGAATGCCAGGTCTTGTTGTGGCTTTGGACCTCATTCACCTGAACAAACAGCTGGACCAGTGATCACCAGAGATTTTACCAAAGGAGAACCTGCTGAAGATGTCTTCATTAGCTCCTGTTTTGTCTATGAAAAGTCACACCTTATCTTCATGGCAGGAGAGCTGGATCTGGAAGGAGTCTTTGCTGAGCAGAGGCTGAATAAAGTGCGGGGCCAGGGGCAACTATAGGGGTGGGTGGCAGCTCTAACCGAAATTCAGACAGCCCACTAGAGGATCAGGGAGTAAGTGTATCTAACCACTTCTAATTAAATCATGTCATGTAGCCAGATTTGACTTGGAGAAAGAAATGCCTACAGTAATTGCATTTAGTTCATTTTGTAGCATGCTCCTAATCATAACTGCTAATTCAATTGTACATTCATTCTGCCGGCCCATTGCCATTAAGCACACATTTAATTACTTCAATAAAAGATTAATATGCAGGACACAAAAGGAGGGACAGAGGACTGTGCCAAAGCACACAGCTGCCCCAGTGCTTAGCCCAGAGATAAAACAAGAATATCATTGGGCAGCATAATCCTGTTCCAAATACATCATTATTAGATGAACATTCCAGACTTTTATGTTCACGCTTGTTATGCACCGTTCCACATGCATATATTCCTGTGGCACGAGAAAGAGCTGTAACAGGCACCGACAGCTCTCCATTGTTGTCCCTGTCACACACCAATCCCCCACCCTGGCTTCCTCCAGGCTTGTAAGGTTGCGCTTATCTCGTCTCCAGGCGAAGGCTTACAGTCCCTACATTACAACATCCTGAGATAAGGGCCCTCGCTTGACATTGTTCCTGCCCGTGTTGCAAACAAGTGACAAACCTGGCATGTATAAAAAGAGAGAGAGGGAGAACAACAAAGCCAGAGCCTCATCCTCCTGCCTTCTCCCGACACCACCTCAAAGGACAGCCCATCAATTCTCCAGGATGTACACAATCATTATTGTAGGGGAAACAAAGGCCAGTGTCAATTGTGCAGTGTTATAAAGCAGTCCCTCAAATTAAAACCATGTACCTAACTGCATCTGATGGCAGAAGCTATTTAGCAGTGATATTTTACGGAAAGGCAATGAAAAGCAATAACTGCTTTATTTAATGTATCTGTTCAATCCAGCTGCCCTGGATAGGCCTTAATAGAAGCTGTCGATCAATGTCAGGCCCTTAGAAATAACTGCACCAGACTGCAATAAACATGAAGGAAAGATAACTAGACCTACTGATCAGCCTCTTGTTACCTTTCCTGCACCCAGAGATTTGTCATTTGTTTATACTGCTCATAATAGCCTGCTCGATGATTATCATCGTACCCACCTGGTATTGTGGTGGGCACATCAGGGTGGGGAGTGAGAGAGGAGAAGAAGCAACGTTGGAAGGAGAGGGAGGGGAAGGGAATATAAAATGTAAGGCAAAAAGATGAGGGATAATGAAAGTTTGTTCAGAACATGTGAGGCTAAACCGCGTAAAGTGGGCATTCTGGAACACTTGTTAAAATGCTAACATCACTCTCCCTTTCTTTACCACCTCCCGACAATCTTTCCCTTAAGATTAATTAAACAGGGCATGAATGTTTAGTTGCAGTGTCTTCAACAAATCCTTGTGCTACAAAGAAGATACTAAGGAGACCTATAGCTAGGACAACCCAACCCCAACCATAACTTCACTGGCCCCTCTCCATCCATCCACCCTGAGTGGTGGTGCCTCCCTGTGCTCCAGTGTCAGCTCTCTCCAACGGGGTCTACTCTCTGTCCTTACACAAGCTCATCCACTCTTGGGTCCTTACCACCTATAACAGGGGCTAGCCATCTATAACCTAAAGACCAATCTAGCTAGCAGCCTATTATATAAAGTTTTATTGGAACACAGCTGCCCGCATTCATTTAGGTTTTGTACTTGGCTGCTACAGTACTAAGATGGCATCGAATAGTTGCAGCAGGTACTATATTGTCCCCAAAGCCTGAAATATTCACCACCTGGCACTTTTCAGGTAAAGTTTGCTGACCCCTGATCTATATATAAATCATTTCAAAATATCTTTCTCCAGCTATACCTTTCTTCTCTTCTCTAGACCTGTGCTTCCATCTGTCCCCCACCCCAACACTTCCATCTGGCTGTTGACATATAACTCATATAAATCTAATTTTTTTCCAAACCTACAGTTTCTCCTGTTTGGTATCTCAAGTAATGGCCTCACCATCTGTTTAAGCACCCAGATGAAAAAGCTGAGTCATCTTTAGCAAAAACCTCACTCTCTGTTTTTCCTCCCCATCCGCTCTCCCACCACCTTCCAATCAGCCCTACCCTGTCCCCTCTGTCGCTGAAATGTACCTCAAATACATCTGATCCTGCCTGTTCAGAGACACTGCCCCTGCCCATTGCTGCCCACTCTATTTGCCTAGAATTTTACAACCTCCTAACCAGTCTTCCTGATTTTAATCTCTCTGCTACTATGCCCCTGCCAGAACTACCTTTCAAAGGCATAGATATAACTAAAATAATGACAATTCTTTATTTAGTGGTAAGTACTTCCCAGGCACTGTTCCAAGTACTTTCCATTTATTTATTTACTCATTTAATCCTCACTAAACCTTACAAGACAAAGTAAGCCCTATTATCAGACCCATGAGGAAACTGGGGCTTAGAAAGGTTTTGTGAACTTGCCAAGGTTACACAATTTGCAAATGCTACACTGGGATTTGAACTCAAGTCTGTCAGTCTCTAAAGCCCAAGATTTCTTGCACAACTATAATGCCTCTCCCACATTTTGGAAATCTTCAGTAGTTCCATACTCCCCATTAAATAAGGCCAACCTTAATTCATATGGCATTCAAACTTTCACTTTTCCTTTCTACTTGTTCTCCAGTCACGTGCTATCTCAAACCACTCTTGACGTGTTCTAGTCCATGAACACACCATATGACTATGCATTAATGTGCCATCTGCCTGGGAATGTACCCTGATCCCTATACCTACTCCAACCTCCCTAGCAAAATTAATTTTCCTTCCCTAGTACTCTTATATTGTTTCAGTCATACTATAGAAGAACACTTATCAAACTATACTAGCTTTAAGTGTATTATCGATACCTCCTCAGATAGGTTCCAGATCTTTAAAAGGAGAGGCAATTTCCTACACATATTTTTATTTCTGATGCCCAGGACTTAGTAGTCAATAAACAAATGCTGGTTGAACGTTTCTTCCAAACTCGCACCTTTCCAATCCATTTTTTATGATGGTTCCATAGTGAGCTTTCAGAAACATGAATCAGATTCTGTGACTCTTATTTAGGAGGATTCAGTTTCTTCTTTATGTATAGGATTTTAAGGTCCAAACTTCTTTGCATGGCATATGAGGCCTATACCATAACTCTAATTTCAACTTCTCTCCCTCCCACACGCCAGACCCAGGGAGCACCAGCCACACTGAGTTACAGTACCTTTGTACTTGCTTCTCTGTCTTCCTGGAGTGTCCCTCTCCCTCTTTGATAACTTCTGCTCATTCTTCATGACCCATATCATGTCATCTAGTCTATGAAATTTTCACCACCAGAGGAAAGTTGATCTCCCTTATTTTGGGGCTTCCATGTAACAATGATAATTATAGTCACATAGCACTTACTGTGTAGCAGTCAATGTTGGAAGTACTTTAGATATGTTGCATTGTTTATTCCCCACAGAAGAGGTAAGTACTATTATTATACCTATTTTTCAAGTAAGGAAATTAAGACACAGAGAGACTAAGTTACTTGCCTAGGGTCATAGTCCTGCTAAGCTGAGTCCAGGAGTTGAACCTGGGGAGTCTGATGTCAGAGTTCATGCCTTTCACCATTCTACTACACCACATCCCTATTCTAGTCTACATCTCCTTCACTGGAGTCCAGATCACTCTGTATTTTAATCATTGCTTTGTGTCTGTCCTTGAGTCCTCTTCCATATGTGAGCTCCTAAAGGTCACATCTCAAGGGACATGTCTGATTCATCTTCATCTGCTCAGACCTTGCACCATGCTCAGAACAAGCAGAGACTTAATAAGTCTTTGTTAAATGACTTTATGAACATCAATGTTCTTCAAGAGACCTGAAGTAAGGAGATGATGGAGGGTTTTAATGATTCAGTGATGTGCTTGTCACAAAAAATAGATGATCACAAATAAGAAAATGGATACTGTATCACTCTTAACAGATAGAACCATGGTCCTAAGTTCTAAGCTTAATTCCATCTTTCACTCGCTCTAGGGGTTGGATGCATCATTGCACTTTTCTATGCCTCCTTTATAATAAGAACCTACTTATTAAAGCCTTAGGTATTTACAAACAATGCACTTTTGTTTATTTTAAGCTATAAGAAATACAGCATTGCTGAATATTCCTTCTCTTCTCAACCTTGAAATGTCACTATGCCCCATGTCTCAGGTCTTTTTTTTTAATTATTAATTTTTATTGGAGTATAGTTGCATTACAATTTTTTGTAAGTTTCTTGCTGTACAGCAAAGTGAATCAGTCATACGCATACATATATCCACTCTTTTTTAGATTTCCTTCCCATTTAGGTCACCACAGATCATTGAGTAGAGTTCCCTGTGCTATACAGTAGGTTCTCATTAGTTATCTATTTTATACATAGTAGTGTATATGTGTCAGTCCCAATCTCCCAATTCATCCCAGACCCTCTCCCCACTTGGTAACCACAAGTTTGTTCACTACATCTGTGACTCTATTTCTGCTTTGCAAGTAAGTTCATCTCTACCATTTTTGTGGATTCTACATATAGGCAACATTATACAATACTTGTTTTTCCCTTTCTGACTTACTTCACTCTGTATGACAGTCTCTAGGTCCATCCACATCTCTGCAAATGTCACTCTTTTGGTCCTTTTTATGGCTGAGTAATATTCCATTGTACATATGTACCACATCTTCTTTATCCATTCCTTTGTCAATGGACATTTAGATTGCTTCCATGACCTGGCTATTGTAAATACTGCTGCAATGAACACTGGGGTGCATGCATCCTTTTGAATTATGGTTTTCTCCAGATATATTCCTAAGAGTGGGATTGCTGGGTCATATGGTGGCTCTATTTTTAGTTTTTTAAGGAACCTCCATACTGTTCTCCATAGTGGCGGTACCAATTTGCATTGCTACCAGCAGTGTAGGAGGGTTGCCTTTTCTCCACACCCTCTCCAGCATATATTGTCTGTAGAATTTTTGATGATGGCCATTCTGACTGATGTGAAGTGATACCTCATTGTAGTTTTGATTTGCATTTCTCTAATAATTAGTGATGTTGAGCATCTTTTCATGTGCCTCTTGGCCATGTGTATGTCTTCTTTGGAGAAATGTCTATTTAGGTCTTCTGCCCATTTTTGGATGGGGTTGTTTTTTTTTTTGATATTGAGCTGCATGAGCTGTTTGTATATTTTGGAGATTAATCCCTTGTCTGTTGTTTTGCTTGCAAATATTTTCTCCCATTCTGAGGGTTGTCTTTTCATTTCATTTATGGTTTCCTTTGCTGTGCAAAAGCTTTTAAGTTTAATTAGGTCCCACTTGTTTATTTTTGTTTTTATTTTCACTACTGTAGGTGGTGGATTGAAAAACATCTTTGTGATTTATGTCAGAGAGTGTTCTTCCTATATTTTCCTCTAAGAGTTTTATAGTATCTGGCCTTACATTTAGGTCTTTAATCCATGTTGAGTTTATTTTTGTGTATGGTATTAGGGAGTGATCTAATTTCTTTCTTTTACATGTAGTTGTCCAGTTTTTCCAGCACCACTAATTGAAGAGACTGTCTCTTCTCCATTGTATATTCTTGCCTCCTTTGTCATAGATTAGGTGACCATAGGTGCATGGGTTTATCTCTGGGCTTTCAATCCCAAGGTCCAGTTCTTAAACTTCTTCTCTTCTGTTCTCTCCCTCACTCACTCCCAAAGTGATTTATTTGATCTTTGGGAAAAAAACATTACCAAAGCTGAGATTTGGAAAGTTTCACTACTAGTGATTCAGTACAAATAAACCTATCAGTCCTACAGGTCTGAATTTGCATGACTGTAGATATACATGTCCTATGAGGAAAAATTCACCCTACCTTTTTATTTAGAGGCCCTGAATTTATTTTACTCTAGTCATAGAGAAGGCTCTGTTATCTCCCTCTGATTGACCTCCTGAATTCCCCCTCTATGAGGCCAGGGGTGAAACAGTACAAGTAAGCATGGTGATATGCAGCAGTCATTACAAGCACTAGCAGCTCTTCACAGTGCACAAGTGATCACTTCCTGGTATTGGTTCTGTTGAAAAAGTAAGCAGTAAAACAGAGCAGCAAACTTTTAAAGGATCTCTTTGCAAATAGAGGCTGAAACTGTAGGTTGCTTTGGTTAGTTGGAAGCTTTATTTATACTTTGGCCTTGGTTTGGAAGGACAACATTTTAGAGATTCTCTTACCAGTAGTTAGTCTATGATCACTAAGATAATTGGGTTCTCTGATGTGATGGATGAGAGTGCACAAGAAGATGTCACTCTCAAATTTAATCTCTCTGAGTCTTAAAGCACTACCTTTCTTGGTGCAAAGAAAGACAAAGTCAGATGCAGGAGAAGGGAAGGATACTACACAGGTTATAAAAATCTCACATTTGTAAATTTAATAAGGTAAATAAAGTCTTGTGAAAATGCTTTTATAACAAAGGTATCTGGAATAATGCCAAAAAATAGAAAATTTAGACATTCTTGTTGATTTCATTGTACTCTAGCAATGAAAGGCAAATCATTGTGATTCGTCTAATTTTGAAGAAAAAATAGCAGCTCATTTCATCAGCAAATGTATACCTTCTGGTTATGAGACATTATTGATAACATTATGAATATTATGTGTTAGAAAATTACAACCACCCAAATCCCCTGAACCTTAAAGAAATCAAGGTGAGCCTAACAGGAATCAGTGCTCAGATATCTTTAAGTTCACCAGCTTCACATTTACGTTTTATTTTTAGTTGGTTCCTATAGGAATCTATGATGAAACTTGAAGAAAGTTTGCTTATGTCTTTTTAGCTTCAAGAACCTTATTTTTAAAAAGTCCCAATAAATTTTTCCTTAAAAAGTTTTGATGTTTTTTGGAAATCACTTTTTTGGTTAGATGAGAGAACACCATCATGTACCAACATTAGTTTAGGTCTAATATTAATTCACCTCAGAGTTGCTTTCCCCAATCCTTTCTCAGGTTTCCTCTATAGGGTACCTCTGAAATTTTGAATACAGCATGTATTATAGTTTAAGAACTTAAGGGGGACTTCCCTGGTGGCACAGTGGTTAAGAATCCACCTACCAATGCAGGGGACACAAGTTCGATTCCTGGTCTGGGAAGATCCCACATTCCGCGGAGCAACTAGGCCTGTGCTCCACAACTACTGAGCCTGCGCTCTAGAGCCCGCGAGCCACAACTACTGAAGCCCATGCGCCTAGAGCCTGTACTCTGCAACAAGAGAAGCCACCGCAATGAGAAGCCCACGCAACGCAACGAAGAGTAACCCCCGCTCGCTGCAACTAGAGAAAGCCTGCGCGCAGCAACAAAGACCCAATGCAGCCAAAAAAAAAAATTAATAAATAAAATTAATTTTTTTAAAAGGGGCTTTGTTAGAAACTCTTAAAAAAAAAAAAAAAGAATTAAGGGCACAGTGTAGCCATTCCTTTGCTGGTTAGCAACCAAACACCTACCACCATCCCCAGATGCCCCAGCCTGCCTTATTGACCATGAGATATAAGCTTTTATTAGGTGGGATTTCTGGGAGAGCCTTGGTATCTCCTGATTTGAAAAAAAAGGGTTAGGGGATACACTGGCTGGCATAGCCCTTTGCTTCTCTCTTCCTCCTCAACTTTCTGACTGGAATGCAAACATTTGTCCTGGAGGTGCAACAGCTACCTTGTAACCACAAGCCCATAAGCAAGAGGATAAAGGCATACATAGAAGGGATGGCAGAGAAAACTATAGAAGAAGCTTGGTGCCTGATGACACCACTGAAGAATCATAGCAGTGCCGAACAACCTACCCCTGAACTTCTTATTGTGTGAAATAAACAAACCCTGTCTCTTTAAACTACTGTTAAATTATCTGGTACTATCAGCCAAATGAATTCTCGATAATTAAAAAAACTGCCTGATGAAAGTGAAAGCAGGGGGGAAAAATAACAATAAAGTCATGAATTTTTTAAAATATAAGCAAAACAAAGCAAGACAGGAGAGCCAAGTAAGGTTTTCAAGACACAAAAAACTAGCTCCAGATGGAAAGGTACACCTTTCCAGACAACACCAGCATTGATTGAGTTCTCCAAGTGAAGGGCTAAAGAGGTTCCTGAGACAGTGCCTTAGAGCACTAAGCTCCTATTATAACATTCTGCACTTTGAAATGAGCATTTAGAGTATCTTTTAAGTCAAAACCTTTACCTGTGTGGTTTAGGTCATAAGGGGACAGGGAGTGGGGGAGGGTGGAGAGGGTGGAGGCTTATAGGTGGAGAAGTTAAGGTTTCTAAGACCTGATTCTATTTACAATCGACCCTTCATATCCATAGGTTCCGCATCCATGGATTCAACCAACCATGGATTGAAAATATTTGGGGAAAAACTTTCCAGAAAATTTCAAAAAGCAAAACTTGTATTTGCCATGTGCCAGCAACTATTTACATAGCATTTACATTGTAGTAGGTATTATAAGTAACCTAGAGATGATTTAAAGTGTACGGAAGATGTGTGTGGGTTATATGCAAGTATTACACCATTTTATATAAGAGACTTGAGCATCTGCAGATTTTGGTAACTGCAAAGTCCTGGAACCAATTCCCACCACCAGAGGATACCAAGGGACAACTGTATTTAGCTTTCAGTTCTACTGTCTGGGCAAAAAAAAATTACGTGTGTATTATATATGTATATTATGTATATTATATATGTATATATTTATAAAAATTATATATATATATGGAGAGAGAGAGAGAGAGAGAGAAAGAAATGCAAGATGCTTATTGTTTACCGTTCATTTGATGTTCATCTATTCAGAGCTGCACATTCCTTGAGGTCAAAGATTAAGTCTTTTCATTCACTCTAGTGCCTGGCACACAGTGGGACATTCAATAAATGCTTGTTGAATAAATGAATGAATGCCATTTCTATTTAATTCTACTGCTGCAGATTTTTCTGGCTTAACCTCTCTAAAACAATGATTAATACAGTAAAAAAAAATTAATTCCTGATTTTTTCTTCTCTATATTCCTTGACCTTTCCTCATAAAAACACTATTTATCTCTTAATATATCTCCAGTTTCATTCCCACCGGAAGGATCTGAGGAATCTATTGCTGTAAATAGAATAAATGAAGAGGGCAAGAGTTCTTTGTCCTTCCATTCATCTCCCCAGAGTCTCTACTCCATTTCTGCTGCTGCTCTGCCTTCTGGGAGTAAATGGAACAAGAAGCTAACACTGTGTTTAATGAGAAAATAATCAACTATTGCCTATACAACATGCCTAGAGCCAAAAACATCCAAGGGGATCTGTTTCCAACATTTTCACACAAATTGCATAAATACCAGAGATGACATTATAAAACTTAATTTGGATTCCATTTGTTTTTACTTATCAGGGGGCATTTGGAACAGTAGATAACCCCAGAGTTCTCTCTTCCACAGAAAAGTTAAATAAATAGCTTTCTATTTATTGCATGAGGAAATCTCTACCTGACAATTATCAAGTAAGCAGGGCTGAGATACTGCACCAGGAGCTGATCCATCCATCATGCTTTTTCCCTTGGATATGATTCTGACTGGTGTCAGCCAAGCCCCGCTGTGAACTTGAGCACCTTTTACCCAGCACGGTGTCAGTGAGGTTATTTTAAGCCTTGGGAATAATAATGACAAAAGTTTTTATAGCAGCTTTTAAGTCAAAAGATGTCTAAGTGATTTTCCCTACCCACTGGCTTAAACCTTTGTTTTCCCTTGCATTTTCAAAGCATTTCAGCATGAATCTGAGACCATAAGCACAAGTGGCGTAAATGGCTCAGGAAGATGAAGTGATCGGGAAGGCAGAGTGAACAGCCCACGATAAACAAGCTGAGAGCAATGAGCTCCTGGATGGAGCCACATGTATCTGAAACATGGGAAGTTGCCTCTAGGGGCACTCAGAGACAATCAGCGGTGTTCACTGAAAGAGAAGGTGGAACTTAGCAGACCAAATCCCTCCAGGACAAATCCATCCCAAATTGGTACCATTTAAAGCCACTGCAGGAATCCCACTCAGAGCATAATCTTCACTCCCAGCATGAAGCCTCATTCTGCACCTCTCTCCCAGGCTGAGACCTCAGGGCCTGCTGCTTCCCTGGGAGAGCATCAGGAAAGAGTTGATGGCTGTGCAAAGTAGCAGGGCCATTATTGAGACAGCTGGCAAATGTCCCCATGTTCTGTCATCCCTGCTGCTCTACACTGAATTGAGAGTCACTACAGTGGCTCTCAATTCATAGGAATAAAAAAGGGAAGGGAATGGTCAATTTAACACAGCATCAGGAGGTTTTTTTCTAGGTGACCAACTACTTTGTCAGTGGGAATCAGTTTGTCTTCGTAGAAGTCAAATAGTTAATCACCACCAAAACCCCAAGAAGAGAAAAGGTATGCAGGTGGTTTAACAAGGACAGGCTGAGGTGTGAACCTTGCTACAGAAAAAAGTAATTGCAGCTCACTTTAAGAATGAACTTGCTGCCCAAGCCCCAGTGGTGCCAGAAGATACACAGCTGACCCAGACCTGACCCAAGGAAAGGGAGGTCCGCTTTTCTTCCTCGCACATACGCCACTGGAGAGGGTCCACGCAATTGGAGTAAGTTCCCTGAATACTGAGTTTGAGGTGAAGGTCAGCGCCTGACTTTTTCAGAGGCTGTGCAATAAAGAAGCAAATCACAACCTGTAAAGCCAAGCCTACCTGGGGTAAAATTCCAGCTCTGCCACTTGCTACCCATATAGCTCTTTTCAAGTCACTTATGCTCTCTGGAACTGTTTCCTCATCTGCAAAATACCTATAATGCTGCTGTGAGTTTAAATGATTTGATTTATGAAAAGAACTAAGAAATATAACTGACATTTAGTAAGTACTCAGAAACAATAGCTCTTATTCAGATAACTGGATTGTAATTTGGGGAACAAAACAAACCAATTGTGGGGAAAATTCAGCATGGAACTAGGTGGTGCACCAGGACTCTTACAAATCAACTACCTACATATGGAAAAAGTTTACAACAAACATTTTTTCGCTGTTTTTACTTTTAGTTCCAAACTTTCTAGATCTTAGAAAAATAAGCACAAAACTCAGTTAGAGCTCTGAAAAAAACTTAATTGTAAAATATATTCTTGGGCTTCCCTGGTGGTGCAGTGGTTGAGAGTCTGCCTGCCGATGCAAGGGACACGGGTTCGTCCCAGGGGTCTGGGAAAATCCCACATGCCGCGGAGCGGCTGGGCCCGTGAGCCATGGCCACTGAGCCTGCGCGTCCGGAGCCTATGCTCCACAACGGGAGAGGCCACCACAGTGAGAGGCCCGCGTACCGCAAAAATAAAAAAAATTTAAATATATATATATATATATATATTCTTAAAAAGTTTAATATACGTGCATTTAAAGAAATGGATACAATGTCATCTTCTTATACGCCAGGAAAACCTATATCCATCACTGAAGTCATCAATTTCAATTTTCATCACTACGCAGAATATTAACTTTTTAAATAGATGATAAAATGGTTTTTGCTGTATTGCCAATAGCGAATCTGCTCTGAGAATTTTTTTTTTTACAATATGTACCTGAATTTACTACTTGCATAGAAAATTTTAAAGTTTTTGGTACATTTAAGAAATCAAGCAAACAGGTACTGATGAAAAAAAATCCTTTATGATGCCCAGATCTAGTCTTTGATAATTTAAATTCAAATTTTTATTTTATTCTATTTTATTTTTTAATATCCTTATTGAAGTATAATTGCTTTACAATGGTATATTAGTTTCTGCTGTATAACAAAGTGAATCAGGTATACATAAACATATATCTTCATATCTCCTCCCTCTTGCTTCTCCCTCACACCCTCCCTATCCCACCCCTCTAGGTGGTCACACAGCAACAAGCTGATCTCCCTGTGCTATGTGGCTGTTTCCCACTAGCCATCCATTTTACATTTGGTAGTGTATATATATCCATGCCACTCTCTCACTTTGCCCCAGCTTCCCCTTCCCCTTCCCCGTTTCCTCAAGTCCATTCTCTATGTCTGGGTCTTTATTCCTCTCCTGCCCCTAGGTTCTTCAGAAGCTTTTTTTTTTTTTTTTAGATTCCATATATACATGTTAGCATATAGTATTGTTTTCTCTTTCTGACTTACTTCACTCTGTATGACAGTCTCTAGGTCCATCCACCTCACTACAAATAACTCAATTTCATTTCTTTTTATGGCTGAGTAATATTCCATTGTATATATGTGCCACATCTTCTTTATCCATTCATCTATTGATGGACACTTAGGTTGCCTTGTACTGACTATTGTAAATAGTGCTGCAATGAACATTGTGGTACATGACTCTTTTTGAATTATGGTTTCCTCTGAGTATATGCCCAGTAGTGGGATTGCTGGGTCACATGGTAGTTCTATTTTTAAATTTTTAGGAAACCTCCATAATGTTCTCCATAGTGGCTGTATCAATTTACATTCCCACCAGCAGTGCAAGAGGGTTCCCTTTTCTCCACACCCTCTCCAGCATCTATTGTATGTAGATTTTTTGACGATAGCTGGTGTGAGGTGATAACTTATTGTAGTTTTGATTTGCATTTCTCTAATGATAAGTGATGTTGAGCATCCTTTCATGTGTTTGTTGGCAATCTGTATATCTTCTCTAGAGAAATGTCTGTTTAGGTCTTTTGACCATTTTTGGATTGGGATCCTTCTTTATTGATATTGAGCTGCATAAGCTGTTTGTATAAGTTGGAGATTAATCCTTTGTCAGTTGCTTCATTTGCAAATGTTTTCTCCCATTCTGAGGTTGTCTTCTCATCTTGTTTACAGTTTCCTTTGCTGTGGAAAAGCTTTTAAATTTCATTAGGTTCCATTTGTTTATTTTTGTTTTTATTTCCATTTCTCTAGCAGGTGGGTCAAAAAGAATCTTGCTGTTATTTATATCACAGAGTGTCCTGCCTATGTTTTACTCTAAGAGTTTTATGGTGTCTGGCCTTACATTTAGGTCTCTAATCCATTTTAAGTTTATTTCTGTGTATGGTGTTAGGAAGTGTTCTAATTTCATTCTTTTACATGGAGCTTTCCAGTTTTCCCAGCACCACTTATTGAAGAGGCTGTCTTTTCTCCATTGTATATTCTTGCCTCCTTTATCAAAGACAAGGTGACCATATGTGTGTGGGTTTATCTCTGGGATTTCTATACTGTTTCATTGACCTATATTTCTGTTCCTGTGCCAGTACCACACTGTCTTGATTACTGTAGCTTTGTAGTATAGTCTGAAGTTCAGAAGCGTGATACCTCCAGCTCCATTTTATCTTTCTCAAGATTGCTTTGGCTATTCAGGGTCTTTTCTGCTTCCATACAAATTGTGAATGTTTTTGTTCTAGTTCTGTCAAAAATGCCATTTGTTGTTTGATAGGGATTGCACTGAATCTGTAGATTGCTTTGGGTAGTACAGTCATTTTCACAATGTTGATTCTTCCAATCCAAAAATGTACTATATCTCTCCACCTATCATCTTTAATTTCTTTCATCAGTGTCTTATAATTTTCTTCAGACAGGTCTTTTGTCTCCTTAGGTAGGTTTATTCCTAGGTATTTTTTGATTTTTATTACAATGGTAAATGGGACTGTTTCCTTAATTTCTCTTTCAGATATTACATCATTAGTGTATAGGAATACAAGAGATTTCTGTGCATTCATTTTATATCCTGTTACTTTACCAAATTCATTGATTATCTCTAGTAGATTTCTGGTAGCATCTTTGGGATTCTCTAGGTATAGTATCATGTCATCTGCAAACAGTGACAGCTTTACTTCTTCTTTTCTGATTTGGATTCCTTTTGTTTCTTTCTCTTCTGTGATTGCTGTAGCTAAAAATTCCAAAAGTATGTTGAATAATAGTGGTGAGAGTGGGCAACCTTGCTTTCTTCCTGATATTAGTGGAAATGGTTTCAGTTTTTCACCATTGAGAACAATGTTGGCTGTGGGTTTCTCATATGGCCTTTATTAGGTTGAGGTAAGTTCCCCCATGCCCACTTTCTAGAGAGGTTTTAACATAAATCAGTGTTGAATTTTTTTGGAAGCTTTTTCTGCATCTATTGAGATGATCATATGGTTTTTCTCCTTCAATTTCTTAATATGATGTATCACATTGATTGATTTGCTTATATTGAAAAATCCTTGCATTCCTGGGGTAAACCCCACTGATCATGGTGTATGATCCTTTTAATGTCCTGTTGGATTCTGTTTGCTAGTATTTTGTTGAGGATTTTTGCATCTATGTTCATCAGTGATGTTGGTCTGTAGTTTTTTTGTATGTAACATCTTTGTCTGCTTTTGGTATCAGGGTGATGGTGGCCTCATAGAATGAGTTTGGGAGTGTTCTTCCCTCTGCTATATTTTGGAAGAGTTTGAGAAGGATAGGTGTTAGCCCTTCTCTAAATGTTTGGTAGAATTCACCTGTGAATCCATCTGGTCCTGGGCTTCTGTTTTTGGAAGATTTTAATCACAGTTTCAAGTTCAGTGCCTATGATTGGTCTGTTTATATTTTCTATTTCTTCCTAGTTCAGTCTCAGGAGGTTGTGCCTTTCTAAGAATTTGTCCATTTCTTCCAGGTTGTCCATTTTCTTGGCATATAATTGCCTGTAGTAATCTCTCATGATCCTTTGTATTTCTGCAGTGTCAGTTGCTACTTCTTTTTCATTTCTAATTCTATTGATTTGTGTCTTCTCTCTTTTTTTCTTGATGAGTCTGGTTAGAGTTTTATCAATTTTGTTTATCTTCTCAAAGAACCAGCTTTTAGTTTTATTGATTTTAGCAATTGTTTCATTCATATCTTTTTCATTTATTTCTGATCTGGTCTTTATGATTTCTTTCCTTCTGCTAACTTTGGGTTTTTCTTGTTCTTCTTTCTCTAATTGCTTTAAGTGTAAGGTTAGGTTGTTTAGTTGAGATGTTTCTTGTTTCCTGAGGTAAGATTGTATTGCTCTAAACTTCCCTTGTAGAGCTGATTTTGCTGCAGCCCATAGATTTTGGATTGTCGTGCTTTCATTGCCATTTGTTTTTAGGTATTTTTTGATTTCCTCTTTGATTTCTTCAGTGATCTCTTGGTATTTAGTAGTGTATTGTTTAGCTTCCATGTGTTTGTATTTGCCACATATTTTTTCCTGTAATTGATATCTAGTCTCATAGCATTGTGGTCAGAAAGGATACCTGATACAATTTCAATTTTCTTAAATTTACCAAGGCTTAATTTGTGACCCAAGATATGATCTATCCTGGAGAATATTCCCTGAGAGCTTTAGAAGAAAGTATATTCTGTTGTTTTTGTATGGAATGTCCTATAAATATCAATTGTCCATCTTGTGTAATGTATCATTTAAAGCTTGTGTTTCCTTATGTATTTTCATTTTGCATGATCTGTCCATTAGTGAAGGTGGTGTCTTAAAGTCCCCTAGTACTGTTGTGTTACTGTCAATTTCCCCTTTTATGGCTGATAGAATTTGCCTTATGTATTGAGGTGCTCCTATCTTGGGTGCATAAATATTTATAATTGTTATATCTTCTTCTTGGATTGATCCCTTGATCATGAGGAAGTGTCCTTCTTTGTCTCTTGTAATAATTTTTATTTTAAGGTCAATTTTGTCTGATATGAGAATTGCTACTCCAGCTTTCCTTTGATTTCCATTTGCATGGCATATCTTTTTCTATCCCCTCACTTTTAGTCTGTATGTGTCCCTAGGTCTGAAGTGGGTCTCTTGTAGACAGCATAAGTACAGGTCTTGTTTATGTATCCATTCAGCCACTCTATGTCTTTTAGTGGAGCAGTTAATCCATTTACATTTAAGGTATTTATTGATATGTGTGTTCCTACTACCACTTTTTAAATTTTTGGGGGTTTGTTATTGTAGGTGTTTTCCTTCTCATACTTCCTCCCTAGAGAAGTTCCTTTAGCATTTGTTGTAAAGCTGGTTTGGTGGTGCTGAATTCTGTTAGTTTTCGCTTGTCTGTAAAGATTTTAATTTCTCTGGCAAATCTGAATGAGATCCTTGCTGGGTAGAGTAATCTTAGTTGTAGGTTTTTCTCTTTCATCACTTAAAATATGTTCTGCCACTCCCTTCTGGCTTGCAGAGTTTCTGCTGAAAGATCAGCTGTTAACTTTATGGGGATTCCCTTGTATGTTTTATGTTGCTTTTCCCTTGCTGCTTTTAATACTTTTTCTTTGAATTTAATTTTTGATAGTTTGATTAATAAATGTCTTTGCATGTTTCTCCTTGAATTTTTCCTGTATGGGACTCTCTGCACTTCCTGGACTTGATTGACTGTTTCCTTTCCCATATTAGGGAAGTTTTCAACTATAGTCTCTTCAAATATTTTCTCAGTCCCTTTTTTTTCGCTTCTTCTTCTGGGACCCCTATGATTCGAATGTTGGTGCATTTAATGTTGTCCCAGAAGTCTCTGAGACTGTTCTCAAGTCTTTTCATTCTTTTTTTATTCAGCTCTGTTGTAGTTATTTCCACTATTTTATCTTCCAGGTCACTTATCTGTTCTTCTGCCTCAGTTATTCTGCTATTGATTCCTTCTACAGAATTTTTAATTTCATTCATTGTGTTGTTCATCATTGTTTGTTTGCTCTTCTTCTAGGTCCTTTTTAAATGTTTCTTGTATTTTCTCCATTCTATTTCCAAGATTTTGTATCATCTTTACTATCATTACTCTGAATTCTTTTTCAGGTAGGCTGCCTATTTCGTATTCATTTGTTTGGTCTGGTGAGTTTTTACCTTTCTCCTTCTTCTACTGTGTGTTTCTCTGTCTTCTCATTTTGCTTAACTTACTGTGTTTCAGGACTCCTTTTTGCAGGCTGCAGGTTCATAGTTCCCATTGTTTTATGGGTCTGCCCCCAGTGGCTAAATTTCGTTCAATGGGTTGTGTAGGCTTCCTGGTGGAGGGGACTGGTGCCTTTGTTCTGATGGATGAGGTTGGATCTGGTCTTTCTGGTGGGCAGGACTGCCTCTGGTGGTGTGTTTTGGGGTGTCTGTGAACTTATTATGATTTTAGGCAGCCTCTCTGCTAATGGGTCAGGTTGTGTTCCTGTCTTGCTAGATTTTTGGCATAGGTTGTTCAGCACTGTAGCTTGCTGGTTGTTGAGTGGAGCCGGGTCTTTACGTTGAGATGGAGATCTCTGAGAGAGCTTTCTTTCGCCATTTGATATTACATGGGGCCGGGAGGCCTCTAGATCAATGTCATTAACTCAGCACTCCCACCTCCGAGGCTCCAGCCTGACACCCAGCCCCACAGCCTAGAAGAAAAGGGAGAAAAAAAAGAAAGAGAGAAAGAAAGAAAGAAAGAAAGAAAGAAAGAAAGAAAGAAAGAAAGAAA